>NC_041383.1:480580732-480619195 GCF_002162155.2 Triticum dicoccoides | reverse complement strand
CCCCGTCCAACGCCGCCGCCGCCCAAAGAACCCCACTCCCCCTCGCCGGATGCCTTTCCTTCCTCCACTCCTCCCCCCTCTCTCTGCTGGATCCGGGCGACCCACGTCGCCCCTGACCATGCCTCCCCGACCACCGCCACGACGACCCTCGCGTCTGCCCCGGCGGCAGCCGGTGCCCCCGTCGCTCGACGTCGTTCGCCGTCGCCTGCTCACCCTCGCGCCGGACTGCCCCGTCCCCGCCTCTCCATCGCCGGCCGACCCCAAGCCTCGCCGCCCCCGCTTCTCTCCATCGCTGGTGAGGCCCACGGCCTCCGCCTCCCCTTTTCCTCCCGTCGCCGCGCACTGTACCGTACTCGCACGCGCCCCCTATCGCGCTCGTCGCGCCCAGGCGTCGTCCTACCTGTGGTCACCGTCCCGCACGTTCCCGGTGGCCGTGCTCACCGCATGCGCTGACCGCGCCGTTGCTCGCCGTCCGCCCGCGCCCCGCAGCCCCTATCCGGCCAACCGCCCTCGTCCGTGCCCAGCGACACTCCGCCGCGCCATGCACTCCGGCGTCCGACGCCCGGTGCCCGCGCCCGCGCCCCCTGGGGCCTGCCCCCAAAACTTTGAGAAAGTTAAACGAAACGAAAAATGTATTTGTAAAAATAAATAAATAATAGTAATTAAATTAATTAATTGATTAACCTAATTAATCATGTTAATTAACCTGTTAACTACTTAATTAGTTTAAACTAATCCTGTTAGTCAAATAGGCAGACAACGACAGGGGGCCCCACCCCCCTGTTGACTAGTCAAGCATTGACTAGTCAACTGGGACCCCCTGGACCCACAAGTCATCCCTTTGGTACACTTTTGTGTGCACAGATCTGGGTGCACCTAGCTTTTAACCTGTTTTTTTTGAATTAAAAGTAATTTCAGGAATTGTTTAAATCTTTGAAAATTAATATCAAATAATCCGTAGCTCGGATGAAAATACTTTGTACATGAAAGTTGCTCAGAACGACGAGACGAATCTAAACACGTAGTCCGTTCGCCCGCCACACGTCCCTAGCATAGCAAATATTGAACTTTTCCCCTCCGTTTCATCTGTCTGACAGATGTCCGGAACCGGGAAAACTTTCCCGGATGTTTTCCCTCTTCGCCAGTATCGCCTAACGCTACGTTAGATCACCTCTGCCCCGCTTATTGTCTTGTTATGCTTATGTTTGTGTGTATTTACTGTTTCTTCCCCCTCTTCTCTCCGGTAGACCCCGAGACCGATGCTGATGCCCCTGTGATCGACTACGTCATCGACAACGACCCCTCCTTGCCAGATCAACCAGGCAAGCCCCCCCTTCGATCATCCCGATATCGCCCATTCCTTTCTCTCATGCTTGCATTAGATTTTGCTACTGTTATTGTATGCTCCTATTCTGATGCATAGCCTGCTTTTGTACCTGTTATTGCACCTTACCTGCTTATCCTAAACTGCTTAGTATAGGCTGGTTAGTGATCCATCAGTGACCCCCACCTTGTCCTTGTTGCCCCTGCTTCATCATTGAAGACCCGATCAACGGGATTGAAGACCAGGCCCCGGCACCGCACATCACTTTCCCCTTAGTTGCTCGACACTGCTGGGTTACTATCAAGTGCCGAGGGTGAGACCTCTACAGCACTTTTGATGTTAACCTGTAGTGTAGCTATTCGGTCGTGGTCATCGAGGGTGATTTCCTCCTTAACCACTTCCGATACGGCTCTGTCGTGCAACCCCTCAAGTGTGAACCTCGAGGGTGATTCCTCTACGTTCACCTTGATGATTACATTGAGTGGAACCCACCGGGGGTGATTCCTTGGGTTTTTCCTCTTGATGTTTGGACACACGGATACTTGGACTTTACAACTGTTACTTGGAAAGTGATGTGGAGACGGGTTGACCTGGAAGGTGCCCGTGAGATAATTACGAGGCGTGGCCGGGCATTCTTAGCCCTTGCCGCAAGTCCTCGAGACGGGGAAACGGGGTCACCTCTTTCGTGAGTCTCTGCTTGTTACCGCGCGTTCCTAATCCACTATGATTTGGATATTTGATCCGAGGGGCCTCTGGCCTGATAGCACTAACCATCACGTGGGCATAGTATGGGCGTTCTGCGTCGTATACATCAGCCAAAGCTTAATAGACGTCAGCGACTGAGTGGCGCGCGCCGGGTTGGACTGCGCAAGCGCCTGCCTTGTTGAAGGAGGTAGCTAGGTCTGCTCACCGGCCGCGTATGCAACGTGCAGGAGTTTCTGGGGAGATGGCCCATGACCCCTGGGGGCATAGGTTTAGTCCGGCGTGCTGACCTCTCTGTTAAGTCTAGGTCGGGTTGCGGCGTATTGTTTGGCCGAGGCCGGGCATGACCCAGGAAAGTGTGTCCGGCCGGAGTCAATCGAGCGTGGTGGGTAAGTTGGTGCACCCCTGCAGGGAAGAAAACATCTATCGATAGTCTGTCCTACGGTAACGGACACTTGGAGTTGTATCCCGATCGATACAACTAGAACTGGATACTTGTGATGAGAACTGGATGGAGATGAGGATTTGATTGTGATGATAACTGGATAGTATGGCTCTGGGATTGCTTTCTCGCAGGGAGTCGAGAAAGGATCTCTGGCCGAGGTTGATAACACTACTACCGCTTTACTTTATGCTACTCTACTCCCTCTTGTTTGCTGCAAGATGGTGGTTTCCAGAAGATGCTAGTCTTCGATAGGACTAGACCTTCTCTCTATTCTGGCATTTCTGCAGCCCAGTCCACATATACAGCCTTCCTTTGATAATGTTGCATATGTAGTGTAGATCCTTGCTTGCGAGTACTTTGGATGAGTACTCACGGTTGCTTTGCTCCCCCTTTCCCCCCTTCTTTCTTCTTTCTGGTTGTTGCAACCAGATGGTGGAGTCCAGGAGCCAGATGCCACCTTTGACGACTACTGCTACCCCGAGGGTGCCTACTACCACGTGACGGACGCCGACGACCAAGAGTAGTTAGGAGGCTCCCAGGCAGGAGGCCTTGCCTTTTTGATCGTTGTTGTTTTTTGCTAGCCTTCTTAAGGCAAACTTGTCTAACTCATGTCTGTACTCAGATATTGTTGCTTCCGCTGACTCTTGTGTTTTCGAGCTTATGTATTCGAGCCCCCGAGGCCCCTGGCTTGTAATATAAAGCTTGTATTATTTTATTTTGTGTCTAGAGTTGTGTTGTGATATCTTCCCGTGAGTCCTTGATCTTGATCGTACACATTTGCGTGTATGATTAGTGTACGATTGAATCGAGGGCGTCACACACGAAGACTTGATCTTCGATGGAATCGGGCCTGTGCCAGGAACATCGGACAGTCACGATGAGCACGGCTTAGACCTGCTGTCGGATAATGCTTGGGATATCACCCCTGCAGTAGCCCCGGACCTAAATCCAGAGCAGACTGCATGGCCCACAGACGGGTGGATGGACCCCGCCCCGTAGGCCGCACACTCATCGGCGGTAGAGCCGAACACAGGCCTCACTTCTAAGGAAGCCTATGACTCCGGACCCTGGGACTCGTATCCGGTTGTAGGTTCCAGTCAGCGTGCTCCCGTTCCCGCCGAGCCTGGCTGGGCTCTGGTAATGGAGTTTACCGCTGCAGATATCTTCTAGCACTCGCCCTTTGGCGACATGCTGAACTCATTAAAGTCTCTCTCTTTTTCAGGAGGCTCTTGGCCAAACTATGTCCGGCTTGAGTGGGAAGCATCCGTCACGGCGGCTTAGCCGCATTGGTCCTAGACCCAATCATCGACGGGTTCCACCTCATGCGAGTCCTTATGGACGGCGGCAGCAGCTTGAACCTGCTTTATTAGGACACAGTGCGCAAAATGGGCATCGACCCTTCAAGGATCAAGCCCACCAAAACCACCTTTAAAGGTGAAATTCCTGGAGTAGAGGCCCGTTGTACGGGCTCTATAACATTGGAAGTGGTCTTCGGATCTTCGGATAACTTCCGAAGCGAAGAGTTAAACTTCGATAACGTCCCTTTCCATAGTGGTTACCATGCACTGCTCGGACGAACCGCATTCACTAGATTCAATGCGGTACCACACTATGCATACCTCAAGCTCAAGATGCCAGGCCTGCGCGGGGTCATAACAGTCAATGGAAATAGGGACTGCTCTCTTCGTATAGAAGAGCATACTGCAGCCATCGCGGCGGAAGTACAATGTGGCCTCCTCCGACAAACCACCAATCCGGCAGCGACAACCTCGAGCACCGTCAAGCGAGTCCGGAGCACCCCGCAACAGGACCACCAGGCACGCCAAGAGCGTGACTAGTAGTCCGGCCTCCGCTCAAGCCCCATCAAAGCAGCATTTGTGCCATGCGTACACAATTACGCACTCAAAATACCATGGGCACAGGCGGTGGCGCAGCAGTGACTCAGTCAACAGTGCGGTATCACCGCAACATACCTTCATAACCTTTCCTTTTTATCTTTCAGGACACTACTTTAGGGCAGCCTCTTCAGAAGAGCCGGATTGTCGGACTTACATAGGAGAGAAAACCAAGGAGGTAACAGGCTCTGCGCACAAAGGAAAATACCCAGGTGGAATCTGTTCATGATCGTTATACCTGTTTTATATACCTACATGCAGCCTGCCCTTGGATAGGACATGTTAAATAGTCCTATTTACTTCTGCTTAAACGCACCCATTGTAAACATACGCTTAAACGTATTATTCATCAATGGGAGATCATATATAGTGTCAGCTTATTATTCTTATTTGAGCATTTTTTCTTACAAATGTTTATTTGATATTGCATCCGTACACTTTGGTATGTTTATTTTGCCACGGGCTTCTTATGGCGCTCCGTAATACGGCAAGTAAAGTCCGAACACTTTCAACAGTGCAGCACCCCGAACTTATAGCACTATATGCATTAGCTCTGAATCATGTCTTGGGTCCATAGTTGGGTTAGCCCGGCTCCCTTGTTTTGGTACCTTACGTTCCGTTATATCGGCTAAGGTAGCGCAGGGAGAACTACTGCGATTGTGTCCCGGTTCTTCCGGACGAGCACCTCAGTATAGAAAGCCGAAAACTGACCGGCATGATGCGGCGAGAGCTGGTCGCTGTTCGAGAGGTCTTAAAATCCTTAAAGATTTTTCTTCTTTAGGCGAGGAATCGGCTTCATACGATTTAGGCGTATATAGCGCCCCAGTTCATCCTTTCGAATTCTAGGGGCTTCGCCGAAATTTAAAATTGTAGACTTCTATGGCTAAGTGAAGGTTATAAAGCCGCATAGTCCGATTTCCTTGTTCGCTGCGCTAGACACCTCCTTTAGGGACCAAACATTTGGATAAAGAGTGTCCGGGTTTTCCACGAACACCCCAATACTAGTTACGTGGGGGCGGAAGCCGACGACTGGCCTACTTTCAGAATTTTATAAACGGCCGCACAGAAGGTAATATTTTAAATAAAAAAGCGCTACATAGTGCAAGTAACTTCGTCCTTAAATTACAAACATGACAGAAGTGAATTCACTCTAAAATTGTGTCCTTGGTACATTCATCGGCCACGAGACGAGCGCCCTTCATAACGCCATCATAATACTTCTCGAGATAGCGATGCGCCTTGCCCTCTAGCGGCCCGTCCTTCACCAGCTTCTCCGTATCCAGCTTGCCCCAATGCACCTTCGTGCGGGCAAAGGCCCGACGGGCACCCTCAATGCAAACGGATCGCTTGATAACTTCAAGCCGCGAACAGGCATTCACCATCCGCTTGATCAGGCCGAAGTAGCTAGTGGGCAGGGGCTCACTAGGCCACATCCGGACTATGAAATCTTTCATAGCCAATTCGGCCGCCCTGTGGAATTCGACCAACTGCTTCAGTTGGTCACTCAGAGGCGTTGGATGTTCGGCCCCAGCATACTGGGACTAGAACAGCTTCTCCGTCGCACTACCCTCCTCGGCATGGTAGAACTCCGCGGCATCTGATACGCTGCGTGGCAGATCTGCGAATGCCCCTGGAGAGCTCCGAATTTGGGTAAGTAAAAGAAACGCCTCCTCCACATGCTTTCTTTGCATTAAGAATTTCTTACCTGCCGCTATCTTTTTGGCCTCTTGGATTTCCTGCTGTGCCTTCTCGGCTTCGGCCTTGGCGTCTTTTATACCAGCAAGGGCCTTCACAAGCTCGGCCTCTTTCACCTTAAGCTCATGCTCCACGGACTCAAACTTCTTGCCGAGCTCCTGGAGCTCTTGTTGTACCTCTCCCACTCTTGCATCTTGCTTTTCGCGCTCCTTGCGTTCCAAGGCCGCCTCGTCTTCGGCCTCGGACAATGCATTCTTCAGAGACGCCACTTCGGTGGTGGCTCCTGTTACAAAATCACGATGCTTCGTCGTCAGAATAATCAATTTTATATATACTTCATTATGTGAGAACGGGGAATCACTCACCCTTGTTCTCTTCGAGCTGCCTCTTCGTGAGGTCGAGCTCTCCCTGTGCCTGCTCCAGACCCCGTTTTAGTCTGGCGATCTCGGCTGTGCGGACAACAGCGGCAAGCAGCACAGCCTGCTTATTCACATTCACACTTATTATTAGACTCCTGCGAATTATAATTGACCCTCCGTTTTTTTGAACAACCGAACAGAGTATCAGGGGCTACTACCTATCGGGTGGTAATTGCACACATTTTTATTACTTACCCCAAAGCCTGTCAGGAGGCTAGTGCAAGCTTCGGTTAGTCCGCTCTTGGTGGACAAAACCTTATGAATCACCGCACTCATAAGAGTACAATGCTCTTCATCCATGGAAGCATCGTGAAGCGCTTCCAGCAGATAACCCGATGCCTCGGGCGTAACGGAAGTCCTCGGCACGGACGCCTCGCCCTCCCTAACGAGGGGCTGCCCGCCCGAGTCCGGAACCATTCCAGGTTCCGGAACAGTGTTCGGCTGAGAGCCCGGCCCACTGCGGCTCTCATCGACACGATCCGCGGGGATCTTGAACCCCGCATGTCCGACATCTGGAATTATGCCTTGGGGCGTCTCCAGAGTCACCTCCCCCGCTCTGAGAGCCTTCGGGACAACACCTCTGTGTCATCCGCGAGTTGAGGAGTAGTGGCCGTCGGGAGCGAGTTCATCACTGAATCGCTCAGGGACCCACCCGAAGACGATACCTCGGGATGAACCCTGGCTGGACTGCATATATGTTCGGCATTATAAAAAGACTATGAAGTAAGGTCACGATAGAGTGCGGATACTTACGATCGCGCTAGGGGCTCCCCCCTAGGCAGCCACCCCTCCTTGCTGTGGGCGGCCGTGGCGGAGTAGTCCGGAAGGGACACTTTCCCTTCTTGGACGTCCCAGCCTCCCCCTCCGGGGCGGCTTTCCTCTTCTTCCCCCCCTCAGTTCGGGGAGGCAGAGTTTCCTCTTGTTTCCCCCCACCTCCGCGGGAGGAATCTGTCTCGTCGTCATTGGACGATGAGGGTATGATGGCCTTGCGTCGGGGGCCTTTCCCGGCCCCCTGGTCCGCTTTCTTAGGCCCCCCATCCTCTCCGGATGGGGCGGCCCCTTCTTCTTCTTCTTCCTCCCCTTGGGGGAGGAGTGCGCCTCGTCGTCTTTGGACGAGGCTTCCGGTAAGACCTTACACCGGAGACCCTTCCTGGTCCCCAGGGCCTTCTTTGCGGCCTTCTTCTCTGGTGCCCTGTAGGGCGCCGGGACTAGCATCTCCGTCAGGAGAGCATCAGCCGGGCCTTCTGGCAGCGGAGCCGGATAGTCACTCCGCTCCGCCGTCTCCACATAATCCTGATCAAATATGCATAATTACTTAAGATTCACCCACGAATATATTGGGAAGAGTTGAATCCGATGATAGTCAGAAAACTCACCAGACTAGGAGGCTGCGCGACATGAAGTCCACGATCCTCGGATGTGGGAGGAGGTACTTCGGAGGCCTTGAACAGTGCCTTCCACGCGTCTTTATGCGTCATGCCGTAGTGCCTCCGAACCGTCCGGTGTTCGGCTGGGACAAACTCCCACAAATTAAATGCCCGCCTTTGGCATGGAAGATTCCGACAAACGAGCATGACCTGGATCACGTCAACAAGCTTGATGTTCTTGTTCTTCATGCTCTTGATGTAGTTTTGGAGTCCGGTCAGCTTTGTAGGTTCGCCCCAGGCCAGGCCCTTCTTTTCCCAGGAGGTGAGCCGCATGGGGGTTCCGGATCGGAACTCGGGGGCCACTGCCTAGTTGGCACCGCGTGGCCCGGTGATGTAGAACCACCCCGACTGCCACCCTTTCACGGTCTCCGCAAAGGAGCCGTCAAGCCAGGTGACATTAGGCATCTTGCCCACCATGGTCCTTCCGCACTCCGCTTGCTGGCCGCTCACAATCTTCAGCTTCACGCAGAAGATCTGCAGCCACAGGCCGAAGTGAGGCTTGATGCGGAGGAAGGCCTCGCATACGACGATAAACGCTGAGATGTTGAGGACGAAGTTTGGGGCTAGATCATGAAAATCTAGCCCGTAGTAGAACATGAGCCCGCGGACGAAGGGGTGAAGTGGAAACCCCAGTCCACGGACGAAATGGGCGAGAAACACGACTCTCTCATAGGGTCCTGGGGATGGAATGACCTGCCCGTTTTCCGGTAGCCGGTGTGCTATGTCTGCGGCCAAGTATCCAGCCACCCGAAGATTCGCGATATCCTTCTCCTTCACGGTGGAAGCCATCCACTTGCCTCTTGCTCCGGACATATTTAGCTGTGCGGAGGAGACTTGGACTAGGGCGCTGGAGCTCGAGGAGGCAAGGATGAGCAAAGGAGGAGGAGGGCCTGGGTGAAAATGGGGAGCCCTTATCCCTTTATAAAGGCGACAAAAGCGGTGCGCCTCCTCACTTGCCCATTAAGAATCGCTTATTTCCCAAGCCGCACGACTCATGGCGCGGTGGGATTACCCATACCCGTATTGATGAGAATCCCATGATAAGGGGACACGATCTCTGCTTTGACAAGACGTGTCAAGGGAACCGCCTCGCAATATGCGCTGAGGCTGGTTGAGGGAAAACGGTTCGAATAATGACCCGACCGTAATGACATATCACATCATCTAAAAAGTTGTCAACTGAAATATTGTTCTCTCTACGGTGGTATGTGAAGATCATTTTGCAGATCCGGACACGGTCTACGTGTTCGATGATTACTTTGGAATATTCGGAGAAGGAACCCGCCTTGCAATGCCGAAGACAAGACTGTGCGCCGGACTCATCGTCATTGAAGCCTGGTTCAGGGGCTACTGAGGGAGTCCTGGATTAGGGGGTATCCGGACAGCCGGTGTCACACCCTGATTTTCATGGCACAACACTTAATATGATAAATCATGATAAAGTGTGGTTTGACAAAAACTTTTGTGTGTTTTGGACTTTGCCTTGATTGGATTTTGTCTGTTGTTTGCAAGTGCTCTAAAAATAAAATAAAATCCTTCAACTCTTATACTCCTTCTCCTTGATCCAAAAACCTTTCCCAATGAACATGCCATGTGTATAGGACATAAAAGTAATTTCTTACAAAAATAATTTGGCCAAATAGTTTTTTTCAAAAACTAGTTTTCCAAAAAACCCCTAAATTGAGATTTGAACTGCAAGTACTTAATTAAGGGCAGTAAAAATCTTTCCAAAAATGTATTTGAATCCTATTAGATGTAGGACTCCCATAAACCACAAAAATATAATTTTAAAAGCTATTTTCCTATTTTATTTAAAAGCTTTTCTTAAGGCCAGAAATGGTCTTTAATAGGGAAAAATTATTTTATTGCTTTAAAAATATTTGTGAAAATTTAGGGAAACTCAGTGGACATATATTTCCTATATATAAGAGTTTCAACACATGGTCATGTTCAAAATATTGGACAAAACCTCCCAAAACCATTTCTGCCAATTTCAAGGATTTGAAATATTTCTACAAGAAATATTTTCATAAAAATCCAAGAAACTTCCATCATGTCACAAATGCCCTATTTGGTGGTCTTGCCAAGTATCATATCTTGGAGAACAAGATAACATCATCAAATCCCCTCAAAACCATTTCTGACCATTTTGAAGTTTGAGCAACTTTACATTGCCAAACATTTCCAAATGTTCTCAAACCTCCTGAACATTCTCAAATGTTCTAATTATACATCTAGACCAAGTGGCACAAGTTGGAGAACAAGTTAACTTGATCAAAGTGCCCCAAAACCCTTCCTGTCCAGAACCAAATTTGAACAACTCTACATTACCAACTTTCTCTTCTTGATTCCAACTTTTGTGAGCATGATCAAATGACCAAATGAGGCCACCACACCAAGTGGTGCATCAAGGAGAAGTGATTTGATCAGCTAGATCTTTACAAGATTTATGCCAATTTCTAGGGTTTACAAAAGTTGCATTGGCAACTTTGCCCAAATGAGCTCAAAATGGGTGGAAGGCCCTAATTCTATGTGCCATTTCACCCTGTGGAGCCTCATGAGAAATGGAAGTCATCTTCTTGCCCAAACCAACATCAAACACCTTCTGGCAGAATCTCAAAATTCATGTTTTAACCCCTTCCACTAATCTCCAAGAGTTATCCTTTTTACCACAGCCCCTCCTGGTCCCCCTCTACCTCTGGTGTGCTTCCCTGCCCGAGAGGCAATGATGAAGGGGGCAGGGATCCATTTTTCTTCTCTGGACAGCCACTTTTTCCTCCCTTTCTCATCTCTCTCTCACTCCTGGCAAGTTCCAGAGCATCCAAAGCCTCCACCCCCTTGTTTATTCTTCCTGCAGCCACTAGACGCAAGTGGACACGCGAGTGCGCATGGAAAACCGCGGATGCTGGCCATTTGCACGCTCTGGAGCACGTCAGCATGCTCCCGACCGTTGACGCCGCGTCCCCCGACCACCTCGAGCCTCCCTCTCGCGCCAGTCGATGTGCCTCGACGTCCGCAACATGCCACCGTGCTGGCCCCCTCCTTTCCCCCTCTGTCTTGCCCATGCCGCGCGTGCCTAGAGCCGACCGAGCCCGCCAATGCGTGTGCGAGCTCATGGCTCCACCCAAAGCTCGCCCCGCTCCCTCTCTCCCTTCCTGGCGCCCTACTCAACTCCCACGAGCGCCGTAGATAGCCCCTCTCCCTCCCTCCTGGCCTCCCAAGCCGTTGCCGCGGCCACCCGTGTGCCGCGTCCACGGTAGGCCACGGGTCGGCTACTTAAGGCCACCCCCGAGCCCCCTCTCTACTCCTTTGGCTCTCTCTCCCTCCTGCGCGTCATCCCGACCGGCTCACTCCTCTCCCTGTGCCATCCATAGTCCTCCATGGCCGGAGAGCCACCGCCGGCATCCACCTAAATTCAGCCGAGCCCGAGCTCTTCTCCCTCTCCTCTCTCCACCAGCAGGCCCCCCGGAGCAAGGTGGAGCTCCCACGCTCTTTCCCTCGTCCGAGGGTGCACCGTAGCGTCGTCTCCAACCTCGCCCGACGCCACCGTCCGCCAGCGTCCAAGCCGTCGTCGCCTCGACCATCCCCGGCAGCCGTGGCATCCAAAGCCTCCACCCCCCTTGTTTATTCTTCCTGCAGCCACTAGACGCAAGTGGACACGCGAGTGCGCGCGGAAAACCGCGGATGCCGGCCATTTGCGCGCTCTGGAGCATGTCAGCATGCTCCCGACCGTTGACGCCGCGTCCCCCGACCACCTCGAGCCTCCCTCTCGCGCCAGTCGATGTGCCTCGACGTCCGCAACATGCCACCGCGCTGGCCCCCTCCTTTCCCCCTATGTCTTGCCCATGCCGCGCGTGCCCAGAGCCACCCGAGCCCGCCAATGCGTGTGCGAGCTCGTGGCTCCACCCGGAGCTCGCCCCGCTCCCTCTCTCCCTTCCTGGCGCCCTACTCAACTCCCACGAGCGCCGTAGATAGCCCCTCTCCCTCCCTCCTGACCTCCCGAGCCGTTGCCGCGGCCACCCGTGCGCCGCGTCCACGGTAGGCCACGGGTCGGCTACTTAAGGCCACCCCCGAGCCCCCTCTCTACTCCTTTGGCTCTCTCTCCCTCCTGCGCGTCATCCCGACCGGCTCACTCCTCTCCCCGTGCCATCCATAGCCCTCCATGACCGGAGAGCCGCCTCCGGCATCCGCATAAATTCATCCGAGCCCGAGCTCTTCTCTGTCTCCTTTCTCCACCAGCAGGCTCCCCGGAGCAAGGCGGAGCTCGCACGCTCTTTCCCTCGTCCGAGGGCGCACCGTAGCGTCGTCTCCAACCTCGTCCGACGCCACCGTCCGCCAGCGTCCAAGCCGTCGTCGCCTCGACCATCCCCGGCAGCCGTGGCATACATGAATGGATGCGGCGTTCGGCGCCGAGCTTATCCATAGCCAGGGCGTCGCCGGAGGTGGCCGGTACCGCCGGGGGAACGCCGGCGCCCGCTCGGCCTCACCTCCCCTGCCTCTCCTCTGTTTGAGCGGGAGGTAGGAGACGGCCTGGGCAGTGGGCCCCGCTCGTCAGCGACCCGGTGGGCGGGCCACGCTCGTTTAAATGGAGACGAACCGGGAGTAAACCCGCTTCCTGCGCAGCGAAGGCGTACTCCGTTCAGGGCGCCTTCGACGTCGCCCTGCCACTCGCGCAGCTGAGCCGCTGGGCCGGCCCAATGCCTATCTCCCGCCCTGTGCGCAGGATAAGGGTAAAACCCTTTCCCTTTTCTTTTTCTTTATTCTGTAAACTTGTAAAATCCACAAATAATTCAAATGATATCCAAATTTGATGATTTAAATTTCTAGTGACTCTATAAATCATTTTCTACCTGTTGGTGCAACATGCACATTTTGCCAGAGACTTTTTCTTCACAAACATTTATCAAATCTTGTTTTTCCATTTCTGTCATGAACTTTAGAAAATCATAGAGAGCCCATGTTTGATCCAAATGCCATAATTCAAATTCCTAGATGCTTCTAAGGTCATAACTTAGTTTATGAACATTTTTCTTAATACTTTCTGTACCCCACAAAATAATGAGCCATTTCTTCATATTTGTCAACTTTGCAAATTCATAGAGAAATCATTTGAACTCCAAATCCAGCGAAACCAATTCCTAGATGCTTCTAAAATCATCATTTGTTAAATGGGTGCCTCTGCTCATTTTTGAAAATAATGTTTCTGTACACTTCTTGCAAACCCATTAATCCCTTGATTCCATCATATTGAAATGTTCAGAGATGTCCAGTGATCAAATCCTAATGAAACCACTTTGGTCATCCCTCATATGACCAGAGGTATCCTAGAAAAGTCCAACCCATATTTTTAGAGCACTTTTATTTCCTGCCTTGTTGTGTTGCTTATTATGGTTGCTTTCGATGATAGTTGACGAAGTAGACGAAATGCTCGGAGTTGGACCAAAGATATTTGAAGACCTCAAAGACTTTGTTAAAATAGGCAAGCATCCCTTTGACCATGTCTATGAAACCCTTTTTTATGCATGTCATATGGCACCATATTGTTGTTGCAACGGAATCATGATGAGGTGGTAACCACTTTGATGGTTTGCCACCGTACTTCCTCGTTGATACTTGCATTATGCACGACCCTACCTTCTTATGAGGGTTATGCCGGTGGGAGTAGATAGGATGCCAAAGTAGATGCTACGCAAAAAGGGACGGGTATATGCATGGTGAAGGAGACAAAGTATTTTCAAAAGACTTTTTCGAAAACCCCATCGGGTGCCACTTATGCCTGGGGGAGATGATGAGTTGGGTAGCCACTTGATGACGAAGTGGTGTACCGAGGCAAGTGTGTGTTGTTTTCAAAACGGATTGGTTTAAGTTGCGACCGTTATTCCAACCTTACATGCGCAACCACTCTACCCTTATATGGAAAAGGGCATTATTGATTACCTAGACCGATACTAGCTTGGAGACCGCATTACTAGTGACGGGAGAGTTGTTGGTGCGCTCTCTCGGGATGGGGTCGTGCCAGGTAGGGCGGCCATGACTGTTTTCACAGGGCACCGGACACACCGTTGGTACCCCGTGCTTGTGGTATGTGATGAATATGGGAGCGAGGCTCCACAACCTTATGATGTGAAATGTTAGGCACGGGGGTTACTATCAACCGAGTGGACTCCATGTTAGTGTCGTCTAGGGAAAGATAGTGATCGGGTGCTTACCCCGGGTACTTGAGGTATCGCGGGTCGTGGATGACATGGAAGTTCCCCGGATCATGTGGGTACAGTGTGCAACCTCTGCAGAGTGTAAAACTATTCGAATAGCCGTGTCCACGGTCAAGGACAGTTGGGTAACCGCTCTTGGGCTACGTCCATATGTTTCTGAAAAACAACACAATTTGGTGATGTTGATGATGCGACTCGTGAGGAAGTCACGATGAGCTTGAGCATGAGTTGTTTATAACTCTTTCTCGATGTTGATGTCTGTAACCTCCTGATACTTGTTGCAGACACATTCATGTCCTTGATAAATGTTGATCATACTTGCAAAAAAAAATAGCTTTCCGCAAAAATGCCAATTCAGCAGTAGAGCCTTGCATAATTATTTTGTTATCACTCTTGGGTTTCTTGCGAGTACATTCAAAGTACTCATTGGCTTGCCACTGGTTATTTTATTGGCCAGGCATGAAAGAACAAGATATAATGAAGAGTACCTTGGTGACGAGCATGCGAGCTAGGACGCTTCCCAGTCAGAATGCCTGTAGGGTTAAGGCGGATGGCATGGGTCCAAGTTATCGACGAAGATTTCCGCTGCAATGTTATACTCAAGACTTGACCATAATGGTCCTACTTGTGTAAATTAGTATGTATGGATGTAAGACTCTTGTTATTCAGCTTTTGTGTGTTCAGTGAGCATTGATCTCTGGGACCACTGTACACGTGCATTCGGTGATCTCGACTTATGAGTCGGGGTCCCCATAGAGCTGGTATCAGAGCCATCCTGACTGTAGGAAGCCTTAGTTAGCATGGTCGTTAGTTAGGGTAAAACTATTTCCAAAACTACTACTAGTTTTCAAAACTATCTATACTTCTCTTCCCTTCTTAGTTTTTCGAAAACCAAGGTATACTTTCCTTATTAATCTCTTCCCCTTCAAAACCTTTGGTCGCTAGAACCCTTATGGCCCTGACCACTGGATTCCTTGTAATCCTTGTGGATAATCTAGAAGGAAGATGCCTTGCCGGACATTCACCCACATCTCCTGAACACAAGATTGGCGACATCACAACAAGACGATACCAACAGAAGATACACCCTCGAGGAATGAGGACCTGAATACCCAGGAGATGGTGACACCCTTGACACTGCCCCAAGATGATGCAACCTTAGCCTACGATGATCAGGGCATAGGATATGCAAGATCATGATATACATCGCTAATAGAGTAACCCTGTCACTACCGTTGTTGTATCAGCAACCACCGGTGGATGAGAACCTCACCATTTGGCCCGCCTCACTATAGTGACCAGGAAAACGGTTCTCTTCATCCCCCGCTCTCGGTGACGATATTGTCAACAATGTGCCTGGCAGATTGGACCTCTATTATGCATTGTTAATGTCATTGCATAAAGGATTGCCACCTGGAACCGCTGATGCCTTAGAATGCAAAAAGGATCGTCATGAATAAGAAGACAAGAGGAGACCAAGTCAACACCAGATACGAGGAGCCACCTTCACCCCATCACTCCAACAGGCGAGAAGTTGTTGCAGGCTCTTCAGGCTCAACCCAGATCGTTTCATCCAACAAGAGACGTAACAACACCTGAGGGAGACTCAGGAGACTGCACGAGGCACAAGGCACAACTACTGAATCCGAGAACCCCTAGGGTAGGATGAGTCGTGTACCCCCTATGCGCAGTCAAGACCGTATGATCGTTCGAGTAGAACCACGATTGTGTGTTGCTTATTTGTATTTGTTTGTGTTTTGATACCAGTCGCCCTTTTTGCCCTAGGCGGCAAGTACGCGTCTATATCACCTTCCTTATCTTATTGCTTGTATTTGGCCCCTTTTGCACCTGATTGTTTGCACTTTCACTATAGAACCCCATTTAGGCATTCCCCTCCTCTTTGCTACCTCTCCCTCACATCTCTCTCCTCAAATGAAGGTTAGCAAGACAAGATATACCAAGGATTCTACTTTGGCAACCAACCAGCACTGAAGACTTTTGCTACAACCTCCTCGACCAAGTGCACCCCCTTAGAGCTATGGTTGCCCCTCAAGATTAGAAACCCATTCCTAGACCCTTCGAGACTTTATAAGATACCCCAGCTCGAATCCTTAACCATGTGCTTAACCCACAGAATTGCAAGAGAACCTGTTAAGCCTCCGTAACCTTGCTTATCACCGGGTTCATTAGGGAACTAGTGGACATAGTGAACGAGCACATTATCATCCTAAGATAGCACCAAAACTGACGATGCCATAGGGAAGACCAATTTAAGGATATAGGAACAGTGGACAAATGACTTGGTGAGTTTATATCAATGACTTTGAGGAATCGTCCGAGACTATTTGTGGATTATGAGGCTTTGATGTTGGTAGGTGAACTTGGTGGGATCATGAGTATAGATTAGCATAACTTTCATTACCCTTGAGTAAATTGGATTTAGTGGGATAATTGTGTTTGCAAGCTGGAATTCTTGGAAGTATTTGGATTTAACTTAGCCATGTGATATTGTTAGGAGACAGTTGATACTACGTAAATGACTTGGGGAACATGTAGGGATCCTCATTGGACAAGAGATTTGGATTTAAGTAGGTGTTTCTAGTTGAATATAGATGTTGAGTATGTCTACGTGGTTCGGAGTAAATTGGATTTAGACTGATGATCTCGATCATGATACCATGTTTCTCGGTGGACGATAAACTAGGAGATTGGACTAATTGTCGGAATTTATTTAGGCATTTTTGTGAGCTTGACCTTGGAGTATTACTAGATCACAATAACGAGAATTGGTGGACTGACTATACTAAGGTAGCCCTTTCAAGTGTTTGGGGATTATAGGAACATTAGGAGATCATGTGGAACACCAACATAGGCGTTGGATTATGTAGTGATTAATGGAAGTTAACGGGTTGTTGGAGTTGATTCATAGAAAAGGAAACAAGATTTTGGAGTGGCATACGACGTGTTTCCTTAGGATAGAGATGCACTAGCATGGACCTTGGAAGAATAGGATGAGCACTTGGATTGTCGTGTTTTATTCCAGCTTGGAAGCTTGTATGCTCTACCCATGGATTTTTAGGGGTAGACATACATATGGGTTTGGGGATTGTAGACATATATGATGTTGTTAGACCTCCTCTCCAGAGTCATGAGGATATGAATCACATGAGTGATGATTGGAGTTGACCTATTCGAAAAGATACCATCAGTGATATGATGTGATTTGTTTAAAGGACTAGATAGCACAACTGGCATCTCAGAAACTGTGCTCAAGGATGGGATGATAAACATTCACTCGCACACTAGAATCCTTGAAACCCTTACGCCCTACCAAGCTACAACATGGTCGGATCAGGACCTTAGGGCCTTGACACTAGATCTAGAACCACCTTGGCCCACACTCAACAAGATCACTACTAATTCCCCAGCCTACTTTATGTACCCCGTGAACCAAGTCTTCATGGAATGCTTAGACAAGATAGTTGGCATCATCATTGGTGACCTACTTGTCCACCCGAAGACGAAAGAAGAGTCGTTCAGCTAGTCCAAGAACATTTGAAGACCGCCATGCCAAGGAGGAAGAACTACACCAACCACCATCTTCAAGAAGTATACTTCCACGTCAAAGACCATGTGTATCTGCAAGCCACTCCTCTCTAAGGAACCAAGCATTTCCATGACAAGGGAACCCACACCAAGATTCATCGGCCCCCTTCGAGATCACTCCAAGATGTAACAACCCCCTCTGAGATCACTACGAGACGAAGAGAAGACAGTTACCAACTGGAGATGCCACCTGAGCTACCTGATGTGCAAAATGCTTTCCATGCATCATAACCCCGGAAGTGTTTCCAACTTCCTAACTTGCCTGATCTCTACGAGGGCATTGACCATCGAGCCATCGACCTCCAGCCCGATCCAACCTGACCTAACGCGAGAGACCCCTCAGCAACCTGGATCAACCGAGAGCGTCATACATGAAGCTACAACACCAGGTACTTCAAGATTCAATGGAGCACCACACAGAAGCAGAAGCATTATGAGGACGTGAAGACTGCCCCGCATCTAAGTTCTGTATCCCTTTCCGCGCCTAGTCTAGGAATCTCGGGGACGAGATTCTTGTAAGGGGGGTAGGTCTGTCACACCCTGATTTTCATGGCACAACACTTAATATGATAAATCATGATACAGTGTGGTTTGACAAAAACTTTTGTGTGTTTTGGACTTTGCCTTGATTGGATTTTGTCTGTTGTTTGCAAATGCTCTAAAAATAAAATAAAATCCTCCAACTCTTATACTCCTTCTCCTTGATCCAAAAACCTTTCCCAATGAACATTCCATGTGTATAGGACATAAAAGTAATTTCTTACAAAAATAATTTGGCCAAATAGTTTTTTTTCAAAAACTAGTTTTCCAAAAACCCCCTAAATTGAGATTTGCACTGCAAGTACTTAATTAAGGGCAGTAAAAATCTTTCCAAAAATATATTTGAATCCTATTAGATGTAGGACTCCCATAAACCACAAAAATATAATTTTAAAAGCTATTTTCCTATTTTATTTAAAAGCTTTTCTTAAGGCCAGAAATGGTCTTTAATAGGGAAAAATTATTTTATTGCTTTAAAAATATTTGTGAAAATTTAGGGAAACTCAGTGGACATATATTTCCCATATATAAGAGTTTCAACACATGGTCATGTTCAAAATATTGGACAAAACCTCCCAAAACCATTTCTGCCAATTTCAAGGATTTGAAATATTTCTACAAGAAATATTTTCATAAAAATCCAAGAAACTTCCATCATGTCACAAATGCCCTATTTGGTGGTCTTGCCAAGTATCATGTCTTGGAGAACAAGATAACATCATCAAATCCCCTCAAAACCATTTCTGACCATTTTGAAGTTTGAGCAACTTTACATTGCCAAACATTCCCAAATGTTCTCAAACCTCCTGAACATTCTCAAATGTTCTAATTATACATCTAGACCAAGTGGCACAAGTTGGAGAACAAGTTAACTTGATCAAAGTGCCCCAAAACCCTTCCTGTCCAGAACCAAATTTGAACAACTCTACATTACCAACTTTCTCTTCTTGATTCCAACTTTTGTTAGCATGATCACATGACCAAATGAGGCCACCACACCAAGTGGTGCATCAAGGAGAAGTGATTTGATCAGCTAGATCTACACAAGTTCATTTCTGCCAATTTCTAGGGTTTACAAAAGTTGCATTGGCAACTTTGCCCAAATGAGCTCAAAATGGGTGGAAGGCCCTAATTCTATGTGCCATTTCACCCTGTGGAGACTCATGACAAATGGAAGTCATCTTCTTGCCCAAACCAACATCAAACACCTTCTGGCAGAATCTCAAAATTCATGTTTTAACCCCTTCCACTAATCTCCAAGAGTTATCCTTTTTACCACAGCCCCTCCTGGTCCCCCTCTACCTCTGGTGTGCTTCCCTGCCCGAGAGGCAATGATGAAGGGGGCAGGGATCCATTTTTCTTCTCTGGACAGCCACTTTTTCCTCCCTTTCTCATCTCTCTCTCACTCCTGGCAAGTTCCAGAGCATCCAAAGCCTCCACCCCCTTGTTTATTCTTCCTGCAGCCACTAGACGCAAGTGGACACGCGAGTGCGCATGGAAAACCGCGGATGCCGGCCATTTGCACGCTCTGGAGCACGTCAGCATGCTCCCGACCGTTGACGCCGCGTCCCCCGACCACCTCGAGCCTCCCTCTCGCGCCAGTCGATGTGCCTCGACGTCCGCAACATGCCACCGTGCTGGCCCCCTCCTTTCCCCCTCTGTCTTGCCCATGCCGCGCGTGCCTAGAGCCGACCGAGCCCGCCAATGCGTGTGCGAGCTCATGGCTCCATCCGGAGCTCGCCCCGCTCCCTCTCTCCCTTCCTGGCGCCCTACTCAACTCCCACGAGCGTCGTAGATAGCCCCTCTCCCTCCCTCCTGGCCTCCCAAGCCGTTGCCGCGGCCACCCGTGTGCCGCGTCCACGGTAGGCCACGGGTCGGCTACTTAAGGCCACCCCCGAGCCCCCTCTCTACTCCTTTGGCTCTCTCTCCCTCCTGCGCGTCATCCCGACCGGCTCACTCCTCTCCCTGTGCCATCCATAGCCCTCCATGGCCGGAGAGCCACCGCCGGCATCCACCTAAATTCAGCCGAGCCCGAGCTCTTCTCCCTCTCCTCTCTCCACCAGCAGGCCCCCCGGAGCAAGGTGGAGCTCCCACGCTCTTTCCCTCGTCCGAGGGCGCACCGTAGCGTCGTCTCCAACCTCGCCCGACGCCACCGTCCGCCAGCGTCCAAGCCGTCGTCGCCTCGACCATCCCCGGCAGCCGTGGCATACATGAATGGATGCGGCCTTCGGCGTCGAGCTCATCCATAGCCAGGGCGTCGCCGGAGGTGGCCGGTGCCACCGGGGGAACGCTGGTGCCCGCTCGGCCTCGCCTCCCCTGCCTCTGCTCTGTTCGAGCGGGAGGTAGGAGACGGCCTGGGCAGTGGGCCCCGCTCGTCAGCGAGCCGGTGGGCGGGCCCGTTTAAGTGGATACGGACCGGGAGTAAACCCGCTTCCCGCGCAGTGAAGGCGTACTCCGTTCAGGGTGCCTTCGACGTTGCCCTGCCACCCGCGCAGTTGAGCCGCTGGGCCGGCCCAATGCCTATCTCCCGCCCTGTGCGCAGGATAAGGGTAAAACCCTTTCCCTTTTCTTTTTCTTTATTCTGTAAACTTGTAAAATCCACAAATAATTCAAATGATATCCAAATTTGATGATTTAAATTTCTAGTGACTCTATAAATCATTTTCTACCTGTTGGTGCAACATGCACATTTTTCCAGAGACTTTTTCTTCACAAACATTTATCAAATCTTGTTTTTCCATTTCTGTCATGAACTTTAGAAAATCACAGAGAGCCCATTTTTGATCCAAATGCCATGATTCAAATTCCTAGATGCTTCTAAGGTCATAACTTAGTTTATGAACATTTTTTTAATACTTTCTGTACCCCACAAAATAATGAGCCATTTCTTCATATTTGTCAACTTTGCAAATTCATAGAGAAATCATTTGAACTCCAAATCCAGTGAAACCAATTCCTAGATGCTTCTAAAATCATCATTTGTTAAATGGGTGCCTCTGCTCATTTTTGAAAATAATGTTTCTGTACACTTCTTGCAAACCCATTAATCCCTTGATTCCATCATATTGAAATGTTCAGAGATGTCCAGTGATCAAATCCTAATAAAACCACTTTGGTCATCCCTCATATGACCAGAGGTATTCTAGAAAAGTCCAACTCATATTTTTAGAGCACTTTTATTTCCTTCCTTGTTGTGTTGCTTATTATGGTTGCTTTCGACGATAGTTGACAAAGTAGACGAAATGCTCGGAGTTGGACCAAAGATATTTGAAGACCTCGAAGACTTTGTTAAAACAGGCAAGCAGCCCTTTGACCATGTCTATGAAACCCTTTTTTATGCATGTCATATGGCACCATATTGTTGTTTCAACGGAATCATGATGAGGTGGTAACCACTTTGATGGTTTGCCACCGTACTTCCTCGTTGATACTTGCATTATGCACGCCCCTACCTTCTTATGAGGGTTATGCCGGTGGGAGTAGATAGGATGCCAAAGTAGATGCTACGCAAAAAGGGACGAGTATATGCATGGTGAAGGAGACAAAGTATTTTCAAAAGACTTTTTCGAAAACCCCATCGGGTGCCACTTATGCCTGGGGGAGATGATGAGTTGGGTAGCCACTTGATGACGAAGTGGTATACCGAGGCAAGTGTGTGTTATTTTCAAAACGGATTGGTTTAAGTTGCGACCATTATTCCAACCTTACATGCGCAACCACTCTACCCTTATATGGAAAAGGGCATTATTGATTACCTAGACCGATACTAGCTTGGAGCCCGCATTACTAGTGACGGGAGAGTTGTTTGTGCGCTCTCTCGGGACGGGGTCGTGCCAGGTAGGGCGACCATGACTGTTTTCACAGGGCACCGGACACACCGTTGGTACCCCATGCTTGTGGTATGTGATGAATATGGGAGCGAGGCTCCACAACCTTATGATGTGAAATGTTAGGCACGGGGGTTACTATCAATCGAGTGGACTCCATGTTAGTGTCGTTTAGGGAAAGATAGTGATCGGGTGCTTACCCCGGGTACTTGAGGTATCGCGGGTCGTGGATGACACGGAAGTTCCTCGGATCTTGTGGGTACAGTGTGCAACCTCTGCAGAGTGTTAAACTATTCGAATAGCCGTGTCCACGGTCAAGGACAGTTGGGTAACCGCTCTTGGGCTACGTCCATATGTTTCTGAAAAACAACACAATTTGGTGATGTTGATGATGCGACTCGTGAGGGAGTCACGATGAGCTTGAGCATGAGTTGTTTATAACTCTTTCTTGATGTTGATGTCTGTAACCTCCTGATACTTGTTGCAGACACATTCATGTCCTTGATAAATGTTGATCATACTTGCAAAAAAAAACTAGCTTTCTGCAAAAATGCCAATTCAGCAGCAGAGCCTTGCATAATTATTTTGTTATCACTCTTGGGTTTCTTGCGAGTACATTCAAAGTACTCATTGGCTTGCCACTGGTTATTTTATTGGCTAGGCATGAAAGAACAGGATATAATGAAGAGTACCTTGGTGACGAGCATGCGAGCTAGGACGCTTCCCAGTCAGAATGCCTGTAGGGTTAAGGCAGATGGCATGGGTCCAAGTTATCGACGAAGATTTCCGCTACAATGTTATACTCAAGACTTGACCATAATGGTCCTACTTGTGTAAATCGGTATGTATGGATGTAAGACTCTTGTTATTCAGCTTCTGTGTGTTCAGTGAGCATTGATCTCTGGGATCATTGTACACGTGCATTCGGTGATCTCGACTTATGAGTCGGGGTCCCCACAGCCGGACTATATACGTCGTCCGGACTATTGGAGGGTGAAGATACAAGACTCAAGACTCCGTCCCGTGTCCGGATGGGACTCTCCTTTGCGTGGAAGACAAGCTTGGCGATCCGGATATTGTGTTTCCTTCCTTGTAACTGACTCCGTGTAAACCCTAGCCCTCTCCGTTGTCTATATAAACCAAAGAGGTTGGTCCTTAAAAGGCCGATCGCAATTACAATCATAATCATCATAGGCTAGCTTCTAGGGTTTAGCCTCTACGATCTCGTGGTGGACTACTCTTGTACTACTCATATCGTCAATATTAATCAAGCAGTAACTAGGGTTTTACCTCCATCGAGAGGGCCCGAACCTGGGTAAACATTGTGTCCCTTGCTTCCTGTTACCATCAGCCTAAGACGCACAGATTGGGACCCCCTACCCGAGATCCGCCGGTTTTGACACCGACAACCACCACCGTCGAGCTCCACCCCGATGGCTAGTCGTGCGGCCATGTCTCCCTCCCCTCCAAGCGTTCCACCTCTCCGGTATGCATTCTGAGATTTGTGCCTAGTGTAAATATTGTGAGATTTGTGCCTAGTGTAAATACTAGTAGAAATAGATGCCAATGTTTCTTAGTGTTATTTTGTATGATGGTCAGATCTGTGTTTAGGGTAAATATATATTACTCCCTCCATTCCACAATGTAGTGCATCCGCACTTTCCAAGATCCAAGTTTGACCATACATTTAACCAACGAGACTAGCTGCGGCGGGCGCAAAAATTATACCACTTAACCAAGATCCAAGTTTAACCATACATTTAACCAACGAGACTGGTTGCGGCAGGGGCAAAAATTATACCACTTAATTTATATTGAAAATACAAATTCAATGGTATAATTTTTGCTCCCGCACCAATCGGTCTTGTTGGTTAAATTTATGGTCAAACTTAACTCTCGGAAAATGTGGGCGCACTGCACTGTGAAAAGGAGGGAGTAGTATTTTAGAGTAAATACATGCCAATGTTTCTTAGTGCTATTTTGTATCATGGTCGGATCTGTGTTTAGGGCAACCATATATCAACATAAGTGCCAATGTTTTGGCGAAACGTCAATTCATTTCCGTTTCACCGAATTTCTGGAACTCGTTATGTCCTCTTGTTAGCGAAGGTCATGACGGTTTTTTTATTTTTTTAACTAGGATCGACTTATATTGGCAGGTATCGACATGAGTGCCAATGTATTCTCGAAACGTTGATTCATTTCCGTTTCGCCGAATTTTTGGCACTCATTATGTCCTCTTGTTAAAGGTCATGTCGAATTTTTCTTTCATATTTTAACTAGGATCCATTGTAGTATCGTTGGCTTATATTGGCAGGTATCGACATGAGTGTCAATGTTTTGGCGAAACATTGATTCATTTACGTTTCGCCGAATTTCTTGCACTTGTTATGTCATCTTTTTTAGCAAAGGTCATATCAAATTTTTCTTTCACTTTTTATGCATCATGACTCATAATTGCGCACTAAATTTTAGCAAACCCAACAAATGCATTCCGGGGAACCATCTTCTATGGACCCCTCAGCTCAACATCATAAAAAGGGCAGGAAGTGAAAGAAGAAATCAACCAATGAATCTACCACCAGTAAGGTACCAGGAGAAGATGTGGTGAATGTTTCTGTTAGTCGGTGCTCCATGCAAATGTTTAAGCCCGGTGAACCAATGTTGCCACCACACAAGTTGAGTGCACTAAGCATTGAAATTTAGCTTCTACACAAAGACGTAGTAGCTAGGTCAGGAAAGGGTGAGATGTATTACACCACCAATGTTATAGAGGGCCTTGGATTTGTTGACAATTACCCTGCTGATACAATATATCTTGAATTTGAGAGTGTGGTCAACGACAATATTTTCTATGTGGACGTAATCAAGTCGTCTTTGAAGAGGCTTTGATCGCTCTGGCATGCTACAAATCCATTACTCCAAAATGAGGAAGTTGGCTTCCTTGATCTGTATCTCATGCATTGGGCCAATGTGGATTCTGATAAAGGCCAACGTCTTATGACGAATTACCTCCACAAGACCATTCTTCTTAGTCCTCGACACAAGCACAACTTTATCGTGCCTTACTTCGAAACATAAGTTCATTTCTTTTTGCTTGCACATATACACCTGGGTACTTTGATATCAATCTCATTAATGTTGCATTGTTCAATTCTTTTGCGTAGCAATGAACACTAGATCGTCATTGCACTGATGCCCTAGGACGGTCGAGCTTATTTCTTTGTTCCAGGAGAGACCCTAAGAAGCCGTGGATAGATCTGAAGAAAGTTCTCATTGCTGCTCTTCTTATGTGTCATAAGTCCGACCGTAAGAACATGCCGCATTCACAGTACAAATTTAACACTAGCTTTTGTTGCCGGCAACAACCGAAAGGCGAAACAATACACATGTCTGGCTACTTTGCCATGGTCTTGATGGATGACTATGTGCGCGTAGGACCACTATTAATAAGTGATTCAATGTTGCAGAAATGGTCCGAAGAAAATGAGAAGGAAGTTAAGCTAGCTCACTTTTGGACAGGAGCACGAGCGCCTTTAGAAAGTAAATATCATCAATCACCATGTAGTGAGGGATGAGGGGATGTTCTACTGTGTGTTGAACATCGCCCAACACTCGTTTCACTAAACAGAACTCGTCAAACCATTAGTTATGTGATGAGCGCGACATACATATGCTTATTAATTATTGTGATGCACTTGTTATATTTTATAACTACTAATTTTCATTAATCTGAAATCAGTGTAATGCGGTGCATGTATGTGGATCAAGGTTCAAACCAGAATTTATGTATCAAATGCAATCTGATGATATGATCCAGGTGCAATATGTTGTGATTCAATCATGTTGGCATGCAACAATAGTAGTGGCGAGCGGCAGAAAAGGACCGCCACAGCAGCGGGAAAATCCTGTGGCGGGCAACATGGAGCGTTGTGGAGGGCGGGACCTAGCGCCCGCCACTGCTCATGGCCTAACAGTGGCGGGTGGGCGACCGCCACTGATGGCATCTAGCAGTGGTGGGAGGTTAGTGGCAGGCGGCCCTGAGAGCCTTGCCCACCACTGCTGGGCTTTTCCCACCCACCACTGGTAGGCATTCCTATAGTAGTGGCAGGTGATGGGCATGGGTGTCAAGCTCAGAGGATTCTTCAGTCTCGTTTGTAATTTTACTTCTTGGCTGGTGTTCTTGTGTGCAAAAGCTAGCGTTCTACTATATTTTCAGTTTTGTCAGGTCGGTATGTACGTAGCTTGTACTATGATCCTTATGATATAAATGAGACATGTATTACCATGCAAAAAAAAGATACATCCATATCTACACAAATTTAAGACAAATAATTTGGAACAGAGATAATACTATTATTGTTAGTAATAACAAACCATTTATTTAGAACCAGATTTTTTTTACCACAGTACAGACGCAAGCGCTTATACATACACGCATACACTCACTCGTATGAATGCACACATGCGCGTCCTACCTCTATGAGCACCTTTGAGAGACTGAGCCGGCATATCATCTTGAGATTTACGAAGTCACCATAGGCAAATGATCGTCGATGAGAACGTCTCCTCTCACTGAAAGCGCATCGCCGGAAATCCTGAAATAAATGCAGAAATAATGTGAGCACTAGAACTTGAACCCTAGTGGGCTAGGGATACCACTGTCCCTCTAACCATCCAACCACAGGCTAACTGATGTGCACGAAGATGTGTTACAATTTCGTATAAAAATGTAAGATATACATAACCCCACACACCTACTCGCTAACACAATGATCAATAAAGACGAGAGTCATGGAGCTTGAAGAATTGGTGAAGTCACCACATGTATCATGTGTTGAATATGTGGACAATTTTTGGTTAAGTTCAATCCAAAAGTTAGTATTAATCATCCCAAAAACGCTTGTGTCGCTCTCCGCAGGATCATCAAACGAGGCGTTCATCGCTTTACTTCGAAGAAACGTGATGTCGAATCACTCTTTGGCTTAGGACGATCAGCCTTATTCACCTCTTCGTCAAGCTCTTTGCGAAGGTGCTCTCCCTTTGTCATGCCCCGCGCCTTGGCGCAGTGGTTTGGCTAACCAGAGTGCATTCATCACGGGACTCGCATCGCATCCACGACAATTTTCTGGTACGAACAACTCGCGTCTACCATAGTCTGAAGATGCCATGCTTGTTGCTAAAACTGGACATTGCCCAGGTGTTCGATTCCATCATGTGGCCTTTCCTCCTCGATGTTCTTTCTCACCTCGGCTTTGTAAATCATTAGAGAGAGTGGATTTTCATACTCCTCTCCACTACTTCCACCTGCGTTCTCGTCAATGGCATGCCAAGGCTGTCAGTGGGTTGTGCTAGAGGGCTCTGACATGGCACCCCTTTGTTGCTAATGCTCTTCATGCTAGCCATGGACATGCTGAACTCACTTATCTCCCACGTGGGCAGCTCTGCGATCCTCAAGTCCCTGACCTCGCGCCATGCATTGTCCAATGATTCTTTGTATCCAGGCGATGTGTTCCTCTTCTACCCTCCCGATCATGAGGACCTTGCTGCTATCCATGAGAATCTCCACGTCTTAGATGACGCCTTGGGTATCCACACTAATGATACGTCTCCAACGTATCTATATTTTTTATTGTTTCATTTATTATATTATCAATCTTTGATGCTTTATATACAATTTTACATCATTTTTGGAAACTATCCTATTATCTCAGTGCCCAGTGCCAGAAACTTGAAGGTGATTTTTTCTGGACCAGAAGGCACCCTAGAAGCTTTGGGAGGAGGCCAAAGAGATACGAGAGGGCCACAAGCTCACATGGCGCGCCCGCAGGGGGCGCCACCTAAGCTTATGGGCCCCATGCAACTCCGTTTGACCTAATTCGACTTCTATAAATTCCCATACATCCCAAAACCAACAGAGAGCCATTCGGAACAATTTTTTCCTCGCTGCAAGCCTCTGTTCTTCCGCAATCTTATCTAGAGGCTTTTTCTAATACTCTGTTGGAGGGGGAATCGATCATGGAGGGCTTCTACATCAACCTTCTTGCCCTTCCCATGATGTGTGAGCAGTTCACCGCAGACCTGCGGGTCCATAGCTAGTAGCTAGATGGCTTCTTCTCTGTCTCTTTGATCATCAATACAATACTCTCCTCGATATCCTTGGAGTTCTATATGATGTAGTCTTCTTTTGCGGTGTGTTTGTTATGATCCAATGAATTGTGGGTTTATGATTAGATATCCATTGAAAGTAATCGAGTCTTTTATAAACTTTTATGATGCATGACTATTATAGCTTTGTATTTCTCTCTGATCTATCCACTTGGTTTGGCCAACTAGTGTTGTGGGGAACCACGACCACCTATGGGGCTAGGCTCCCCTTTCTGGTTCAGGGGGGTGGTACGTTGCACAAAGAGAGGAGGAGCGTGAAACAACATGGCACAGATCACACGGGCAATTTTTACCTAGGTTCGGGCCGGCGCGAGGCGTAAAACCCTACTCCTGCTTTGGTGGCTTGATGATGGAAAGCGTAGCACTCTTGCCTGACAGGGTTGCCTTGGGACAAGAACGGCTACGCGCATATGAGTGCACAAGGGTCCGAATCCTTTCTATGGTTGCCATGGGCCTCCTTTTATAGATTAAGGGGTCACCACAGTGGCAAATCAGTCATTACGCACTGATTAGATAGCAAATAGTGCTATCATACCTAACTCTGCAGGCTGACAGAGCGCATAAATGTGCCGCTCAATGTCACATCATAGCTTGCCCGGCAGGCTCTCTGGGCCGTTTCTCTAGCTTGGCGCTTGCTCGCTCGACACGTCGCAGGACGGGTGTCGCTTGTAGGCATTTTTTGTAGGAGGTGGCTGCCATGTGGCATATAGCAGCCACTTAGTCACCTTGGAGCTTGACACCACACTGATCGACAACGTACGTCGTGGTGAGGTGGTGCAGTGAAGTGGCTTGCCTTCGCTAGTCCCGGCAGGCCTGCCGGGACGATCCAGGGAGGCTTGCTTCCGGGGATAACCTTGTCTCCGCTAGGCTCACCTGCCCGGCAGGGGAGGTGTTTCCCTTAGTAGTAACTTGCCCCTCTGTCTAGTCTTGGCTATCCTGATCTGTGCTTGGATCCTTCAAGGGAATCGATCCATCTTGCTTGAGTTGATCATGGTGTTGTGAACTTGTCCTCGTGCCTGTGCACAGTCTGGGCAACGGACCCAGGGTTTGTTGCACCGACAACTAGATTGACTTATCTTCAGCAGGAGAGGTGCTTTGTAGTGGGTTCAATCTTGTGGTGTCCTCACCCAGTAAAAGAAGGGATAGCGAGGCACGTGCTTGTATTGTTACAATTAAGGGTAAAACAATGGGGTTTAATCATATTGCTTGGTTTTTTTCTGTCTACATCATGTCTCTTCTTAAAAGCATTACCATGTTTGTCATGAATTTAAAACCATAGATGTAGGCATGAGTTGGTCGATTGGTAGAGTAAAAGTCATAGTAGATGCATGCAGGAGTCGGCCTACTTGTCACAGACATGATGGCTATATGTGTGACCATTTCCATGAATAACCTCGTAACTATGCGCTTTTCTATCAATTGCCCAACTGTAATGTGTTTACCCATTGTATGCTATTGTTTTGAGAGAGAAGCCTCTAGTGAAAACTATGGGCCCTCGGATCTACTTTAATCATATTGCTAAAACCAAAAATACCTTGTTGCAATTTTACTCTTTTTATTTTACTTTTCGCTTTATATATCTATCACTATCAGATTTGATCCTTGCAAGTAACGAGTTCAAGGGGATTGACAACTCTCTTGCCCGCGTTGGGTGCAAGATCTTGTGTGTGTAGGTGCTGCTTACTAGGTTACGCTTGGTTCTCCAATTGGTTCGATCACCTTGGTTGTCACTGAGGGAAATATTGACCGCTACTATATTGTTTCACCCTCCCTCTTCAAGCAAAATCACAACTTAACTCACAAGTAGCAAGTAGCACCATGTTCTTCATACAAATAGACTCTTGAGGTGTCACTCTCATATACTAGTGGGAATTTTTCATTATAGAACTTGGCTTGTATATTCCGATGATGGGCTTCCTCAAATGCCCGAGGTGTTCATGAGCAAGCAAGTAGGATGCACACCCACTTAGTTTCATTTGAGCTTTCATATAATTATAGCTCTAGTGCATCCGTTGCATGGCAATATCCTCTTTCTCTCTGCCTGTGGCAGGTTTCCCTTGGTTCCGAGGAGCTTTGCCGGGGCGATTTGCTTCACCGCCCCGACCCTTACCGCCAGTACCATTCTGACCCCTTTCCTTATCTTGCTTCTCATACTCAGCCCTCTGCTTCTTGATGAGCTGCTCAACTTGATGACACTATTGGAGATTGTGGCCCTTAGTCCGATGGATCTTGCAGCACGGCCCATCACTCTTCCCAGCTTTCTCGGCAGCCAGCGCACGCAACAACCTCCTTGTCGGGGGCTTCGGCTTTTGCCTTCTTGCCGGTACTAGGCGTGCCCAATCCCTCACCAGTCATCACTGCCTTATCCTTTCGCTTCTTGTTATGCTTCTTATTCTTCATCTTCTGGCTAGTGGTCTCGTCGTCATCTTCTGATTCAATGTCGACGCAATCCTTGTTGTACGCATAGTGTGACGCCGCCATGAACTTGGCCAGCGCCGGGCGGCCAAGGATCCCATTATATGGCAACAGGATCTCGGCAACATCGAAAACGATTCTCTCTGTCCTGTAGTTTAGGTCGCCACCAAACGTGACCGTTAGCTTGACCTTTCCCTTGGGCTGGCTCCTCCCCAGATTGATCCCTTGGAACGTACCCATTTCCTTAAGATCTTCATCAGGGATCTGCAGCCTCTTCATCATGTTGGGCGAGATCAAGTTCAGACCGGCCCCTCCGTCAACTAACATCTTCGTCACCTTGAGGTTGCGTATTGTTGGTGATACCAACAACGACAAAGACCCGACCGCAGTTCTACGATCAGGGTGATCCTCGGCATCGCAAATGATAGGTGTGTGGGACCACCTTAGCGGCTTCTATGCGTTAACCATCGGTTTCGTTGCATTAATCTCATGCGCCTATTGTTTTAGTTGGCGGTGGGAGGAATGCAATGAGGCACCTCTATCAACACACATGACTTCTACCGCCTTCTGAAACTCATGCTTGGTGGACTCGTCATCATCATCATGATCATCATCCTCTTCTTTCTTGTCGTGGCCACGGGCAGGCCTCTCTTGTTGCTTCTCCTTGTCGCCGCGACCTCCTCGGCCGCCGTGCTTCTTGCTGGATCCTTCAGCGCCACCTTGGCCCTTCTCCTTGTCTCGTCTCTCATACTCAGCCCTTTGATTCTCCATTAGCAGCTCAACTTGGCAGCAATTTTGGAGGTCGTGGCCCTTGGTACGGTGAATCTTGCAGTACTGCTTGTTGGAGCCCTCTTACTTGCCGGCAGCTGCCAAGGCCCGGCAGGTGTTGGATCCGGCAATATCCTTGCCGGGGTCGTCAGCTTGGCCTTCTTGGCGGTGCCGGGGTTGCCGGATTCCTCGACGGCAAGCACGGTCTTGCCCTTGCGCTTCTTGTTACGTCACTGACCCTTCTTTGTCGGGGCGACAATGTCTTCATCTTCAGAGTCACTTCCCACGTCGGCATCTTCGCCAGGGTACTTTCTTCCCTCCTCAGCTCGAGCACACCTATCGACCAGAACATATAATTCGGCAACATCTACAACCTTGTTCATTGCCAGCTCTTCACGCATCTTACAATTGCGCATGTTCTTATGGAACACGCTGATGACAGCGGCGGCATCAACATCGGGGATGTTGTACTACACACAGTTGAATCTATGTATGTACTTGCGCAAGCATTCGTCGTCCCTTTGAGGGATCACATGCAAATCGATTGCCTGGCCAGGAGTTACGTGGCCGCCCATGAAGGCACCAACAAACTTGTGGTACAGATCGGACCAAGAGGAGATGGAGTCTATCGGCAAATGCATCAACCATGACCTGACGTTGGGCTTGAGCACCAACGGGAAATAGTTGGCGAGTACCTTGTCGTCTCGTGCTCCGGCGGCTTGCATCGCGATGGTGTAGACGCTCAGGAACTCAGACGGATGGGTCTTGCCGTCGTACTTCTCCGGGACCTCCGGTTTGAACATGCGGGGGTTGGGCCACTAGAACTGCCGCAGCTCATGGGTGAACACTGGACAAGTTATTGCATAGGGCAAGTCACCAGCATCCCCCGGCGCAGGTCTGTACGCAGTAGGCCCAACACGCCTATCAGATTGGTGACATGCCTCCCGTCGCCGCTCGATAGTGGTCCGCGCGTCTTCCTTGAGCCGCTCTCGAAGGACTTGGCATTGGTCGCAACGCGCCCGTGGGTCAAACGCTGCCATGGACACGCCAAAGATGTCGGGGAAACAAACACCTATGGGATCACAATAATCCTTTCTATGTTCGGCGGGGAGAGTAGCTGCACGAAGAGCAGGTCTAGCAGTCAGCACAAGGGGATTTTTACCCAGGTTCGGGCCGCAAAGATGCATAATACCCTAGTCCTGCTTGTCTGGATATATGTGTTCTTGAGATTTTGAACTAGCTACGGTGCATGCACAGTCCAAAAAGTTTGAATCCTCTCTCTGTACGCCTTGGGCCTCCTTTTATACGTAAAGGGGTTGCCACAGTGGCACACAGGTGGAGGAAAGCAAGCTACAGTGTATTGGCTTATCGCTCGACACTGTAGGACAAACGCATTTAATGCGCTGCCTACGTGCCCTCTTACTTTATCAGGGACGACAATGGAAGCCATCCCGTCCATCGCCGCTCCTCCTTGCTTCAACACGCGTCTAGGTTGACGAGGCATTCAGTGCCATGTCGGCTAGCTAGCTGCTGTGTTGGCGCGATGGTAGAGCTTCCACAAAGATCTGCATGCCGCCATGTAGGCGCCTGCTTAGTTGGCACACTATTCGTTGCACTGGAGTTGTGGTGAGGTGGCAAATCCTTGCCGGGCGCGGGTCTGGCCATGGCCCAGCGATCATCCCCGGCAAGGCTTGCCGAGGGGCTTCGCAATCATCCCTGGCAAGGGTCTTGCCGGGGGTCTTCGTCTTCTAGTCTCACATGGACCCGCAGGCTGTCAATCTCCATGAACATCTGCATGCTACCATGCATGCGTTCCCAAATCTTGGTCTTAACATTGTCGATCGTGTCAGAACTCTCAGCCTCAGGGGTGATGAGCTTGCTGGTGCTGCTCGGGTTGCCCCGGCAAGGATGTTGCCGGGGGAGGTCCAGCTCGCCTTCTACTCTTTGTTCCTTGACTCGTGCATCTTCTCTCGTAGTCTTTTGTTCTGTCTTCTGCTTTCCTGCCGGGCCCGGCCACAGGCGTGGCTACGACTGCCCGTGCACAAGTAAGGGGTATAGAAAGGACCCATACTTTTGTACACTGACACAGGGAAACAATGGGAAGCACTGAGGTTTACAATCGAGGTTTGCACATGCATGGTCCTTTGTCTAATAGCACATTATTGTGCAATTGCAGGAACCATTCTAATATTTAGGTTTTTAACAATTTGGTCTTGCACATGTAGGACCTGCTATCAGAGATTCTGACTCACTATTCAACCTTTTTTGCATATGGGGAAATGAGTTGTCCATGAATACCAGTCAAGTCAAGAAACTCAGAAAGATTGTTAGGATAAAGAAATTAGCAACAAAAAACAACAAGCTCTTTGTCTGCACAATGAAGAAGACATCAGTTCACTACAAGATGGCGCTAACTATTATGCGTTGCCTTTTTTATTCCTTTGCCCCATTTCCAATATAGAGAAGATATTTATGCACATCCTTGTTTTCAGGCCTTTCCAAAGCAGTTCACTGATGATTACCTCTCAAACCACCTGTGTTGCCAGGAGGCGAGGAAGGTATTCATACAACACCCACTATTCAATATTGAAGTGTTCCTGAAGAGGACGAAGGATGGAAGGTAAATCATCCACAGGCACTGGCCTAAAGTTGCAAAGACCTTCAACATCAATGAAGGCTCAATATTCGTCTTCCACTTCAGCAGTTTTTCAAATGAGATTCATCTGTCTATGTATCTTCTATGATGCGAATTTCGAAAGGTTATAGATGTTGCATGTGAAACTTGGTGCTGGTGCAGTTGTGTAATGGGGTAGCTGAGTGCTAAAGCTATATGATGTTGTACTCTGATATATTTCAATTATGAAACCCTACTTCCTTAATACAAAAATGAAATATATTGTGTGCTTAATATGAAATGTCAATTAGATTAATAAATGGACTATTGATAATAGGACAATTAGCCTGCTAATTGAGTTTTTCTATTGCAAACGGTTATAATTGAGAAAACACTGTGGGCGATGACCTCAGGCAACACACATAGTTTGTAGGAATAAACCATGTTGGATCAATGAACAATCACACACGGCATCCTCTTGAAAACTGTTTGCGTTAGGCCACCTTGCACAAACATTTACCACATAAAAAGTGTGTGTGATGGACAAACTTTGCCACACAGTTTCTTCTGCACACCGTGTGTGATGCATTCAATAACACAAACGATAAAATTCTTAATTATCGTGTGCAATGGCAATGCTATCATGAACGATTTAGTGAGGAAAATTGTGTGTGATGCAACTGCTAACGAAAACATTTTCCTTGGAGTGACTGTGTGGGATGTATATATGAACGGAAACATACTTCTCGGATTAACTGTGTGGGATGTACATACTAACAGAAACGTACTCCTTGGATTGACTGTGTGCAATGTACATATGAATGGAAACGCTTAGCCAGGACTCACTATGTGGGATGTACTTACTACCGGAAACGATTTTGCATGTATAATTGTATTTTTTAGGACAACTATATGTATAACTGTATTTGATTGCTCGCCCATCACACATGACCTCACTTTGCTGAGCGTGTGTGACTAGAGGGCCTATCCCCGACGGTTTCTGGGTCGTGTGGGAAGGACCCCCCTATCGTAGTCACTCACTTGGCAACGGTTCAAAACACCGTCGCGTAAAGGGGTTTAAAACAGTTTGTATAGCACCTTGCTATACTAGTGAATGGTCGACATCTTTAGGCCCACACAATCCATCCCTTTGACCCAATGTACGAGAAGGGTTTTGACCATGACGGTTTCCTCTTGCTCTGTGTGCTATGTTAGAGCAAATCAAGTTTCAGTACATGCGTTGGACGACACCCCCTACCACCCCCACCCGCCTCGAAGTTGCGGAACCGACATCGTACGTCTTTAACCTGGCTGGGGGTGCGATGCTCAGTTTGTAATGTTACTAATGTAGCTGGTGCCCCTTCAAAGTTGTGCATTCGGGATTTGAACAAATCACACACCAGGCCCATACATTTTTTCGGGCCGCATGCAGGGTATAGGGGCGTTCTGATTGAGCACGTCTCCCTTGTGTGGTTTATAGACACCACACATATTTGTGGGCTTCCTGAGGTCTATGTATATCATCCTTGACTGATAACAAGGGGGCCCACATAATCTATCCCTTTGACCCAACATACGAGAAGGGTTCGACCATGACGGATTCCTATTGCTATGTGTGCCATGTTAGACAAAATAAAGTTTGAGCACGCGTTGGACGACACCACCCTCCCCCACCCCACCTCGAAGTTGGGGAACCGACATCGTACATATTGGACCTGGCTTTGGGCCGGGTACGGTGTTCGGTTTGTAATATAGTTGGTGCCCCATCAAAGTTATGCATTGGGGATTTGAACACGCCACACACCACCCATACATATTTTTGGGTTGCATGCAATGTATAGGGGGTCTTCTGGTCGACCACGTCTCCATTGTGTGGTTTTTTGTGATGACACTGATACATCCCTTTTGCATCATCTTTTCCTACTATTATTTATAATGTTTTTATGTATAGTAATGCTTTTTGGAGTAATTCTAATGCCTTTTCTCTCGTAATATGCAAGGTTCACAGAAAGAGGGAGAATACCGGCAGCTGGAATTCTGGACCTGAAAAAGCTACGTGATACGTCTCCGTCGTATCTATAATTTTTGATTGTTCCATGCCCATATACTTCAACTTTCATATACTTTTGGCAACTTTTTATACTATTTTTGGGACTAACATATTGATCTAGTGCCCAGTGCCAGTTCCTATCTGTTGCATGTTTTTTGTTTCGCAGAAACCCAATATCAAACGGAGTCCAAACGGGGTAAAAACGGACGAAGATTTTTTTTTGGAATATTTATGATTTTTGGGAAGTAAAATCAACGCGAAACGGTGTCCGGGGTGGCCACGAGACAAGGGGCGCGCCCTCCCCCTGGGCGCGGCCTCGGCTCTTGTGGGCCACCCGTAAGGCGCTTGACGCTCTTCTTTTGGCGCAAGAAAGCTAATTTTATGAGAAAGATCTGGGCGAAAGATTCACCCCAATCGGAGTTACGGATCTCCAGATATAAAGGAAACGGTGAAGGGGTAGAATCTGAGAACGCAGAAACAGAGAGATAGATCCTATCTCGGAGGGGCTCTCGCCCCTCCCAAGCCATGGGAGCCAAGGACCAGAGGGGAAACCCTTCTCCCATCTAGGGAGGAGGTCAAGGAAGAAGAAGAAGAAGGGGGGCTCTCTCCCCCTTGCTTCCGGTGGCGCCGGAGCGCTGCCGGGGGCCATCATCATCACCGCGATCTTCACCAACAACTTCACTGCCTTCATCACCAACTCTTCCTCCCTCTATGCAGCGGTGTAACCTCTCTCTTACCCTCTGTAATCTCTACTTAAACATGGCGCTCAACGCTATATATTATTCCCCAATGATGTATGGCTATCTTATGATGTTTGAGTAGATCCGTTTTGTCCTATGGGTTAATTGATGATCGTGATTGGTTTGAGTTGCATGTTTTATTATCGGTGCTGTCCTATTGTGTCCTCCGTGTCGCGCAATCGTGAGGGGTTCCCGCTGTAGGGTTTGTAATATGTTTATGATTTGCTTATGGTGGGTTGCGTGAGTGACTGAAACACAAACCCGAGTAAGTAGGTTGTTTGTGTATGGGATAAAAGGGGACTTGATACTTTAATGCTATGGTTGGGTTTTACCATAATGAATCTTTAGTAGTTGCGGACGCTTGCTAGAGTTCCAATTATAAGTGCATATGATCCAAGTAGAGAAAGTATGTTAGCTTATGCCTCTCCCTCAAATAGAATTGCAACAATGATTACCGGTCTAGTTATCGATTGCCTTGGACAAATAACTTTCTCGTAACAAAAAGCTCTCTACTAATACTTACTTTATTGCATCTTTATATAAATAGCCCCTACTTTTTATTTAAATGTTCTTTATTATCTTGCAAACCTATCCTATCACACCTACAAAGTACTTCTAGTTTCATACTTGTTCTAGGTAAAGCAAACGTCAAGCGTGCGTAGAGTTGTATCGGTGGTCGATAGAACTTGAGGGAATATTTATTCTACCTTTAGATCCTCGTTGGGTTCGACACTCTTACTTATCGAAAACTGTTGCGATCCCCTATACTTGTGAGTTATCAAGACCTTTTTCTGGCGCCGTTGCCGGGGAGTCATAGCGTGGGGTGAATATTCTCGTGTGTGCTTGTTTGCTTTATCACTAAGTAATTTTTATTTGCTGTTCTTAGTTGTTCTCTATCTTTAGTTATGGATATGGAACACAAAATACCAAAAAAAATTAGAGCTACTTGCTACTCATGTAGATGGGGTAACTCCTAAAACTCCCGATTCTCATTATGTGAGAGATATTATGTACTACTTTGATAATCCCGAGAAAACCCCATCCAACTTTATAATGGGAGACACGTTGGACCAACGTGAATACTTTAGGGATTATCGCTTGACATAAAAAGGGAAACTATTATGGGATCAATTTATTATTTTGCGTTGGTATGCTCGTCAATTATGTGTGATGCATGATTATACTTGTTGCTCTAGGGTGAAGGATCCACATCTTCCCTTTTCATGCAAATTCAATGATAATGAAACCTTGGCTTCTTATGCTAATGGTAGATATGATTACTATGATGTGGAACAAATAGAAGAATTTGTTGCTTTTATGGGTGCTTATGAGATTGAATCTATGTTTAAAGCGTTTGATTTTTTTGATGATGCAGTTTGTAGGCCTAAAAATCTTGCTATACTTAGATATTGCTATGAAAATTATGAATACAATTACTATATTAATGCTTTTATGAAGGAAGTCTCCACTGTCCAAGAAGAGACTAATATTTTGCAGGAAGCTATGAATCTATGTTTAAAGAGCGAAGAACAAAAGGAGGAAGAGTGGATTAGCTACCCGTGCCCACCTTCTAATGAGAGTAACCCTCCAACTCATACATTATTTAATTCCCCTTC
>NC_041383.1:480566625-480580375 GCF_002162155.2 Triticum dicoccoides | reverse complement strand
TCTTCAAAACGTGGAAGTTTCGAAGACAAACAATAGAAATGACCTAATTGATATGCAGCGGAAGATAAACTACAACAAGCAAGCCATAGTCAAGTATGCAATAATGTGAACATACAAAGACTAATAGAAGCTAGGTAGTAAGGATCAGCATGGAAGATAGTATGAAGCCAATCAACGATAGTAGTCAAGCAATGAAGTCAAACAAATAAGACAAATAAGCAACGACTTCACGAAGACAAACTCAAAGTAAAGGAGGGAAGGGATAGAACCAGTCACTTGTTGAAGACATAGGATTTGTTGGACCAGTTCCAGTTGCTGTGACAACTGTACGTCTGGTTAGGGAGGCTGAGATTCAACTCAGAAGATCGTGTCTTCACCTTATTCCCCTTGAGCTAAGGACACACAGTCCTCGCCCAATCACTCTGGTAAGTCTTCAAGGTAGACTTCCGAACCTTCACAGACTTTGTTCACCGGCAATCCACAATGACTCTTGGATGCTTAGAATGCGACGCCTAACCAGCTGGAGGATACACAGTCCTCAAGTGTAATAAGTCTTCAAGACACACAGACAGAAAGACTTCAGTGATGCCTAACACTCTTTGGCTCTGGGTGTTTGGGCTTTGTCCTCGCAAAGATTTCTCTCTCAAAGGCTTCAAGGTGGGTTGCTCTCAAAACGACAAAAGCCGTAAACTAACTCTGAGTAGCCACCAATTTATGGTGTAGGGGGTGGGCTATTTATAGCCACAAGGCAACCAGACCTGATATGTCCGAAATGACCCTGGGTCACTAAGGAACTGACACGTGTTCCAACGGTCAGATTTCAAACACACACGGCAACTTTACTTGGGCTACAAGCAAAGCTGACTCATCCAGCTCTAGAGAAGATTTGCTCTCATTGTCTTCGCTCGAAGACATAGGATTTGGGTTGAGCATCACTTCAGTCACTCTAACTTTGTTCACTTGGACCCCACTTAACAGTACGGTGGTTCCTATGACTCAACAAAGAAGAAAAGGAAACAACGAAACAGCTCAGTCTTCGCGCTCCATAGTCTTCACTCAATGTCTTCTCATGTCATAGTCTTCAGTGTGAATATCTTCACACACCACCATTGTCTTCAATGTCTTCATACATTTTTAGGGGTCATCTCCGGTAGGTAAACCGAATCAATGAGGGACACTTCCTGTGTTATCCTGCAATTATCACAAACGCATTAGTCCCTCAAACAACTTTGTCATCAATACTCCAAAACCAACTAGGGGTGGCACTAGATGCACTTACAATCTCCCCCTTTTTGGTGATTGATGACAAACTGGTTGAAGTTTTCAGCGGGAAAGAAGTATGTGAAATTGTAAAGGATAGGGTATTGTCTTCATAAGTGGCAAGGCCCCCCCTGAAGATGTGCATATAAATAATTTGCTTTTGGAATGCAAATGCACATGGCAGGTTGTACTTGTGGAGATCGTCTTCAACTTATGAAGATAATTCATCATGCACGAAATGATATAACTAAGAGAATGACATGCATAATGAAAAATGGACGTCTGCAGAATGATCTAAGTGCGGAAGTTATCATCGCACATGGAAACGCAAATAAGTAGCAGACGACCATCAAGTTTAAGTGTTACAACTCAAAGAACGAAGTGTATCAAAAGCAAGAGTTGTAAGCACTAGGCAAAAATATAAAGAAACCGCCCTTATTAACCCGCTTGAAGACTATCAACTCATATGCTTCTCCCCCTTTTGCCAGTAATGACCAAAAAGGTTTGAACACATAGAGCATCTACTCGTCCTCATGAGGAGTAGGTGAAGCAAGAGGGTTGTCGTTGTTGTTTGGCGGTGCAAACGAACTTGGTGCAGTGTTGATGCGTGCAGAAGTAGGGGGCGGTGAAGTTGCATCATCTTCATCATCGATCACATTGGCATTTATAGTTGCCGCAGAGGAAGAATAGTCAGAGTCTTCAAGACATGGAGTTCTACGTAGGACAGCATTCCATGGAGGAGTGGAGTCAAACTTGAATCTCTCAGTGAAGCCATCGTCTTGAAGATCTGCTTCAGCACTGAGCAGGGTCAAACTCTTCCATGATCGCCGACAAGTTTCGTGAGTGACAAATGCATTCTTGGTGGCAAGGTTTCGAATGCGATTTACATCCACCAAGAGGCTTTGCATCTGACGCTTGAGCCAAAAATGATGCTTATCTTGTTTCTAATGCAGGGCCACAAGAAGTTCTCGGTCATTTAGGACCCGAGAGCGCTTCCGAGGCCTTTGAGCAATTGTGCTCATAGTAGCTTCAGTTGGCGCACGATGAGGTAGATGAGTGTTTCCAGCCATTGGATAGACACGAGTTACTGCTTGGACTCCTTCAATAGGCTGAGTGGAGCTTTGGTGTTTAGCATTTTGAAGACTAAGAGGCTTCTTGGCAGGTTCAGGGTATATGGCTTCAACTGACATATCAACCTTTGGTAGAAAGATCACATGATTGCGAGCAGAGGGTTGATAGTTGACAGCAGAATGTTGCTTGATGAGGCGCATGACCCATGGAGCATAGAATTTCAGTCCAAAAAGGTCAGATCCAGATGCAGCCAGTTGCCTGAGGAAGAAATCTTGTGCATTGAAGTTGATGCCATTGAGGATGTAAAAGACCAATGTCTTCATGGCTCCTTCAAGTTTTGCAGCTGATGAATGTCCTTTGATCGGCCATAGAGTCTGCCTGATGATGTGATATATAGTGCGTGGTAGATATTCAAGGTCATCAACAAAGAACTCCTTTGGGTATTCAGCGTCATGTGGCAATGGCTTCATCATGCTCAACATCTGGCTCATGTTTGGTTCTGGCTTGTGGAAGATGCTCTCTAGTGCATTGCAGTGGTTTTGACAACCAGGTTCATACAACTCTCCGGGAGTGGATAGGCCTGTAAGCTCAATGATGTCAAGAGCTTTGGCTTCATGATGGACATTTCCTGTCATCCACTCGAGAACCCATGTCTTTGTATCTCTGTTGTAGCCGCGAATGTGGAGGGTAGCATAGAATTGAAGCAATAGTTCTTCATTCCAATGTTCTTTGTTTGTCACAAAGCTGAGAAGACCAGCATCACGAAAGCAGTCAAGTGCTTCTTCTAAGCATGGCAGCCCAGCAATGGCTTCAGTGTCAAGTCGCATATGAGGGAAAATGCGCCCTTGATCATACAGAACACAGGAGTAATAGCTTCGTTGCTGATGACTCCAGAAACAATCTGATGATATTCTTGGCCTTGTGTAGGGGTTCTTTGAGCTGTCAAAGAATGTGTTGTGGCTTTTGAAGCCATTTGCATTGAGGGACCCGACAGATGTGGCAGTACCTGGAAACCTTGGCAGTCTTGGCTTTGGCTTCTGGACCTGAGGCCTATGCTCAATGTGATAGTCAACCGAGGACCAGAGACATTAAGCGGAGGGACCAGAACGGGCCATCTTACCGTGATTAGCTCACCATGGTTGTATGCTTGCTCAATTGTATAGGGCCTTGGTGGCGGAACAGGAGCAGTGGCTGCAACAGTTGCTTCGGGCTGCACAACAGAAGCTTCAGGAGCATTTTCAGCATTGACTTCTGGTACGGTGCTTGGGACAGGCTCCACATTAGCTTCAACCATGACTATGTCATTGGCTTCATTGGTGTTGGTGGTGGCAGCCTCAAGGTTTTCAACCTCCACATGATGAGCTGGAGGGTCAGGCACAGACACGTTCACTTCATGAACAACTTCTTCAGGAAGAGGGGGAGTAGGGACACATTCTTCTTGATGTTTGTCATCGGCTGATGCAGCCGGATTGTCTTCAGCAGCTGGGGCTTCAGACACGGAGACATTCACAGTTGGAGTGGCGTCTGAAAACACTTGACGTGCAACATGTTGATGGTGCACTTCTCCTTCTGGAACGCTCGGAAGAGGGACTTGAGGCCTTGGTCCTTTGCGAAGCCTTTGTAATAAAGGTGACGCCTTTGGAGATGGAGTAGGCAGGTCCTCATCCTCTTCAACTTGCATGGATGGTGTGACTTGTTGTTATTGGGGAGTACTGGGGGAGTCTTGTTGTTGCGGACGATCAGCCCATGAAGCATCCTGAGCAATTGGCATGAGAGGATGACCAATGCTGATGATTTCGCTGTTCGTAAGAACAGGCGATGATACCACATTGTATTCAATTTGAGGAAGAACTTCATCATCTTCAACATTGTCATGGTGACCAATGTCTTCAGCAGTGATGGGATCCACTGCTGGAATCTCTTCAGCTTCAGGAGCCTCTGTGGAAGCAGGCTCATGAACAGTCATTCATAGTTCTTGGGTTGCAGATGCAGGACGAACCACTGAGATGGGTTCAACAACAAGGGGCTCTGTGGGAGCAGCCCAATTTTTCTTGGTCTTGCGCTTCTTCTTGGAGGGAGCAGCATCAGAGGCTTCTGAGGTTTTCCTTTTTCTAGCTTCAGCCTCTGCAGCCCTCGTCTTCTTCTGTTCTGAAGTGGTTGACGTGACTTTTGGCTTCGAGCCAGTCATGCTGCTTGGGAAGACAATGCGAGGTTCATCTTGCCTTGAAGGAGGAGTTGGGGCTTCATCAGAATCAGCATCATTATCAGAATGATCCACTTTGGCAACTTGTACCAAGATGTAAGAGATGAGGCCATCAAGGTTTGAAAAGGGGCCGATTCTATTTTCTTCCGCTTCACGTGTGCCATCATCACGGGGAGCAGAGGGACCAGGATTGAAGTCTAATCCCCATGACTTCTTGTTTTCCTTTGCCGATGCCTTTGCATGCTGGACGTTGCGCTTGAAGAGATTATCGTCACGACACCAGAGCAATGATGATGGATTGACATTCTCAGGCTATGGTCCACGGACCATACAAGGATAGAATTCTTGTGCAATGGCTTCATCTTTGTTCTTGGGGGGAAGGCCTCGATAGAGAATATCACCCCAAGGACTCTTGATAGCATTCTTCTCAGCTTACTCCTGGGTCACGAACTTGTACTTGAACCATTGTTCAGCCCAATAGCGTCGAATCCATTGGATTCATGTCTTGCGCTGATTATAATCCTCTTCAGGATCTGTCTTGTAAAGTTCTGCAAGATCATCAGGCAGATCCTTTGATGTTCCCCCTCGACGCTGTCTGTCACCCTTCCTTACAGATTTCTTCGTAGCCATGAACTTCAAACTGAATGGTTTCAATATGTTCAAAGGCTTCAAAGGCTTTCGCTTGCTGGTCAGACATGAACTGGCTTCGGGAGATTCAATGTGTTGCTGTAAGAATTCTGCAAATGAATGCAGACTATGAGAACCTAGGGATTCTCCCACGAACATGTACCTGTGACAGCATTTGAGATGCGAGGGAAGGGGAAGAGGTCATATGCATTCTTAGAAGATTTTGAAGATAAATCAGTTTGAAGACATTGACCTCATGTTGCGAAGATTTTCACTTATATGTTGAGAGTTGGTTCCAGATTTGTAAGAATCCGTGAATAAGTACAAGTGAGGAATCTAACTAGATATGAAGCTTAAGTGAATATACTAGGCAGTATGAGATGCAGACAGAATAGATCTAACTTTGTATAGACAGAAACCAATTTTGGTAAATTGGATGAATCATTGAGGATCAAAAAGATGGTAAAAATAGAGTTATATTTACCACACGATGAACTGCTAGATGGGATGAATAGGAGACCGAGCAGTTCAATCCACCGTGCCCTAACTCGGCAACGGAGGACACCTACGACGGCGGCGGAGAGGACGATGCCCGCGGCAGCGTGAGGACGGCATCGGAGAAATCGCGGCAGCTAAGCGCTTCGTCGCCGGCATCGTCGAGAGCTAGCGGTGGTGCTAGGGTTTTGACGAGGTGGAGAGGTGGAAGAAGGTTTTCTTGACCACAGGGGGCACGTATTTATAAGAAGGTGTGCAACACAGCGCAATTACGCAGGTGCCCCTGCCTGTTCACATCTGAGGAACACGTGGCAAGCATGCAACATACTTAGAGTTATCCCACGTTCCCACGCCCGCCAAGTTTGTCGGATGGTCGTTCCGGCTTCTCCGGATGTCAATCAATAAGGATGAATCATTTAACAGACTTAATGTTTATCTCTGTGTCTTCTGTTGACAAGGATGCAGAGAAGACATTCGACAATTTCAATAGAATGCATATGATTTGGACAGATAGAGTTTGAGATAGTAAGCATAGAGAGATTAGGGTCCGATCACATTCACTTAGTTCAAAAGATTCAACAATGAAGACATAGCTATAAGTGAATGCTGTAGAGGACAGAATACTAGTATATATATATATATATATGAAAAAGCAATCAAATCAACCTAGTGAAGTAAATCATGAAGATTAGTTGAAATTTTGAAGTCAAATCAAATGCGAAGATATTCAACAATAACGCCATGAGTGAAACACTCAAAATGTAAGTCTTCATTGATTGAAGATATACTTTACTTCGTGTGTTGCACATCTAAGTCATCAACATGCATAAGTGTTAGGATGTGTGCTTGATCACAGGACGTTTGAGGATTCCAAGATATTTAGCTCACACCGTAACTTGCAAAACCTTTTCTCATCCAGGGGCTTTGTGAAGATATCTGCCAGTTGCTCTTCAGTGTTGACGTGAATGATGTCAATATCTTTCTTCATGACATGATCTCTAAGAAAGCGATGACGAATTTCAATGTGCTTTGTCTTCGAGTGCTGAACTGGATTGTTGGCAATCTTGATGGCGCTTTCGTTGTCGCAGAAGAGAGGTACTTGTTTCAGATTGACGCCATAGTCCTTGAGAGTTTTCTTCATCCACAGAAGCTGAGCACAACAAGATCCAACAGCAATGTATTCAGATTCAGTAGTTGAGAGTGATACACAGTTTTGCTTCTTTGAAGACCAACAGACAAGTGATCGTCCCAAAAAGTGACATGTTCCTGATGTAGACTTGCGATCCACCTTGTCACCAGCATAATCAGCATCCGAGAATCCAACCAGATCAAATCTTGAGCCCTTTGGATACCATAATCCGAGTGTTGGGGTGTAAGACAAATATTGAAGAATTCGCTTCACAGCTAAGTGATGCGATTCCTTTGGTGCCGCTTGGAATCGAGCACACATGTAAACACTAAGCATAATATCTGGCCTAGATGCACATAGGTAAAGTAAAGAACCAATCATGGAGCGGTATACCTTTTGATCGAACTCTTTACCATTGTCGTCGGGACCAAGATGATGTTTGGTTGGCATTGGCGTCGTGTAACCTTTGCAATCTTGCATTCCAAACTTCTTCAGACAGTCTTTGAGATATTTTTCTTGAGATATGAAGATGCCATTTCTTTGCTGACGAATTTGAAGACCAAGGAAGAACTTCAACTCACCCATCATGGACATCTGATATTGCTCTTGCATCATGTATCCAAACTCATCACTATACTTCTGGTTGGTGCAGCCGAAGATTATGTCATCCACATATATTTGGCATACAAACAGTTCACCATCATATGTCTTCGTGAAGAGTGTGGGATCGAGGGATCCTGGTTTGAAGCCTTTCCTCTTCAGGAAGTCTTTGATTGTATCATACCAAGCGCGAGGAGCTTGTTTGAGACCATACAGTGCTTTGTTTAGTTTGTACACCATATCAGGATGTTTTGGATCTTCAAAGCCAGGTGGTTGAGCAACATACACTTCTTCTTCAATCTTGCCATTGAGGAAAGCACTCTTCACACCCATTTGATATAGCAAGATGTTGTGGTGATTAGCATAGGCTAGCAGTATGCGAATAGCTTCAAGCCTAGCCACAGGAGCAAATGTTTCATCGAAGTCAATTCCTTCAACTTGAGTATATCCTTGAGCTACAAGACGTGCTTTGTTTCTGACGACTTGACCATGCTCATCTTGCTTGTTCCGATATATCCATTTAGTGCCAATAATGTTATGTTTGCGAGGGTCAGGGCGCTTGACAAGTTCCCAAACATTATTCAGCTTGAACTGTTGAAGTTCTTCTTGCATGGCTTGAATCCATTCAGGTTCCATAAAGGCTTCAACAACTTTCTTGGGTTTAGATATTGATACAAATGAAAAATGCCCATAGAAATTTGCTAACTGTGTTGCTCTTGAGCGAGTAAGTGGACCCGGTGCATTGATGCTATGAATTATCTTCTCAATTTGTACTTCATTTGCAACACGAGGATGAACTGGACAAAGCCCTTGCTCATGCTGATCATTGTCATCATTGGGAGGATTGTCTTCGGTCTGAGCATTGTATTCAGGTTGGTTTGGTGCAGAAATGATAAGTTCCTCTTCAGGCTGTGCTTCAGAGGGCATGATTTCACTAGTTCCCATCAGCTTGATAGATTCGCTGGAAGGAGCTTCATCTAATGTGCTTGGCAGGAGCTCTCGTTGTGAACCATTGGTTTCATCAAATCGCACGTCCACAGTTTCAACGATTTGTAGTGAAAGAGGTTGAAGACTCTGTAAGAGTGCGAGTCCTTTCCATAACCGAGCATGAAGCCTTCATGAGCTTTGGGTTCAAATTTTGATTTGTGATGGGGATCCTTGATCCAGCACCTAGCACCAAAGACTCTGAAGTAGCTGACATTTGGCTTCTTGCCAGTAAGGAGCTCATAGGATGTTTTGCCTAGAAGCTTGTGGATGTAAACACGGTTGATGAGGTGACATGCTGTATCAATAGCTTCAGGCCAGAACTTTCTTGGTGTCTTGTACTCGTCGAGCATTGTTCGAGCCATCTCAATGACGGTTCTGTTCTTGCACTCAACAATGCCATTTTGCTGAGGTGTGTATGGAGCAGAAAACTCATGAGTGATTCCCATTGTATCCAAATAGAGATCAAGCCCGGTGTTCTTGAATTCAGTGCCGTTATCACTTCTGATATGCTTGATCTTGACGCCATAATTGTTCATTGCTCGATTGGCGAATCGCCTGAAGACATCTTGTACTTCAGTCTTGTAGAGAATTATGTGCACCCATGTATATCTTGAGTAGTCATCAACAATGACGAAGCCATAGAGACACGCTGTTTTTGTGAGGGTAGAGTAGTGAGTAGGGCCAAATAAGTCCATGTGCAACAGCTCGAAGGGTTGAGATGTCGTCATGATTGTCTTCGAGGGGTGCTTGGCCCTCGTCATCTTTCTAGCTTCGCAGGCACCACACAAATGATCTTTCTTGAACTTGACACCTTCGATGCCTATGACATGCTTCTTCTTGACGAGTGTGTGTAAGTTCCTCATGCCAGCATGCCCCAGCCTTCGATGCCAGAGCCAGCATTCTGAAGCTTTTGCAAGAAGACATACGACAAGCTGTGGACCTGCTGAGAAATCTACCATGTATAGATCACCTTTCCTATATCCTTCAAAGTCTAGAGACTTGTCAGATTCCATTAGTACAAGGCAACGATATTTTCCGAATATCACAATCATGTTTAAGTCACAAAGTATTGAGACAGATATTAAGTTGAATCCAAGGGATTCAACAAGCATCACTTTATCCATGTGTTGATCCTTTGAGATTGCAACTCTGCCTAGACCCAATACCTTACCTTTACCAATGTCAGCAAATGTGATTTGACTCTTGTCGGATGGACCTAAGGTTGAGTCCATGAGAAGACTTCGATCACCAGTCATATGATTAGTGCATCCGCTGTCCATAATCTATTCTGAAGCACGTGGTGTCATACCCTACAGTGCAGTTAGGAGGATAGGCTTCACAAGGTATGTTGTGAAGCATAAGCATTTGACGCACACTAGGATTATCACAGCTTAGATGAAAGTTAGAACACACAGTATGACAGGTAAGCGATTCATATGTGGAATACATAGTAAGTCATTTTATCATGCGTCCTTTTGTGTTTTAGGTCCCCAGCAATAATATCGGACGCCTTTGATTGCTGGCTGGAGACCATATTCTGTAAAAGAGAGTTAATTCTTCTTCACCACCCACATCTTCAGGGATGGCTTAGAAGCAATGAGTCTAAGTGCAGCATCTGAGAATTTCGGCATTGAAGACCTAGCAAATAGCCTTGCAGGAGATGAATGATACTCATATGAATAAGCAGAAAAGTTCTTAGTCCTATGAACATGGCGGTTTGAGGACACACGTTCATATTCATAAGTTTGTGTACGATTTCCCTTCAAAACATTGGCATTAGGGTGACTCGAGTGAGTCCTGTATTCGTATGAAGCCTTTGGACCATATGATTCCTTTGGTCTGGGGTTTGTCTTCTTCCCAGGTGGTGTCATGATGACATTCACTGGAAGATTCTCAAGACAGCTTTTGGGAACCCAGATCTTCTTCATAGGTGGTCCATTCCTGCAGTTAGTACCAATATACCTGGCAAACACTTCACCATTCTGATTTTTGAATAGTTTATAGTTTGCATCAAAGGATTCATCAATGATAATAGGATTAGCACAGGTAAAGCCAGATAAAGTGGATGGATCCACTGAAGGTTCCTTTGCAGCAACCCATGTGGTTTTGGGATACTGCTCAGGCTTCCAGTAGGAATCATCAGCATTCATTTTCCTCTCGAACCCAACACCCTCTTTCCTAGGGTTTCGGTTCAAAATCTGCTTTTTGAGGACATCGCAAAGTGTCTGATGCCCTTTCAGACTTTTATACATCCCTGTTTCAAGCAATGTCTTCAACCTAGCATTTTCATCAGCAATAGTAGTGGTATCCTCAGCAGAGGGGTTAGTTACCACATTAGTAGTTGAAGACAAAGCAACAGTAGCAGCATTGGAACATTCAGCAATAGAGGTAGCATTATCACGCTCGATGCATTTTAAACATGGTGGTTCAAATCCATCCTGAGCGGAACTGATCTGTTGAGCGCGAAATGACTCATTCTCTTTTTGAAGATCTTCATGAGTCGCTTTCAATTTCTCAAGCTCTTGCTTCCTTTGAAGATAATCATAGGAGAGATTTTCATAAGTGGTTGAGAGCGTCTCATGAAGACTTTCAAGTTCTTGATACTTAGCATGAAGATTTTTTATGTCTTCAACTAAGGACCGTGAACGTGTCATTTCCGCGTCGAACAGGTCATCGCTTTTGTCTAACAGTTTTTGAGTATGTTCCATAGCCCTTTGTTGTTCAGTAGCAATTTTAGCAAGTGTTTTGTAGTTGGGTTTAGATTCACAATCAGAGTCATCTTCACTTGATGTTTGAAAGTAAGCATCGCGTGATTTTACCTTGGCACCGCGTGCCATGAAGTAGTAGGTGGGAGCAGGATCGTCCTTGTCATCATCAGCGTTGGTGTGGGAGTCATTGTCTTCAGTGTTGAAGATGGACTTGGCAACGTAGGCTGTGGCTAGAGCCAGACTTGCAATGCCAGAGTCGGACTCAGCTTCAGATTCCACCTCCGCCTCCTCAGAAGCAGACTCCTCCTCTGAATCCATTTCCTGGCCAATAAAAGCACGAGCCTTGCCAGATGAGCTCTTCTTATGAGATGAAGACTTTGATGAGGACTTGGAAGAAGACTTTGAAGATTTCTTCTTCTTCTTGTCATCAGAGTCATATTCCTTGCTTTTCTTCTTCTTCTTCTTCTCGTTGTCCCTGTCGGTGTCAAAACCGGCGGATCTCGGGTAGGGGGTCCCGAACTGTGCGTCTAGGCGGATGGTAACAGGAGACAAGGGACACGATGTTTTACCCAGGTTTGGGCCCTCTTGATGGAGGTAAAACCCTACGTCCCGCTTGATTAACATTGATGATGTGTGTTACAAGAGTGGATCTACCACGAGATCAAGGAGGCTAAATCCTAGAAGCTAGCCTATGGTATGATTGTTGTTTTTCCTATGGACTAAAGCCATCCGGTTTATATAGACACGGGAGAGGGCTAGGGTTACACATAGTCGGTTACAATGGTAGGAAATCTATATATCCGTATCGCCAAGCTTGCCTTCCACGCCAAGGAAAGTCCCATCCGGACACGGGACGAAGTCTTCAATCTTCTATCTTCATAGTCTTGGAGTCCGGCCGATGATGATAGTTCGGCTATCCGGACACCCCCTAGTCCGGAACTCCCTCAGTAGCCCCTGAACCAGGCTTCAATGACGATGAGTCCGGCGCGCATGTTGTCTTCGGCATTGCAAGGCGGGTTCTTCCTCCGAATAATTTATAGAAGATTGTGAACACCAGGATAGTGTCCGGCTCTGCAAAATAAATTCCACATACCACCATAGAGAGAATAATATTACACAAGTTCAATCCGCTGACGTATTTTGTGGCGTGACGTCACACCATTACCAAGACTTTACTCGATTTTTTTTATTGTTCCACCTCCGCGCGTTTAGCGAGGCGATTTCCTTGGCACGTCTTGTCGAAGCAGAGATCGTGTTCCCCTTATTCCGGGATTCCCATCAATACGGACGTGGGTAACCTAACCGCGCCATTGATTGTGACGCTTGGGAGATAAGCGAGTTTTACCAGGCCGGTGGGGACACATGTTTTTGTCCGCCCATATAAGGGGATAAAGATCAGCCCTTTTACCTGCGCCTTCTTCCTCCTTGGCTTATCCATCTCCGCGAACTCGAGCTCCAGCGCCCAAGTCCGCACTTCTCACCTCAACCTTCTCCAACTATGTCTGGAGCGGGAGGCAAGTGGATGGCCTCCTCCGTCACGGAGGGGCAGATCCAGAAGCTGCGCGACGCCGGATATTTGTCCAGCGACATCGCGCATCGGCTCCCCGACGAGGGAGAGCTCATCCCCACCCCCAGGCCCCATGAGAGGGTAGTATTTCTTCCCCATTTCCTCTGCGGACTGGGCTTCCCACTTCATCCCTTTGTCCAGGGGCACATGTTCTACTATGGCCTAGATTTCCATGATCTGGCCCCGAATTTCATCCTCAACATCTCGGCGTTTATCGTCGTGTGCGAGGCCTTCCTCTGCATCTAGCCCCACTTCAGCTTGTGGCTCAAGACCTTCAGTGTCAAGCCGAAGGTTGTGAAGGGCAGCCAAGCGGAGTGCGGAGGCGCCATGGTGGGCAGGATGTCCCACGTTACGTGGCTGGAGGGCACTTTCGTGGAAACCATCAAGGGGTGGCAATCGGGGTGGTTCTACATCACCGAGCCGCGTGACCCTGATTGGGCAGCGGCCCCCGAATTCAGATCCGGCATCCCTACACGGCTCACCTCCTGGAAAGAGAGCGGCCGGATCTGGGGGGATTCGAAGGAGCTGACCAGACTCCAAGCCTGTATCCAGAAGCTGGTGGACAAGAAGCTCAAGCTTGTCAACGTAGTCCATGGCATGCTCATCCGCCGGATTCTCCCGTGCCAACGACGGGGCTTCAACATGTGGGAGTTTGATCCGGCGCAGCACCAGACCCTGAGCGAGCTCTTCGACACTACGTACGAAGATGTCTGGAAGGTGCTGTTCAAAGGCGCCGAGGCTCCCGCATCCGCTACCGAAGATCGCGGATTCTGCTCGCAGTGTCCAGCTGCCGAGGTAAGTGATTTTGCCACTTGTTTTCCATAGTTTGACTCTATGCGGGATCTAAACTCCCTTTACCTTTGACAGGAGTGGCTGGCGAAGGCCCAACGGACTATCTGTCCGGCCCCATTGCCAGAGGACCCAGCAGACGCCCGCCTAATGGGGCTGCTGGCTCCGGCACCCCACGTGGTGACGGAGAAGAAGGCCAAGAAGAAGGCCACGGGGACTCGGAAGAGTTCCCGTTTTCAGGTTTTATCGGATGATGAATCCGAGGCCGACTCCTCCCACCAAGGCGAGGAGGAGAAGAAGAAAGCCTCTCCCCC
>NC_041383.1:480548451-480566373 GCF_002162155.2 Triticum dicoccoides | reverse complement strand
GGAAGAAAAGGAAGGCCTCCCCAACAAGGGAGGCCGAGGGGTCCAAGAAGGGAAAAACTCTTCCCCCGGATTGCTCCGTCAATGCTAGTGACGACGACGAGGACTGGCCTCCAAGGGCCAAGCCCCAGGCGAGATCGTAAGTATCCGGACTCCCGAATAACTTCAAGGTTTTTATTTTTCGCCACATAATGTCTTTCTAATGCCGCATACAACCCTGCAGTCCACCTAATGATGATCTTCCCGCCTCGTCGAGCGGGTCCTTAGGTGCGTCGGATATGGATTCCCTTCCGACGGCCTCCACCCCCTGTGATGCGGACGATGCCGAGGTGGGATCCCAAGAAGGGACCCACCAGGACGAGAGGGCCCCGGAGGTGTCGCAGGACAACCTACCGGACTTTGCACCGGACTCGGCCCCGGAACCCACAGTGGCTCCGGAGTCCGGCGGGCGACCCCTTCGCAAGAAGGGCAAGACCGTGACGCCGGCTACCTCCGTCCAACCGGAGGTGCCGGATAACTTGCTGGAGGCGCTCAACGGCGCCTCCATCAAAGAGGAACACCGCACTGTTATGAGTGCGGTGATTCAGAAGGTGCAGCTCGCCAAGAGCGGGCTGACCGAAGCCTGCAACAGCCTTCTAACAGGCTTTGAGGTAAGAATTTCAATATGTATAAAATGGTACCGCATAGACAGTAGCCCCTGATGCTCGGTTCGGTGTTCGAAAAGAAAAGCCGGACTGAGGATCTAAAAAGATATACGCAGGAGTCCTAAAAAATATGTCAATATGGGATTGCAGGCTGTGCTGCTGACCTCTGCCGCACTGACTGCAGAGGTCAATACTTTCAAGGAAAACCTCGAGCGGTCTGAGAACGAGCTCGGCCATGCCAGGAAGCAGCTCGAGGACAAGGAAGGTGAGTAACACCTGAGTAAAATTGTACCTTACAAAAAAGGATTTTGGTTGCAAAAAGAATGACAACGATAACGTGGGTATTGCAGGGGCCACTAACGAGGTGGCGACCCTGAAAGAGGCGGTGGCCGTGGCCGAACGAAATGCGGCCGCAGAGTGCACCGAGCGAGAGAAACAGGAGGCGCGGGTGGCGGAGGTACAGCAAGAGCTCCAAGATCTCGTGAAAAAACATGAGAGCCTGGAGCGTGACTCGAAGACTCAAGAGTCTGAGCTTGCAACGGCTCTTGAGAGTGCCAAAGCCGCTAAGGCCGAAGCCTACAAGACCCTCTAGGAGATTGAGGCGGTGAAGAAAATAGCAGCGGGTAAGGCATTTTTCATGCAAAGTAAGCATGTGAGTGCTAATTACCTGTTGCTTACCCGAATTCGGAGCTCTCCAGGAGCGTTCGCAGATCTTCCTCGCAGCGTGTCCGATGCTGCCGCATTCTACCGGACCGAGGAGGGGAGCTCGACGGAGAAGGTCTTCTGGTCTCAGTATGCTGAGGCCGGACATCCGGTACCCCTTAGCGACACGCTGAAGCAGCTGGTCGAGCTCCACAAGGCGGCCGAACAGGCCATGAAGGGCCTCATAGTTCGGCTGTGGCCTAAGGAGGCCATGCCTGGGAGCTACTTCGGCTTGGTGCGGCGGCTGGTGGATGCGTGCCCGTGGGTTGAAGTCATCAAGCACTCCGCATGTATTGAGGGTGCCCATCGGGCCCTTGCCCACGCGAAGGTGCATTAGGGCAAGATGGATGCCCAGAGGCTTGTGGCCGACCCTCCACCAGAGGGCAAGGAGCATCGCACGCCCGAGATGTATTATAAGAGTGTGCTGAAGGGCGCCCACACTATTGTGGGGGAGTGCTCCAAAGATGTAATTTTTGAGTAGAATCGCATTTTGTTATCCTGTGCGCTGAAAACTTAGTTCATATGCGCTAAGCAACACTTGTTAATTTAAAATATTACCTTCTATGCAGCTGTTTATCAAATCTGAGAGATGGCAAGTCGTCGGCTTCAGCCCCCATGCCACGAGTGCTGGGGTGTTCGGGATAAACTTGAGCACTCTTGTTCCCATTTTTGGGTCCATCTAGGGAGGCGCTCAACACAGCAAACAAGGCAACCAGACTTATAATGCTTGAACACTCTCACTTAGCCATAGAATTCTATAATTTTAAATTTCAGTGAAGCCCCTAGTCTTCGGAAGGCCGAATTTGGGGCGCTATCCACGCCTGGGCCGGACAAGATCCGGCTCCTCGCTCTAAGCGGCATAAGTCTTTAAGGACTCGCAAAAACCTCTCGAACAGCGACCGGCTCTCGCCTCATCATGACGGTCAGTTTTAGCTTTCTCCACTGAGGCGTTAACCCAGCTCAACTGGGGCGCAATCGCAGTGGTTCTCCCAGTGCTACCTTAGCCGATACAACGGAATGTAAGGTACCAAAACATGGGAGCCGGGCAAACCCAACTATTGACCCAAGACATGATTCAGAGCCGATGCATATAATGCTATAAGTTCGGGGTGCCGCACTTGTGAAAGTGTTCGGACTTGTCACATCATGATGCGGGAACCATAAGCCCCTGGTGTGTTTTAACCGTACCAAAGTGTACGGATGCGACATGTAGTAAATGAACATATGTATGAAAAAGAAATGCAATTATAAGCAAAAAGGTGCTGCATTGTTTTATTCAATAAGTGCTGCTATGAATGCAGAACGATGCAAATAATGCGATAAGCAAGGGATGGGACTGTTAAACATGTCCCCCTCCAGGGGTAGGCTGCGGACTGGTGTATAAAAATGCTCGTAATGGAGACCACCTGTTCATTCGTTGTAGCCTTTGATCCTTCCCTGGCTGTTGCATCGTGAGTTCGGCAGGTCTGCTGCCAGACAGGGCCTCTGACGAACGGAGTCCTGTAGGTAAAAAATAAAAGGTGAAAAGAAAAAAAGAACGACACACTTGAGAGCCCTTGGTGTGGTTGAGCCGCAGTCTGGGCTTATTGTGGTCGTGCCCCTCTCCCCATGCCCATGGTATCTTCAGAGCGTAATGGTGTACGCGAAAGACCTATTTGGACGTTTTGCAGGGGCTGGGGTTGGGGCCGCACTGCTACGCGTGCCCGGAACATGCCAGGTGGTCTTGTTGTAGGTTGCTCCGGGCGCGCTTAGCTATGTCCGGCCGCTTAACGGCCGGAATTGAGAATTGCCTTAAGAGGCTGCATTGTACTTCTGCTACGAGAGCCGCTGTATGTTCCTCCGTTTGGAGAGAACGTTCAGTGTTTCCGTTGACCATGATGACTCCTCTAGGGCCTGGCATCTTGAGCTTGAGGTATGCGTAGTGCGGCACCGCGTTGAACTTTGCAAACGCGGTACGTCCGAGCAAGGCATGATAGCCGCTGCGGAACGGGACTATGTCGAAGATTAACTCCTTGCTTCGGAAGTTATCCGGGGATCCGAAGACCACTTCCAGTGTAACTGAGCCTATACAATTGGCTTCTACACCTGGTATGACGCCTTTAAAGGTCGTCTTGGTAGGTTTAATCCTTGAGGGGTCTATGCCCATTTTGCGCACTGTATCCTGATAGAGAAGGTTCAGGCTGCTGCCGCCGTCCATCAGGACTCTGGTGAGGTGAAATCCATCGATGATTGGGTCTAAGACCAATGCGGCGAATCCGCCGTGGCGGATGCTGGTGGGGTGGTCCCTTCGGTCAAAAGTGATCGGGCAGGAGGACCATGGATTGAACTTCAGGGCGACTGGCTCCATCACGTATACATCCCTGAGTGCACGCTTCCGCTCCCTTTTGGGTATGTGCGTTGCGTATATCATGTTCACTATCTGCACCTGTGGGGGGAAACCCTTCTGCCCTCTATTGTTCGGCGATCAGGTCTCTTCCTCGTCATCACTATGCAGCCCCTTGTCGTTGTTTTCGGTAATTAACTTGCCTGCCTGCTTGAATACCCAACCGTCCCTATTGGTGTGGTTAGCTGGCTTTTTGGGGGTGCCGTGTATCTGGCACAAGCGGTCGAGTATTCGGTCCAGATTGGACAGACCCGGAGCAGTTCTTTTGAATGGCTTTTTCTGCTGACCGGGTTTGGAGCCTCTGAATCCGGCATTGACTGCCGTATCCTCACTATTGTCGCCGTTGATGCGGCGTTTGCTTTTGTTACGACGCGACCTGCCATTCCGGTCCTTGAAATCCGGACTGCCAGAATTTTTGCTGAGGTTGTTGCTGCGTGCTAGCCAGCTGTCCTCACCCGCGCAAAAGTGGGTCATGAGTAATGTAAGGGCTGCCATGGATTTCGGCTTTTCCTGTCCCAGGTGCCGGGTAAGCCACTCATCGCGAATGTTATGCTTGAAGGCCGCGAGGGCCTCCGCATCCGGACAGTCGACGATTTGGTTTTTCTTGGTAAAGAATCGTGTCCAGAATTGTCTAGCCGATTCGTCTGGCTGCTGGATTATGTGGCTTAGGTCATCAACGTCTGGTGGTCGCACATACGTGCCTTGGAAGTTATCGAGGAATACGGCTTCCAGGTCTTTCCAACTCCCAATTGACTCTGCTGGCAAGCTGTTAAGCCAATGCCGGGCTGGTCCTTTAAGCTTGAGGGGGAGATATTTGATGGCGTGAAGATCGTCACCGCAGGCCATCTGGATGTGAAGAAGATAGTCTTCGATCCAAACCACGGGGTCTGTTGTGCCATCGTAAGATTCGATACTCACGGGTTTAAACCCTTCGGGGATTTGATGATCCATTACTTCATCTGTGAAGCATAGTGGGTGTGCGGCGCCTCTGTACTGGGCGATATCACGACGGAGCTCAAAAGAGCTTTGTCTATTTTGTTCGGCCCGGCTGGACTTACTGTGTCCGGCATGACGGTTGTCGTCACGTATCGTGGGGCGCCCACGCGATCCATAGATCGATCTTGATTGTCTTGCCTTATCCTCCAATATATCTCGCAAGTCCGGAGTGTTCCCCTGTGGCCTTGTGCTTTTCGAGCGATGCCGGGGTATGGGTCTAGTGAAGGGCCTAGAGGCCTCTCTGTCGCGACCACGGGGTGGTCGGTCGGCTGTATTGTCTCCTGGTGATGCGGGCTCATACGCTTCCTCCTCTAATCGGGGGAGTAGCTTGCATTTAGGGTAGCTTTTGGAGGGGCGTTCGAGCTCATGCTCTTCAGCCGCGAGGACTTCAGTCCATCTGTCGGCTAGTAGATCTTGATCAGCTCTAAGCTGTTGCTGCTTTTTCTTGAGGCTGTTTGCCATGGCCATAAGCCTGCGTTTAAAATGCTCTTGTTCGACGGGATCCTCAGGCACGAAGAATTCATCGTCGTCGAGGCTTGCTTCATCTCCAGAGGGAGGCATATAATCCTCTACCTCTTCTTCTGCCGCTCTCTCATGAGGGATGGCGTCTCCATCCTCCTGCGCTGGGTCTTGCTGGAGTGGGTTATCTTCGGCGTTGTCCGGTGTATTATTATCTCCGGTGCCGGAATCTTCATTCTTGCTGTGGCGGGATTTAGAGCGGCGCCGCTGACGCTGACGCTTGGGCTGTTTCTTGGAGGGGTCATCCTCCTCTGTTCCTTCGCCATGCCCATCCTTTGGGATATCCACCATGTATATGTCATATGATGAGGTGGCTTTCCAGTGCCCTGTCGGCGCTGGTTCTTGGTCGTCTCCGGCATCGTCGTCCATACCGTCGATGTCTTCGGAGTCGTAATCTAGCATGTCGGTTAGATCGTCGACAGTGGCTACCAAGTGGGTGGTGGGTGGGCTTTGAATTTCTTCGTCGTCCGCATCCCAACCGTCCTGACCGCAGTCCGGCCGGGGCTCTCCTGATAACGACAGATGTTTTAGCGAAATCAAGATGTCGCCAAAAGGTGAGTGTTGAAAGATGTCCGCTGCGGTGAACTCCATGATCGGCGCCCAATCGGATTCGATCGGAGGGGGCGCGGGAGGTTCGGAGTCCGGCACCTCAGAGTCACGAGCTTCATGAGGGACAAGGTCAGTGTTCGGCTCTATCGCCGTAGAGGTTGCAGTTCCCGAGGCGGTGTCTAGCCATCCGTCCTCGATCTGCGCAGCTGGCTCCGAATTGAAGATTGGAGTGGGTTCGAGTGCGGCCTCCAGGGTACTGTCCGGCTACAAAGCTAAATCATGCCCGTCGTGACAGTGCGGCACGCTCGGCTGTGGCTCGAATCCATCGAGGATCAAGTCCCCGTGGATGTCAGCCGTGAAGTTCAAACTTCCAAATCTGACCTGACGGCCAGGGGCGTAGCTTTCGATCTTCTCTAGATGGCCAAGCGAATTGGCCCGCAGTGCAAAGCCGCCGAATACGAAGATCTGTCCGGGGAGAAAGGTCTCACCCTGGACTGCGTCATTGATGATGGTCGAAGAAGCCATCGAGCCTATCGGTGACAACACAGAGGAACTCTCAATGAAAGCACCAATGTCGGTGTCAAAACCGGCGGATCTCGGGTAGGGGGTCCCGAACTGTGCGTCTAGGCGGATGGTAACAGGAGACAAGGGACACGATGTTTTACCCACGTTCGGGCCCTCTTGATGGAGGTAAAATCCTACGTCCTGCTTGATTAATATTGATGATGTGTGTTACAAGAGTGGATCTACCACGAGATCAAGGAGGCTAAACCCTAGAAGCTAGCCTATGGTATGATTGTTGTTTATCCTATGGAGTAAAGCCATCCGGTTTATATAGACACCGGAGAGGGCTAGGGTTACACAGAGTCGGTTACAATGGTAGGAAATCTACATATCCGTATCGGCAAGCTTGCCTTCCACGCCAAGGAAAGTCCCATCCGGACACGGGACGAAGTCTTCAATCTTCTATCTTCATAGTCTTGGAGTCCGGCCGATGATGATAGTTCGGCTATCCGGAGACCCCCTAGTCCGGAACTCCCTCAGTCCCACTGAGGACACTCAGATATGTAGTGCCCAGGCTTCTTACACTTGTGACATGTTCTCTTCTTGTTGTCTTGAGTGGAAGCTTCATCACTTCTTGAACTGGATCGTGAAGACTTTCTGAAGGCCTTCTTCTTGGTGAATTTCTGGAACTTCTTCACACGCATAGCAAGTTCCCTTCGAATGTCTTCAGGATCATCAGAACCGCAGTCAGATTGTTCTTCTTCAGATGAGGAAACAACTTTTGCCTTCAAAGCACGAGTTCGGCCATAGTTGGGGCCATAGATATCTCTTTTCTCAGAAAGCTGGAACTCATGTGTGTTGAGCCTCTCAAGTATATCAGACGGATCGAGAGTCTGGAAGTCAGGACGGTCTTGTATCATGAGGGCAAGGGTGTCAAAGGAGCTGTCAAGAGATCTCAGCAGCGTCTTGACGATTTCATGCTTGGTGATCTCAGTGGCGCCGAGAGCCTAAAGCTCATTTGTGATGTCGGTGAGGCGATCAAACGTGAGCTGGACATTTTCAGTGTCGTTTCTCTTGAAGCGGTTGAAGAGGTTGCGAAGAACACTGATCCTTTGATCTCTCTGAGTTGAGACGCCTTCGTTGACCTTGGACAGCTAGTCCCAGACTAGCTTTGACGTTTCCAGAGCACTCACACGACCATACTGTCCTTTGGTCAGATGACCACAGATGATGTTCTTTGCAGTCGAGTCCAGTTAAATGAACTTCTTCACATCAGCAGGGGTGACACCTTCACCAGTTTTCGGAACACCGTTCTTGACGACATACCAGAGGTTGACATCAATGGCTTCAAGATGCATGCACATCTTATTCTTCCAGTAGGGATATTCAGTTCCATCGAACACGGGGCAAGCAGCGGAGACTTTGATTATCCCTGCAGTCGACATAGCTAAACTCCAGGTGGTTAAACCGAATCACACAGAACAAGGGAGTACCTTGCTCTGATACCAATTGAAAGTGCTAGTTATCGACTAGAGGGGGGGTGAATAGGCGATTTTTATCAAAGTCTTCAAAACGTGGAAGTTTCGAAGACAAACAATAGAAATGACCTAATTGATATGCAGCGGAAGATAAACTACAACAAGCAAGCCATAGTCAAGTATGCAATAATGTGAACGTACAAAGACTAATAGTAGCTAGGTAGTAAGGATTAGGATGGAAGATAGTATGAAGCCAATCCACGATAGTAGTCAAGCAATGAAGTCAAACAGATAAGACAAATAAGCAACGACTTCCCGAAGACAAACTCAAAGTAAAGGAGGGAAGGGATAGAACCAGTCACTTGTTGAAGATACAGGATTTGTTGGACCAGTTCCAGTTGCTGTGACAACTGTACGTTTGGTGAGGGAGGCTGAGATTCAACTCAGAAGACCGCGTCTTCACCTTATTCCCCTTGAGCCAAGGACACACAGTCCTCGCCCAATCACTCTGGTAAGTCTTCAAGGTAGACTTCCGAACCTTCACAGACTTCGTTCACCGGCAATCCACAATGACTCTTGGATGCTCAGAACGCGACGCCTAACCGGCTGGAGCATACACAGTCCTCAAGTGTAATAAAACTTCAAGTCACACAGACAGAAAGACTTCAGTGATGCCTAACACTCTTTGGCTTTGGGTGTTTGGGCTTTGTCCTCGCAAGGATTTCTCTCTCAAAGGCTTCGAGGTGGGTTGCTCTCAAAACGACAAAAGCCATAAAATAACTCTGAGCAGCCACCAATTTATGGTGTAGGGGGTGGGCTATTTATAGCCACAAGGCAACCCGACCTGATATGTCCGAAATGACCCTGGGTCACTAAGGAACTGACATGTGTTCCAACGGTCAGATTTCAAACACACACGGCAACTTTACTTGGGCTACAAGCAAAGCTGACTCATCCAGCTCTTGATAAGATTTACTCTCATTATCTTCGCTCGAAGACATAGGATTTGGGTTGAGCATCACTTCAGTCACTCTGACTTTGTTCACTTGGACCCCACTTAATAGTACGGTGGTTCCTATGACTCAACAAAGAAGAAAAGGAAACAACGAAACAACTCAGTCTTCGCGCTCCATAGTCTTCACTCAATGTCTTCTCATGTCATAGTCTTCAGTGTGAATATCTTCACACACCACCATTGTCTTCAATGTCTTCATACATTTTTAGGGGTCATCTCCGGTAGGTAAACCGAATCAATGAGGGACACTTCCTGCGTTATCCTGCAATCCTCACAAACGCATTAGTCCCTCAACCAACTTTGTCGTCGATACTCCAAAACCAACTAGGGGTGGCACTAGATGCACTTACAGATGATGCTTGCTATGCTTGTGGCCAAGATGCCAATATGAATTATGCTTATGGAGATGAACTTGCTATAGTTCCTTATGTTAAACATGAAATTGTTGCTATTGCACCCATGCATGATAGTCCTATTATCTTTTTGAATTCTCCAAACTACACTATATCAGAGAAGTTTGTGCTTATTAAGGATTATATTGATGGGTTGCCTTTTACCATTGCACATGATGATTTTGATGAATGTAATATGCATGTGCTTGCTGCTCCTACTTGCAATTATTATGAGAGAGGAACTATTTCTCCACCTCTCGTTGTTGCATGATATATGTTACTTTGTACTCACTACTAAATTACAAATCATTGTTAATTAAAATTGGCTTTGATATACCTTGGGATCCGGGTGGATTCATTACTTGAGCACTAAATGCCTAGCTTAATGGCTTTAAAGAAAGCGCTGCCAGCGAGACAACCCGGAAGTTTTAGAGAGTCATTTATTTCTGTTGAGTGCTTTCATATAGTTTAAAAACAAAAAAATAAAGAGGGGAACCCAAAAACTTTTCAAAAAGGAAAGTGGAAGTGAGAAAGACAAGCATTGTTGAAGTGGGGGAGCTCCTTGAACTTTGTTCATGCTCACGAAAACTTTGTGAATATTGATTACGGAAACTTTTCAACAAAAATAATTATCCCCTTGTATAATTCCATTGTTTATAAAAATAATGTGCTACGGTTTGCCTTTAGTATATGAAAGTGACTACATAGGAGACTCTCTATACGAAAAACATGGTAGCACAAGTGTAGTAAAAGATAGTAACAATGCCCCTTCTCTATTTTTTATTTTTTTTCTTTCTTTTCTTTTTTTTCTTTTTCTCTCATTGTCCGGAGTATCATCCCGACTTGTGGGGGAATCATAGTCTCCATCATCCTTTCCTCACTGGGACATGCTCTAATAATGAATAGTGATGATCATCACACTTCTATTTACTTACAACTCAAAAGAAATAAAAATTACAACTCGATACCTCGAACAAAATATGACTCTATATGAATGCCGCTGGTAGTGTACCAGGATGTGCAATGATCTAGCGTAACATGTATAAAAACTGATGAATAGTGGCTGAGCCAAAAACATTATGTCAGCTATATGATCATTCAAAGCAATATGACACTGCTCAAGTCATCAAAACGGAGGCGGTGGAAGTTGCATGGCAATATATCTCGGAATGGCTATGGAAAGGCCTTAATAGGTAGGTATGGTGTCTGTTTTGATAAAGATATAATAAGGCTTATGTGTGATAGAGCGTATCATATCACGGGGTTTGGATGCACCGGCGAAGTTTGCACCGACTCTCGGGGTGAGAAAGGGCAATGCGCGGTACCGTAGAGGCTAGCAAATTGCGGAAAGGTAAGAGCACGTATAATCCATGGACTCGCATAAAGAACTCATATACTTATCGCAAAAGTTTATTAGCCCTCGAAGCAAAGTACTACTATGCATGTCCCTAGGGGGATAGATTGGTAGGAAAAGACCATCGCTCATCCCCGACCGCCACTCATAAGAAGACAATCGATAATAAATCATGCTCCAACTTCATAGCATAACGAGAGACTATACGTGCATGCTTTGGGAATCACAAACCTTAACACCAATATTCCTACTAACCACAACCGTTTACTAGTACCTCCCACATATTATCATCTCTATATCACAAAACTATTGCAAGGAATCAAACATATCATATTCAGTGATTCATAAGTTTTATGTAGGATTTTATGACTAACCATGCAAATGACCAATTCCTGTTGACTCTCCAAATGGATATAAATGAAGCATGAGATTTCAATTCTTTCTATAAAATACCATGCTATAATAAGTATAAGTGAAGCAAAAGAGCATTCTACAAATAATGGTTTTCTATGCGAAGAGAAACAGGCAATCCAAACTTCAAATGATATAAGTGAAGCACATGAAGCGTTCTATAAACCCATACTCTAAAGATATAAGTGAAGTGCAATGAGAATTCTATAAATCAACCATGGAATATCTCATACCAGCATGGTGCATAAAAGAAAAGTGAAAACTAAATGCAAAAGACGCTCTAAGATATGCACATATCACATGAACGAAACGAAGATGAAAACATATCGATACTTGTTGAAGAAAGATGGGATGCCTTCCAGGGCATCCCCAAGCTTAGACGCTTGAGTCTCCTTGAATATTTACTTGGGGTGACTTGGGCATCCCCAAGCTTGAGCTCTTGCCTCTCCTCCTTCTCCTCATATCGGGACCTCCTCGATCTTTGATCACTTCATCCACACAAAACTCAACAGAAAGATCGGTAAGATTCGTTAGTACAATAAAGCAAATCACTACTCTAAGTACTGTTGCAAACCAATTCATATTTTGTTTTTTCATTGTAGCTACTGTAATATAAATTTTTCATGGCTCATAGCACCGACAAAAATCGATAGTTTCATCAAAACAAGCAAAACAATGCATCAAAAACAGAATCTGTCTTAAACAGGAAAGTATGTACCAATATGAACATCTACCATACTTCTGTTATTCCAAAAATTCTGAAAAATTAGGAAAAAATAAACAATTTGTATAGAAAGATTTTGCAAAAAGTTTCAGAAACGTTTGATATTATAGTAAAAAAGGAAAATTCACGCGCTACAGCCAAAGTTTCTGTTTCTGCATCGCACATACCAACAAGCAATCTACCCATCCTGAAGGAAAATATTGGCACATTATTTTTATAATACAATGGATTTGTACAAAGGGATAATTATTTTTTTGAGAATCTTCATGAAAAATTCTACATTGTTTCCATGAGCATGGACACAAGTTTTCAAGGTCGACCCTCACTTCTCCAATGCATAACCTTTCAATCGGTTCTCTTTTTGAAATTTTTTTTAGGTTCCACACTATATTTCTTTATTTTTTCACTTTATAAAAGCACTCAACAGAAATAAATGAATCTCTAAATCTTCTGGGTTGTCTCCCTGGCAACGCTTTCTTTAAATCCATTAAGCTAGGCATGAAGTGCTCAAGTAACGGATCCACCTGGATCCCAGGGTATATCAAGGCCAATTTGAATTAACAATGATTTGGCATTTAGTAGTGAGCACAAAGCAACATTTATCAAGCAATGACAAAGTCTAACTCTCTTCCTATTGATCGACATGTCATACAAGAACAATTCATGCACATCAAGTAATGGCCAATACATAGCATAAGTAGTTTCTTGCAATTTTATCATGTTGGAAACATAGAGAGGTGGAGATATAGTTCCTCTCTCATAATAATTGCAAGTAGGAGCAGCAAGCACATGCATACTATATTCATTAAAATCATCATGTGCAACGGTAAAAAGGAAACCCATCAATATAATCCTTAACAAGTGCAAACCTCTCCAATATAGTGTAGTTTGGAGAATTCAAAAAGATAATAGGACTGTCATGTGAGGGTGCAATAGCAACAATATCATTCTTAACATAAGGAACAATAGCAAGTTCATCTCCAATAGCATAATTCATATTGGCATCTTGGCCATAAGCATAGCAAGCATCATCAAAAAGGGATATTTCAAATGAATCAACGGGACCATAGCAATTATCATAGCATTCATCCTTCGGTAAGAACGAAGGGACGTTAAACAATGTATGAGTTGAAGAGTTACTCTCATTAGAAGGTGGGCACGGGTGATCAATCCGCTCTTCCTCCTTTTGTTCTTCACTCTCCTCATCATCTTTTTCATCCAATGAGCTCATAGTTTCATCAATTCCTTCTTCCATAGACTCCTGCAAAATATTAGTCTCTCTTGGACAGCGGAGACTTTCTCAATAAATGCATCGATATCGGAATTGTATTTATAATTATCATAGTAATATTTAAGGATAGCAAAAGTTTCAGGTCTATAAATTGAACCATCAAAATCTTCAAACTTCTCGAACAAAGATTCAATTTCATAAGCACCCTTAAAACCAACAAATTCTTCTATTCGTTCCACACCATAGTAATCATATATACCATTAGCATAAGAAGCCAATGTTTCATTATCATTAAATTTGCATGAACATGGGAGGTATGGAGCATTCATCCTAGAGCAACAAGTATAATCATATCTCAAGCATAGCTCTCGAGCATACCAATGCAACATATGAATTTGATCCCATAATAATTTCCCTTTATGAGTCAAGTGATAATCCCTAAAGTATTCACGTTGATCCAACACTACTCCCATTATCAAGTTGAATGGGGTTTTCTCAGGATTATCAAAGTAATGCATAATATTTTTCACATAACGAGCATCGAAGGTTTTAGGAGGTTCCCCATATCCATGATTAGAAAGTACAACTATTTTTTTGCTGTTTCCTGTTCCATATCCATAACTAAAGATAGAGAGCAACTTAGAACAGGAAATAAAAACTACTTAGTGATAAAGCAAACAAGCACACACGAGAATATTCACCCAACGCTATTGCTCCTAGGCAATGGCGCCACAATAAGGTCTTGATAACCCACAAGTATAGGGGATAGTTTGTAGCCTTGTTCGATAAATAAGAGTGTCAAACCCAACGAGGAGCTAAAGGAAGAACAAATATTCCCTCAAGTTCTATCGAGCACCGATACAACTCTACGCACACCTAATGTTTGCTTTACCTAGAACAAGTATGAAACTATTTTGCAAGAATAAAACTACAAGTACTTTGAGAGAATAAAACTACGAATAAATTGCAAGGTAATAAAAGTGGATAGCTTTTGTCAACAAGAAAATCATTTGTCCCTAGGCAATCGATAACAAGTTCCGATAATAATTCTTGTAATTTTATATGAGGGAGAGGCATGAGCTAACATACTTTCTCTACTTGGATCGTATGCACTTATGATTGGAACTCTAGCAAGCATCTGCAACTACTAAAGATCATTAAGGTCGTGAAACCCAACTATAGCATTAAGTATCAAGTCCTCTTTATCCCATACGCAACAACCCACCTACTCGGGTTTAACCTTCTGTCACTCTCACAACCCACCATAATCGAATCATGAATGTATTGCAACACCCTACAGTGGGGATCCCTCACGTTTGCGCGAGACGGAGGGCATCGTAGGACAGCACCATAAATAAAATGTACAATCATACCAACCAAGATCACGATTAACCCACAGGAAAAAACGGATCTACTCAAACATCATAGGATAGCCAAATATCATTGGGAAATAATATATGGAGTTGAGCACCATGTTTATGTAGAGATTACAGTGGGGAGAAGGGGTGTTACACCGCTGCATACAGGGGGAGAAAGTTGGTGTTGACGGTAGCAAGGTTGTTGATGTAGAGCGCCGTCACGATCCTTGCCCCGGCGGCACTCCGGCACCACCGCGAGAGAGAGGGGGAGAGAGCCCCCCTCCTTCTTCTTCTTCCTTGGCCTCCCCTAGATGGGAGGAGAGTTTCCCCTCTTGTCCATGGCCTCCTTGGCGGTGGAGGGGCGGGAGCCCCTGCGAGATTGGATCTCCCTCTCTGTTCTCTTCTGCTTCACGTTCTGGAGATCTGGCCCTTCATAGTTTCCTAAATTCCTGGATATCCATAACTCCGATTGCGCTGAAATTTTTACACGAGGTTTTTCCATAAATTATATTTCTTGTGCCAGAACAAGGGCCCCAACCGAACTTCGAGGTGGGCATAAGACACCTAGGCATGCCTAGGACCCCAGGCGCGCCATGGTGGGTTGTGGGCACTAGGCCCCCATTTGCGTTGATTCCACCTCCCAAAAATCAGATGAATTCCAAAGTAATTCTCCGTAAATTTTTATCGCGTTTGAACTTTGTTTGATATGGATTTTCTATGAAACAAAAAACATGCAACAAACAGGAACAGGCACTGGGCACTGGATCAATAGGTTAGTCCAATAAATCATATAAAAGGTTGCCAAAAATATGTGAAAGTTGTATAATATTGGCATGAAACAATCAAAAATTATAGATACGACGGAGACGTATCACGGGTCTCTGGCAAGGTGGCGGTGCGGATCTTGCCGAGGGACTGCCGGATCTGAGGGCGGAGCGACCGGACTAGGGCATCGGTGGTGGAGATCAACACCGGCGTGGCTTCCTGGGAAGAAGAGATGAGGTCAGAGGGACAACGAGATGGAGGGAAGAGTTGGAGAATCGGGAGCTCGACCTGGTGCTCGTGGTGGTCGGCGGCGGTGCTGGTTGTCGGCTGATGCCTGCTTGAACCACGTCGGTATTTCCCCAAAGAGGAAGGGATGATGTAGCACAGTGACGGTAGGTATTTCCCTCAGTGATGAGGCCAAGGTTATCGAACTAGTAGGAGAACCAAGAACCACAATGTAAACAGCCCCTGCACACAAATAACAAATACTCGCAATCCGACGTGTTAAAGGGGTTGTTAATCCCTTTCGGGTAACGGTGCCACAAATTGGCGAGAAGACGTGATAAAGTTGTGATAGATAGGATAAATAGATTGCAAATAAAATAAAGTGCAGCAAGGTAATTTTGTATTTTTGTTTTAATAGATCTAAAAATAAAAGCAAATAAAATAGATTGCGAAGGCAAATATCTTAAAGATGAGACCCGGGGGGCGTAGGTTTCACTAGTGGCTTCTCTAGCAAACGGTGGGAAATAAATTACTGTTGGGCAATTGATAGAACTTCAAATAATCATGATGATATCTAGGCAATGATCATTATATAGGCATCACATCCAAGATTAGTAGACCGACTCCTACCTGCATCTACTACTATTACTCCACACATCGACCGCTATCTAGCATGCATCTAGTGTATTAAGTTCATGGAAAAATGGAGTAATGCAATAAGAATGATGACATGATGTGGACACGATCTATTTCTGTAGAAATAGACCCCATCTTGTTATCCTTAATAGCAACGATACGTACGTGTCGTTTCCCCTTCTGTGACTGGGATCAAGCACCATAAGATCGAACCCATCACAAAGCACCTCTTCCCATTGCAGGATAAATAGATCAAGTTGGCCAAACAAAACCCAAATATCAAAGAAGAAATACGAGGCTATAATCAATCATGCATATAAGAGATCAAAGAAGACTCAAATAACTTTCATGGATAAAAACATAGATCTGATCATAAACTCAAAGTTCATCGGATCCCAACAAACGCACCGCAAAAAGACTTTTACATCATATGGATCTCCAAGAGACCATTGTATTCAGAATCAAGAGAGAGAGAGAGGAAGCCATCTAGCTACTAACTATGGACCCGTAGGTCTACAAAGAACTACTCACACATCATCAGAGAGGCACCAATGGACATGATGAACCCCTCTGCGATGGTGTCTAGATTGGATCTGGGGTTTCTGGAACTTGTGGCGGCTGGAATTGATTTTTGTCGACTCTCCTAGGGTTTCTAGAATATCGGGGTATTTATAGAGCAAAGAGGCGGCGCGGGAGGCCACCGAGGTGGGCACAACCCACCTGGGCGCACCTGGAGGGGGTTGTGCTCCCCTCAGAGCACCCCTCTGGTACTTCATTGGCCCCACTGGATGGTCCCAAAAATCCACAAAAAGTTTCGCTGCATTTGGACTCCGTTTGACATTGATTTCCTGTGATGTAAAAAACAAGCAGAAAACAGCAGCTGGCACTAGGCACTATGTTAATAGGTTAGTACCAAAAAATGATATAAAATGATTGTAAAACATCCAAGAATGATAATATAATAGCATGGAACAATCAAAAATTATAGATACGTTGGAGGTATCAGCATCCCCGTTCTCGAGTAGGTAAATGATAAAAACAAAAATTATAGATGAACATGTTAGGCAGCATTCCACAATGCTCACTGTTCATCCTTGGAACAATCAAAAATTATAGATACGTTGGAGGTATCAGCATCCCCGTTCTCGAGTAGGTACATGATAAAAACAAAAAGGGATAATTAGATTTATGTCCCTAGTTGTGTCCCACTCGTCTGTTTTACCCCTAATTCCCAAAAGTCACCGATTCTGTCCAAGTCACTTTGCTCCTCTTATGCTTTTGCCCTTTGACCGTTTGACCATCAGTTTGAAAACTTCATAACTAATTCATACTAAATCAGAAAAATACAAATAAGATACCAAAATGTTTAGAAAAACATCACCTATATGTCAGTGTCATTTGCATTCATGAAAAAATGTTGGAAAGTGAACATCCGAGTTTTAGCTCTTTTGATACCACCATGAATAATAAACTCTAAAAAAATTCAAAAAAATTCAAAAAAATATGGTGGCAAAGAACGACAAATGTTCTAAGTGCTTGCCAAGTTTCGTTAGGGAACGACATTCATGGAAGTCATGGCAAAAAAATAATCTATTTTGGAGTGTTTCTTGTTTTTTTTGCTGCGTCACCCACGAATGTTATTCTCTGATGAAACTTGGCAGGCACTTAAAACATTTTTCATTCTTTGCCACCAATGTTTTTTGATTTTTTTTGATTTTTTTTAGATTTTACTATTCATGGTGATAGCATAAGAGCTAAAACTTGGATGGGCACTTTCCAACACTTTTTTCATGAATGCAAATGACACTAACATATAGGTGATGTTTTCTGAACATTTTGTATCTTATTTGCACATTTTTGATTTAATAGTAATTAGTTATGAAGTTTTCAAACTGACCGTCAAACGGTCAAAGGGCAAAAGCATGAGAGGAGCAAAGTGACTTGGACAGAACCGATGACTTTTGGGAATTAGGGGTAAAACAGACGAGTGGGACACAACTAGGGGCATGAATCTAATTATCCCAAACAAAAATTATAGA
>NC_041383.1:480547091-480548142 GCF_002162155.2 Triticum dicoccoides | reverse complement strand
TGTTCATCCCCGTTCTTGACTAGGTAAATGATAAAAACAAAACATTTGATGTGGAATGCTGCCTAACATGTTCATCACATATTCTTTTCTTTGTAGCATGGACCACTACAAAAAAAAGACACATCCGTGACATTTTGGACCGAACGAATTTTTTTTTCTGTCATACATATGACACTTCTATGATGATAATTGTGACCAAACCCAGTATCATCATAGATGTGGTGGGCTCCTACTTCTATGACAAAAAATCATGACAGAAAATGGGCTTTTCGTCCTGGGTGGGCCGGAGACGCAGGTGCATGACATTCTTTGGGCCGTCCATGACGGAAAAAACCATGGTAGAAGCGAGGGGGAGGAAAATTTTGGGGAGTTGCCGGTTACGGTGGGAGGTCGGGGGCGGAGCGATGCGCGTTTCTCTCGTACGTACGCGCGTGTGTGCGAGGCGTTGGCTCTAACTGAAGCCGAGCGAGGCGTTGGCCTCTAACTGAACCTGAGCGATTGCACTGCAGGCTACGCATTACTGAACTCGAGCGATCGATCTATGGCTGTTAACTGAACCTGATGGAGCGATTCCTTCGCTACTGCTACTAACTGAAGCCGATCGATGCTGCCTCTGGGATGAATAGTGAGTGTTGAGGGGGGGGGGTTGGATGAATAGTGAGGTGTGGCGTTGCCTCTGGATGAACAGGAACCCGTGGTGTGGAGGGCTAGATGAACAGTACACGGTGGAGGGGTGGACGTGGAGGGGTGGTTGAACAGGACCCTGTGGTGTGGAGGGCTGGATGAACAGTAGACGGTGGAGGGGTGCCCGTGGAGGAGTGGTTGAACAGTAGCCGGTGGAGTAGCGCGCGGTGGAGGCTGGATGAACAGGAGCCCGTGGAGGCTGGAGGAGGTCGACGGTGGAGATGAACAGTATCCCGTGGAGTCCTGTTTTGCGGTACGCCACACCCCTCCCGATGAACAGGACCCCCGTTTCGACCGTAGGAGGTCAATTTCATCTGTTTTGCGGTACGCCACACCCCTCCTGATCAATAGGACCCCCGTTTCGACC
>NC_041383.1:480527970-480546990 GCF_002162155.2 Triticum dicoccoides | reverse complement strand
AGGTCCGTTTCCTCCGTTTTGCGGTACGCCACACCCCTCCCGATTAACATGACCCCCGTTTCGACCGTAGTAGGTCCGTTTCCTCCGTTTTGCGGTACGCCACACCCCTCCCGATCAACACGACCCCCGTTTCGACCGTAGGAGGTCCGTTTCCTCCGTTCAGCGGTACGCCAGGCCTTGTTTCCATCGCATGTTCCGTCCAAGCTGGTTGGCTCCCACGCGTTCGGTTGCCTCCCGATGAACACGACGCATTCCGTTGCCTCCCCATGAACACGACACATTCCGTTGCCTCCCCATGAACACGACGCATTCCGTTGCCTCCCCATGAACACGGCGCATTCCGTTGCCTCCCCATGAACAGGAGCCCTCGCCGTACGTATGTGCGACTAGGCGTTCGAGACCCCGCCCGTATGTACACATACGTGGCCGTATTTTCTTTCTTGCACCCTGGCCGCTGTACGTACGTGTACATGCTACGTGCGCGCCTGTACTACGACACGTACGCGTCTCTACTACGACACGTGCGCGTCTCTACATCGACCAGTATATATGTACGTACAAGTTCGCGACCAGAATGACAACGCTACGTACGCTTCGACCAGGTGGGTCCCGACTGTCAGGTAGTTCCTTGCGTGCGAAAATGTAGCTGGTGGGTCCCAGTAGTTAGAGGGGCGAATCGTTTTTTTTGCCCGGACGCACTTCTTTTGCGTGCGAAGATGTAGCTGGTGGGTCCCAGCAGTCAGGGGGGCGAATCATTTTTTTTACCCGGACGCACTTCCTTGCGTGCGTAGATGTAGCTGGTGGGTCCCAATAGTCAGGGGGGCGAATCGTTTTTTTGCCCGGACGCACTTCCTTGCATGCGAAGATGTAGCTGGTGGGTCCCAGCAGTCAGGGGGAAACTTTTTTTCGCGAAATATGGTGGCCCGTCTGGTGGGTACCCGCCGTCTGGTGGGCACTTCCTTGCTGCAGCCGTGGACCCAGCTTTCAACCTCTCCACGTACAGTCTACGTCCGATGGAAGTCGTTCCTTGACCATGTTGACCACGCCGGAGCGAGAGCTCCACGGCGGTGGACGACGGCAAGGCCTAGGAAGGGGACGACTCAGAGCCGGGGAAGACGCAGCAGTGTATGCCCACACGAAGAGGAGTACGAGGGTTCACTGGTTCAGCTGCGGTGTGAGGCTGCTGTCGCCGTAGATTAACAGGGGTGTGGGTGAGTAGAGGGATGGCCTGGCCAGCGGTGGGAGTAGTAGGGGGAGGTGAGGCCTCCACGGCATCACAGCCGGCCATAAGAGGCAGGAGCACGCGGCACGATCGGCGCTGGTTTGGGCGGCTGGAGCAAGAAGACCAGAGGTTGAAGAAGCACTACAACCGTTGGATGAACATTGTACGGTAACAGGAGCTAGAATCGTTCATATTGACTAAGTTGACAAAGCCCTCCATCCCCGTCAACTTGGTAGGCCCACAAGTCAGCCTCCCAGTATGCTGGGTTCCAGCTGGTAGGGGGAGTATTCATTTTTTTGTGCGTAATAAGGAGGCACTTCCTTGCGTGCGAAGATAGCTGGTGGGTTCGACAAGTCAGCGGGGGGCACGTTTTTTTCATGAAATACAGAGGCCCTTCCGGTGGGTCCCAGATGCCAGGTGGAGGAATCATTATTTTGCGCGTAATAAGGAGGCATTTCCTTGTGTGCGGTCGTGGACCCAGCTGTCAGCCTCTCCACGCACAGCCTACTTCCGATGGTGTCGTTTGTTGACCACATTGACCACGCCGCGCCGAGCGCATCCAAGGTGGTGGACGATGGCGAGGCCCCGGACAGCAACGAGACGGACATGGGAAGACGCGGGAGTAGAGTCGCAGACGGAGAGGTGTACGAGGGTTAACTGGTTCTAATGCGGTGTGGTTCGGTAGTCGGCGGAGAAGAATAGGAGGTGTGGAGGGTTGGAGGGATGGCCTGGCCAACGGTGGAGTAGCGCTTCATAGCGAAGCGTGCTAAGCAGAGCTGCTAGCAGCAGGAGGCGGGAGGTGGTCCCGACGGCGCTGGAGGAAGAAGACGAGAGATTGAAGATGGATGCTGGCCGTTGGATGTAAATCCAACGGCTAACATGTCAGAATCATTTGTTGACTAAATTTACAACGACTTGCGTTGGCTTCGACCTATTGGCCCACATTTCAGCCTCCAAAAATGTGGCACGTATTCAACCCATTTTTCAGAATTTACAGTCTTTTTTTTGCGCAGTAGAATTTACAGTCAATTTGATCTTTTTTTTAATTACAACCATTAGCTGGGCTAGGTGAACAATTAATGTAGCTTTCATGCGGACCATTTATTTTATTTCCTAAAAATTTATAGGCCATTTGCACTTTATCTAGATACACGATTTTGCTGGGCTGATTCTAATTATAATGTTGGGTTGGGCCAGCAATTTTATCAAAAAATAAAAAAGGGCTGAGCATTTTGTTATAAATATATTTAAATAATAAGTGATATTATTACATTCGTCCTTAAATCTTACCAAGCTTTTGTACACAATCACTAGGATTTTCGTGACAAAACAATCCTGGATTTTATTTGTTAAGAAATTATTTTTATAAGTTAATAAGATGTGGGATATTGTTTTCTTACATATGTAAGTATCTGTTAAATATATGATGACAATAAAAATAATATATAATAACATATAAAAGAATTTAAATATATATAATATAGTTAAAAGGGAAACATAAGTTGTACCTGGCGTTCCTATTCTTATATAGAAAAATAGAACAGACTGTTGCATTTTCTTCAAAAAAATACATAAATTGGGCTGCCAAAAATAAAACCTCGGATGGGAGGTCCATAGGCCGGTCGATACATGACGGCCCTAAGAAAATACAAACATGCCCTCCCTTCCGAGGTTGTGGGCTGCGCATGTTAAAAATGAAAGCCTAGACGGGGCAGCCCAAAACCACGTCCAACACTTGCCAAAACTCCGTCCCTCGTTTTCTCTGTGTTTCGCACACTCAATATTGAGTGGGCGTTTTGACTGTGCTATACATGAATGTTGATCAGCATGATGTTAACTGGCTGGTAGTTCCATTTTCGACCACGAATAAAACTTCCAACATGATGTTAACCCTGTTTGAAAAGGCCGTGTTAATATAAATGCTCTTCCTCTGAAAGTTGCAGTTTCTTATCTGAAATTGAAACTTGCAGTTTCTTCTCGTCTGCACTTTTATACTCCTATGAAACTACATTTTTAAGTGCTAAAAATAGATCTCTAGAATTCATAAAATTCTTCATATGCTCAATACTGCAAATCTGAAATTCAAAAGACATTCATATCTGAAAGTACTCTCAAAATACACAACACAAAACAAAATTCACAACCTGCAAATACTGACAACCCTAAGCTCCTCTTGACAATTCACAACCTGCCCGACTATTGGGCTGGGGGCAGTCCCCTCCTATTCCTCGACGGCAGACAGCTGCCTCGTGAGATGATGTGAACGGCGAGGGAGACGATGGGGGGAAGCGTCGTCGGGCCAACTGCTTTTCTCCTCTTGCAGTTGGGTTCGGTCAACGAAGACTCCATCGGCTCGCTCTGGCAGGACACCCTCACAAACGGCACCCTGTAGATGCTCAATCCTTCAATCTCTGGTGGATGCTCCATCTGGGATCGATACTCCCACCACCGCTCCCTCACGATCGGATTCGGTGAATCTGTTTGCTCCATGGCCCAGAGGAGCAGCTCTATGTACTCCGGCGCGACTCCCTCTGGGAGTATTGCCGCCTTTTTGCTCTGTTGCAGATATTTGGCCATGGATGTCGCCGTCGCCGCTAGTTGGTCCTTGTTGTCAAACCAAGACTGTATCTCCAACATCCTAGCTAGCTTCACAGGGTCGCCGTTTGCGATCCTCACGTATCGGTTGTACTCCTCCATCGATCTACTTCTCCACAACACCTTCACTCGCCGGCGGTGGTTTTTGAATGGAAGAGGAGAGGAGCGGCGCTGGTTTTGGATTAGAACGGGAGAGGAGTGACGCTGGTTTTGGACTGGAACAGGAGAGGAGGGGTGGTGGTTTTGAAATAGAAGAGGAGAGGAGCGGCGCTTGATTTAGATTGGAATAGGAGAGGAGCGGCGGTGGATTTGGATTGGAACAGGAGAAGAGCGGAAGAGCGGCGCTGGTCTTGGAAGTATTTTTTTGTTGTTTTGCGTATTTTGGGTCAAAGTTTGACCACGTACTGTATGTGACAAGCAAAATGTGAATGCATGTCACCAAAAATTGTATCGTATGGTTCATATCTGAATGTACTTTCAAATTATATTATTTTTGCAACGTATAAGATATATTTTATGTGCGAAAATCATGGTCAATTATGACCGAGAATAAAAGGGAGACTAGTTAATGTGGGGTCGCTTTCTTAATTGAAGGGTAAATTGATTTTGATTTTGATCCAGTCATAGCGCGCCGGCCCTCTCGCCCAATCCTAAATTGCTGCTGCATTCTCCTTTCCCTCTTCTCCATTGCAAAACCACCTCCTCTCCTCTCCATCATCTCCATTCCAAAACCACCATCTCGCCTCTCCCTCTTCTGATCTTCTCCATTGCAAAACCACCTCCTCTCCTCTCCATCATCTCCATTCCAAAACCACCGTCTCGCCTCTCCCTCTTCTGATCTTCTGCATTGCAAAACCACCTCCTCTCCTCTCCAACATCTCCATTCCAAAACCACCTCCTCTCCTCTCCATCATCTCCATTCCAAAACCACGGTCTCGCCTCTCCCCCTTCTGATCTTCTCTCCATTGCAAAACCACCTCCTCTCCTCTCCATCATCTCCATTCAAAAACCACCTCCTCTCCTCTCCCTCTTCTCTATTGCAAGACCACCGTCTCTTCTCCCATCTTCCAAAGCTAGCACAGGACCACCCAGAACGACATCTATGGAGAGGATGCAGCAGCGAATCAGGCAGATCGCCGGCGGCGACCAGGCAAAGTTAGCCAGGTTGAAGGAGATCCTTAGTTGGTTTGACAATGAGTGGGAGATTTTGAGGACGGTGCAGGCCATGTGGCAATGTATGCGAAAGAGCGAGATGGCGGCGATGAGGGCGGCGATGTACATGTACTCCTCGGCGGCAGTCACGCCGCAGTCCTCCGAGTTCATTGAGTATCTCCTATGGGCGATGGAGCAGACAGATTCGCCCGAGGCGACAGTCAGGCGGCGGTGGTGGGCGTACAGGTCGAAGGTCGAGCACCTAGAGGATAACGAATTGATCGAGTATGGTGTGCCGTTCGTGAGGGTGCAGAGCCAGTCGGAGCCACATGAGTATTCGTTCTCCCACCGCAAGAGGAGGCCGGATGGCGCGACGTCGCTTCCCCGACGTTCTCCACGGTTCCCTTGATGCTCGCCTCATTTCAACGGCGGTGGTAGGGTTTAAGGTAAGCTTCGCACTAACCTAATCTTCCACCTGCTCATGCTTACAATCAGTGTGACAGCTAATGAAAATCATGCTTACAATCATTCTCCGAGTACTACGCCAATCACCCTAAAATAGCTCTGGACCTTTGGGTCAAAGTTGTGACACAGTGTACAAATAAAGAAAAATAGATTGGTGCTTCTTTCAGAAAAGAGTACTCCCTAGAAAATTGCCAATATAAGCTATTAGTATTTGGTTAGAGGATTTGCTGCCGAGAAAGATCCGTCCACATAGAGCGCCACACATCCCACTGGTTGTGGTGGATGCCAATGCGTGCATGCAGCATGGTTGGTGTCGGTAATTTTTACTTGGCACACCTCGTACTCTGCATATATGCCGGTTCCATACATACATTTGTGCAGTTCCACCAAAATGCAGCTGAATAACCCTGTTTGCACAGATAATGAAAAAGCGTGATTACATTATAGTGGCACTACTTGATGAAACACACAAAAAAATAGAAGAAAATATTGTGATAGTATCATAGTATGCCATGCTGTGAGGGCGAGATGGGCCCTGCAACGCCTCATACGGTACGCCTCATACTGGACATCGTCCCAAGTCTCCCAGATACACCTTCTGCCAGTGATGAACATCAGTGTACAGCAGTAGTACAAGGAGGCGCTTGAGACATTCAAATCTCTATTTTTGTACATATCAACTAAAATTAAGCACCCTAGATTGCAGAAACGCTTAAACATTAACAATGGGACTAGTTGATGAAACATACTTTAACAAAGAGAAGCACTTTCTTTATCTACATTGGAAATGAAATGATAGAGATGACACTCGCTCTATTTTAACTGTATTATTACTTCATTTTATCAGTGACACTAGGGTCGAGCAGGTGGAAAACGAGGTGTACCGTGCGTCGCAAGGATGGAGGCCGGGGGTGCTTAGACTGGGATGCTGAAGCTGGCTCTTTCAGCCACCAACATGGATGATTCAATTCATGGGACCTTTTGGTGCAGTTCACCTGAAATGAAGCAATGTCCCGTGAGCTAGAAGCTTCTTCTTCAAAAAATTTTAAGAAAAGGGTTCCAGCCCCGGTTCCATTTCCATCAGAAAACGAAACCCACAAAGCTTCTTCTTCATTAGTTGCAATAAAATTGAGCAACATCAAGGTTGGTTGTGAAGCTCCTGGAATGCTCAACTACAATTTGGATATCATTTGTGCAGTTCAACTAAGATCGAGCGTGAAATGTATATCTCTGTTTGCACAAAAAAGGTGGAAAGGAGGGTGACTAACAAGTAACAAGTGATGAAACATGCATCAAATGAAAAGAAGCATGTTCCTTATCTGAATGGCAATCCTACAAGGACAGTAGCAATTTCTAAAGCAGTGGCATTGCTAGATATTAGTGTGGGCATCATGATTAACTATGACAACCATTAAATACGACATTACTTTGGGCACGGAAGAGTAGGCGGACCAGGACAGTTGCATTTCTAACGAAAAGAACCAACTTATCTTAATGGGAAATTTTAGCAGGACATGTAAAGAAGTGCCATTGATTCATATTACTGGAGGCATTACATTGAAAACAACATTGGTTTACCGTGTCCTTACTTTTAAGAGTGCGACTGCTACATTTTACCAGTGGCATTACATAAGAGTGGCTCGGGGCAACAAACATCAGAACAGGATATCTCGGTTGGTCCCATTTTTGTTCGGTATAGCCACCTTATACTGTGTGAGGCTAGAAAATCTAGTGCTGGACTTACTCTATTGACTTGTCCCCCAGTCCCCACTTTCTTTCCTTTTTCAACCAATAGATCGAGTTTATAGTGAGTTTGTACTGTGTTTCCCTTTATTTCCCTGTTAGACCTAGAGACCAGTTGGATAGCTTGTCTCTTCTACTTTTCTCCCCCATTATTTCCTCTTTCGACCAAGTCCTAGATTCAGGTAACAAATCGTCCCCCACCCCACCCCCTTTCTTCCTTGTTTGAACCAAGTAGTACTAGATTCGAGTGCATGAACTAGTTTTACCTCTTAAACATAAAAAAAATAGGTGGTTTTCGAACAGCCGATCGATCCTATCTACGAGGGGGCCTGAGAAATAGTAAAAGTTAAAAATGCAGCGACGTCAGGAGCTCGGGAAGTAGAGCAAGGCCAGTTTCGAAGGAAGTTATACCTGATGGTCACCGGGATGTCGCTAGGTGGGCGGCGGGAGGCCAGATCTGCCCACACTACGACAGCGAGGAAGAAGAGGTCGGAGGCCCTCCCTCGCCAGCGGTGCTTGGGAGAGAACGGCAAGACAGGCTGATCAGGACGTGCCCAATAGTGGGTAAGAGCCGTCATCGAGGACGATCGTGTGAATGTTGCACCTTCTCACCTTCCCCGGCGGAGAGGATCCGACTGGATCTGTGACCAGCAGTGTGCAGAGAGAGAGAGAGAGCGTGTGGCCACCGCTGTCGTGTTTAGATCTGGAGAGGCCGAGACCGTGTGAAGAGAGCAACACTAGCAAGCAAGCGCGGAGGCTCCTGCCTATATAGTGGAGAAATACTTATAGTTTTCTTTTGTCTACCGGAGCCGGGTTGACCTCGTCAATGACTGTCGAGAAGTCTTCATGCACGTGGCCCGAAGGTCCAGTTGTCGTCATTTTGATCTGAAGCGCCGGATTATAACATATAACACGAAAAAATGCCACATGACAAGAAATCATAACCTCACTGCCCAAAGGAGACAACATGAATCCCGACGGACAAACTAGACGAGGAACAAAGATCAAATTAAAGATAAACTCGTAGAAAAGGGGTCCGTTGATAGATGTCTAATTAACATAGCCGGCTTGACCTGGATGGCAGCCGAGTAGTCACTGTTAGTGCATGTGCCCCCAATGACTAGCCCAACGTAGTTGTCGCTGTTTAACCCTCGCAGTGATCCGAAGCACATAACACATAATTTTGCGAGATGACAAGAAACCTTTTTTTAGATTTCTCACCACAACTACAGCCATGTACAACACAGCCTGCACGATATGTAGACGATAGCCAATCCAGGCGTGTCTGCTGGAGTCTGGTCACATGCATGGACGAACTGATCTTCCATGTCTTGTAGGGACCGTCCAGGCACCAACGTAGTACAACACTTCTCTAGTACTATCGCTCGTCTCCCTCTTCTATTAAGTCACCCGACTTGCGGGGCCAGGGAGTGTGCCTATGGTCGGTTCTCAATTGCCGTCCCACATGTGTGTGCGAACGCAATATGACGCGCGTTCCATTCGGAGAGCGGCGTGCCAGACCGACCGACCATCTGGGGTGCGACGCGAACGCGACATGCGTGCTGTATACTCCGTACATGTGTACCACCGTTTTCTAGACGCTTTGCTCCATGGCACGGGTGCAATCCATGGATACAAAATTAGTATACTGTATACTATCTAAAAGTCGAGGGCGGGGATTTTCCTGCCCGGTAGGCGGCGGGACAGTTCCGCCTAGTCGGTTCGACAGAGATGCGAGAAGACGAGGGAGTAGGCTGCTGCAAACGTAGGGCTGTGTGATTTGATAGCGAGTTACTGCTGGACAGGTGGGGCCCCGTGATTTGACTTGCCATTATCATTTAAACTGCGGCGCTACGACCGGCGTGAGTCTCCCGATTCCTGACCACCTCCATACAGGTGCCTCTCCCAATGCTCCACCATGTAGTGGTAGAGGCTGGCTCTTGCATGAGAGCCCACTTCTCCACTTTTTCCTTGCCTCTCTTTCCTCCACATATGCAAAAATGACATGTAAAGCGGCAAAGCGCACTATTGTACTTACTTTCTCCTACAAGTGCTTAAGCTTGCCACATAGGCATAAAGTCTGATGTGGCAAGTTAATCAAGAAGAGAGAGACTAGTTTGGTGACCCAAGGAAGAAACGGTGCTAAGCGTGTGTACCTAGGTGAAAAGACAATTTTGAGTCTATAGCTAATTAAATGAAGCAAACTTAGCAACACCATTTCATTGGAAGATGTCACTCCTTAGCAAATGCAATAAATACTAGTACTCCATGTGTCCCATTATATAAGAACGTTTTTGACACTACACTAGCTAGTGTCAAAAACGTTCTTATATTATGGGACGGAGGGAGTACGAAGAAAGAGATAGAGAGGAGTAAAAAAAATACACTTATAGCCAACCTTATAGCCAACCTAACGCACCGTGTTAAATCTCCAAGGGCGCGACCATGCGAGCGACGCGACGGTCGTGGTAGGCGCGACCATGATACAGGCTGCTGGCAGCCCTTGGATCTAAGATCAAACGGTCGCATGCTAAGTTGCTGAAATTTTTAAGAATAACCATCCAGGATAGGATATTCACCCATAGGTCTAGAATCACGCCATGCAACCGTTCGATCTCAGATCCAAGGGCTCTCGGAAGCCCGTATCATGGGAGAATGGAAAGCCACTACCCTGCCATTCGCACGCTGGCAGTTCGCTCCTACTCTTTCCCGCACGTCCTTTAATACTATGGCGGTTTGCTCCTAGTCGTCCCGTCCATTCACATTATGGTAGTTCCACTAATCCTAACCCTCCTCCCAAATCCATGGCGTCCCAAATCTCCCCGATCGGCGGTGAGTACAAGGTTAGAACCATCACCGGCGATGAGTTCGACGTCATCTACACCCGTACTTCCGCGACAGTGAAAGGATGCCTTTCTCGCTTCAGACGCATGTTCGAAAACTCACATGATGAGTGGGTCGCTGGGCTAGATGTTGAGTACACCACAGTCGTGGTACAAGAGAAGGATCTAAAGGATGAAGAGAGGAAGAAGCCCGCCATGATCCAGGTTTGCGTACATAATGTTTGCTTGGTCTACCACATATGCCATGCCGACGTTGAGTGCCAGGATTTTAAGAACTTCCTCGAGGACAAAACAGTCAAATTTGTTACTGTAGACATTAAGAACGACAAAGAAGTCCGGCGTCGGATAGGCCTCGTTGTAGGCAACCCCTTCGATCTCCAGAAGAATCGGCTGGTGCCCTCTCGTCGGCCCTCAATGCTGACCCTGGCAGGAGCCATGGTTCATCCTTCGTACCGCAAACTGAAGAAACCTCATTACATGTTTCATCGTCATGCATGGCAGCGGAATGTACTAGATATAGGCCACATCCACTACGCTGCAATGGATGGCTACCTTTGTTTCAGTATCTACAAGGGTTGGATGAAGAGCAACAGCCAAGTTGGCGGTTCAAGCAAAGAAGTATCGGCCAAGAGGAAGAGGGACAAGGAGGAAGTCGAGGACGTGGACGAGGACTCCAAGTAAGGTGGCAGTGTCGTTGCTCATGGTGGTTCTAAACTTCTAATGCAGTGTCTACCGGATTAGTTGCATAGTTTAATTTCAAGTGTGCTTAGTTTAATTTGAGGGGTGTGTTGTGCTGAGCCCCCAGGAGGACTATGTTATGTTTCTTCTCGTTACTTTAACTCTTCAGTATGTACATACTAGTACTAGTATTTCCTAAATAGAATTTAGCACCCCAATTAAGCACGTACTAGCTTTTTTAATAGTACTATATGCATAATTTGGCGACGAGCGGTCTCTATATGTACCACCTTTTTCTAAAATTTCAATTTTTGCTCCATGGCGCAATCCATCCATAGTGGAGTACTAATGTACAAAAGTATACATTTTTAAAAGGCTAGCGTACTATTCATCACATATATATATAGCCAGTTAAATTCTCAACCTAGAACGACGTGCATGCCATGTGGTGTAAACCGATCCGGAGGAAGTATAGTAAAAATGAGGTGGTTTTACCCAGCGATCGGCGGGGGAGCATGCACGTCATGCGGTCCCACGTGTCATGATGTACCAAGGCGATGCACGTGTCCCTCTTGAGGCAGAAGCAATACTAGTACGTGGTTTGAGATGATGTCGAAACGAAGTGTGAAATAATGGTTGCTTCGTCCGTCTGGGAAGGTGAGGCATTGTGATTTGATGTCTCATTGCTCATTACTAACACTGGGCCGGTACGAGTGGGGTGCGTCCCCCTGCTGTTCTGCACTGTATTTGGTGCTTGACACATCGACCCGGTTGCACATGAGATGACCCCCACATCCTTTGTCAAAATAAACAACACATCGATCAATGCATTTCACTCTTCCGTGCAACGGACGGGCACCTTACTTGCTCCTACAGGTGCTTAAGCTTGCCACATAGGCATAAAGTCTGATGTGGCAAGTTAATCAAGAAGAGAGAGACTAGTTTGGTGACCCAAGGAAGAAACGGTGCTAACCGCGTGTACCTAGGTGAAAAGACAATTTTGAGTCTATAGCAATTAAATGAAGCAAACTTAGCAACACCATTTAATTGGAAGAGGTCACTCCTTGGCAAATGCAATAAATACTACTACTCCGTGTGTCCCATAATATAAGAATGTTTTTGGCACTACACTAGTGTCAAAATATTCTTATATTATGGGACGGAGGGAGTAGGAAGAAAGAGATAGAGAGGAGTAAGAAAATACACTTATAGCCAACCTTATAGCCAACCTTGTTGTAGTATGAGTGACTAAGTGATGACTATGTATGACATGCCAACATCAGATAGCCTAACGCACCGTGTTAAATCTCCAAGGGCGCGACCGCGCGAGCGACGCGACGGTCGTGGTAGGCGCGACCATGATACGGGCTGCTGGCAGCCCTTGGATCTGAGATCAAACGGTCACATGCTAAGTTGCTAAAAATTTGTAGAATAACCCTCCAGGATAGGATATTCGCCCATTGGTCTAGAATCACGCCATGCAACCGTTCGATCTCCGATCCAAGGCTCTCGGAAGCCCGTATCATGGGAGAATGGAAAGCCACTACCCTGCCGTTTGCACGCTGGCAGTTCGCTCCTACTCGTCCCCGCACGTCCTTTAATACTACAGCGGTTCTTTCCTAGTCGTCCCGTCCATTCACATTATGACAGTTCCACTAATCCTAACCCTCCTCCCAAATCCATGGCGTCCCAAATCTCCCCGATCGGCGGTGTGTACAAGGTTAGAACCATCACCGGTGATGAGTTCGATGTCATCTACACCCGTTCTTCTGCGACGGTGAAAGGATGCCTTTCTCGCTTCAGACGCATGTCCGAAGACTCACATCATGAGTGGGTCACCAGGCTAGATGTTGAGTACACCACAGTCGTGGGACGAGAGAAGGATCTAAAGGACAAAGAGAGGAAGAAGCCCGCCGTGATCCAGGTTTGCGTGCATGACTTGTGCTTGGTCTACCACATATGCCATGCCGATGTTCAGTGCTAGGATTTTAAGGACTTCCTCGAGAGCAACCTAGTCAAATTCGTTACTATAGACTTTGGTAACGACAAAGAAGTCATGCGTCGGATAGGCCTCGTTGTAGGCAACACCTTCGACCTACAAAAGAATCGGCTGGTGTCCTCTCGTTAGCCTTCAATGTTGACCCCGGCAGGAGCCATGGTTCATCCTTCGTACGGTAAACTGGAGAAACCTCCATGCATGTTTCATCGTCATGCATGGCAGCGGAATGTTCTAGATATAGACCACATCCAGTACGCTGCAATGGATGGCTACCTTTGTTTCAATATCTACAAGGGTTGGATGAAGAGCAACAGCCAAGTTGGCGGTTCAAGCAAAGAAGTATCGACCAAGAGGAAGAGGGACAAGGACGAAGTCGAGGACGTGGACGAGGACTCCGAGTATGGTGGCAGTGTCGTTGCTCATGGTGGTTGTAATGCAGTGTCTACCGGAATAGTTGCAAAGTTTAATTTCAGGTGTGCTTAATTTAATTTGGGGGGGGGGGTGTTGTGCTGAGCCCCCAGCAGAACTATGTTATGTTTCTTCTTGTTACTTTAACTCTTCTGTAAGTACATACTAGTATTTCTTACATTTCATCTTTTAGTTGGTATACTACTACCACTCGTTTATTCACATTATATACGTACAATATATATGGCCAACTTCATATAGCCAGCTGTTTAGTTGTCAAAGAATTTCAGGGTGCTTAGTTTTGTCAAAGAATTCCAGGGTGCTTAGTTTTATTTGAGGGGTGGGTTGTGCTGGACACCATTATTGTGACTAGCCTTTTTAATAGTACTATATGCATAATTTGGTGACGAGCGCTCTCTATATGTACCACCTTTTTTTTTAATTTCAAGTTTTGCTCCATGGCACAATCCATCGATACTACTGATGTACAAAAGTATACATTTTTTAAAAGGCTAGAGGGCGGGGCAGTCTAGCTTGGTCGGTTTCACGAGAGGCGAGGGCCTTTGTGATTTGACAGCTCATTACTGCTGGAAGGCGGGGCCTTGTGATTTGAATGCTCGTATAAATGCGCCGACGACCTGATCGAGGAGGAGCAAAGAACTATGCGGTATACTCAAGTTTTCCACTGGAGTAGTACTACGACGGAGGAGCACGAAACACGGCAGCCCAGTGCCATATGGCGATAAAAAATGATCTAATTTGCTAGTCATCTCATTGTTATCATTGTTCTATTCAGTCCCTCAAAAAACAAAAACCATTATTCTATTCATGCCTTGCAGAGAACGTGACACGTGGGGCGAAACACCCGAAGCAAAAGATGAAACACAGCAGCAAAAGAAGAAGGAACTTTATCACCCCAAATGATCTAATTCGCCGCGGAGTCGTAACTGCTTCTTCATCGCCTCCACGACCTCCATCTCCTTGCGTGTATCCTCCGCCATCTTCTTCATTCTGTCCATGACGCGGGGTTTCTCGACGCGAGCCTTCATCATCTGTTCCACGGCCGCATTATGTACCTTGACAGTAGCCGGGTGCTCGATGCAGAGCTTCACCAACTCCTCCTTCTGTTCCATGATGATGGCCTGCAGCATCTTCATCGAGGAACTACTATTCTCATGAAACTTATTCTAGCCGGTGTTCTTCTCCTTCAATAGGTCGATCTCGTGGCAGAGCTTCGCCTTATCCTCCTGAAGTCGCAGGATTTTGCCGGTCGCCTTCTTCTCCGAGGAATGCTCTTTTTCAGCAGCATCACCAAGCCGGCGGTAAACTCCCCTTGTAGATTGAGCTCAGCGGGCATGTCGTCGAGGCTCTCCTTCAGCAACTCCGTCAAGCCTTGGATGAACTCCTTCTGCTTATTGAGGTGCTTATTGAGCTGATCGGGCATGCCGTCGAGGGATAACGACTCCAGCTCCGCCGGCTCGGCATGTTCGCCTCCGCGGGTAGGGTGCTCCTGGGAGCCATCGCCTGCCCGTGAGAGATCTTTCGAGGTCTCTGGGTGGCGGTGAGCCCTCTTTTTTTTCCGCAGCCTTGGTTGCCGCTCCCTTGTTACGAGTAGTTCTCGACCTAGAGCTCTGCTCACCGGCAATGGCAACGACGGACGAAGAAGAAGCACTTATGAGGAGGAAAGGTAGAGTAATTTTCGGTTAGGTAGTTCCCCTTTTTATAACCTAAGTGCTAGCACTAGTAGTACTAATACCTGCATAGTGGGAACACGTTCAGGTTTGGTACGTAGTACTAGTAGGTGTGAGCAGGCTTTCGAATGTGATGGGAACAAGGTAAAGATTAATTGATGGTTTTGGTTTCGAGGCCCGAAACGGCTCCCGATGAGTTTAGTGGAACATAAATTTCAAGTAGACTACACTGCTCAAATGCGTAAATATTATGTTATAGTCAAAAATTGGCACAAAATACGAAGGAGACCAATGGAAGTACTACTAGCAACCCACGATTTAACTACTCGCATGCGTGCAGTGGAGTAATAATGTCTTTCTTCTGCCCTCACGTCCACTCAATTTGCATGCGCTGTATTAATTGACCATCAATGAAGTGAACGACTTTACACGCGTCAAATTATCACATGGGGTGGATCTTGGTACAAAATTGCGTCCGCCCGTGTACCCGCGTGTGCGTGCGAGGGAATGAGTGCGTGCGTGGCGTGCGTGCACATCTTCGCTTCGTGCATGTACCGCCAGTATGGCTCAGGGAGGACGAGTACATTCTTCGAGAACCGGCAGCACGTTACTGTGATCAATCCACGCAAGGAGGTCGCGACAACGCCTCCACATGTGCCATGTGGCTTCATGAACTATAAGAGAGACACTGTGTAGCGTGCCATTGGTATTCTAATTTACGTGTTTTGCACATACTCGAAGTACTAGTAATTTACACGTGCATTGCACGCATCAGATTTTGCAACCAAATTATGAATAAATACCACACTATAGCATGTAAGCTCTTAGTCATATATGCGTGATGTAGCCCTTCGTTTAATTCTTATAGTTCATCTCATTCAAAATCAAATTAGTTTTTATAAAAAAGCTAAGAACGCGTGAATAGGAAAAACATGGGATTATAGTGGAATGTCATATTGAATCCTACAGGATTGTACGAGTGTTTGATTGTGCATAGAAAAAACATAGAATTCTTTCAAAGAGGTTTGAGTGGACGGGATGTTTCCTATGAAATCTAGTGCTAATAAATCATATGGAAAAAATCCTATGGTTTACAATCCTACGAATCAAACAACCAAGATAGGAAAAATTCCTAATGATTAGAATCCTCCAAAATTCCTTTGAGAATCCTTTGAATCAAAGAAGCCCTTAATCTATTTTATGATTCATGGAATTGTGCGTTGTAAAGCATAAAGTAAAAACAAATAATGGCAATTCAACTAGAAAAAAAGTTTGGGCAGTTATGATATGGAAGATTCTCGAATAAAAGAGAACCACTGTTGTTTTAAGGTTTGTGCATTATTCTTAAGTTCAACCATGGAGTCTGCTAGATTGTACATGTGGCAAAATCCGGTGGGATGCTAGAAGATGGTGCAAGGGGCCGAGTGGAGGGAGACTATGAAGGAATGCACAAGTGCGAGATCGATATTTAGAGAGAGGGGGCGAACACGTGCGCTGTTGCACGCAGTGACGGAGCCATGAAAAATAAATGAGCTAGGGGGCCAAGCATTGCTAATCCTTTACGAGGCGGGTCAATTCATGAAATTAAACCTTTTTAGCAGCAATTGTCTAATGATCACATTCATATTAGCCTCGATATATAGTGATGTTAGGGGGGCAGGGCCCTTACTGCCCCCTGTCTTCGCCATTGTGCACGCATCTGAGAGATGAAGCGGAAGGCATGGATGATGAGAGGGGGACGTTGGATATATAATTAATGTGGGTGTATTAGCTATTTATGTTAATCCTATATAGAGAGGTATAGATTGATCGATGTGGACGTGGGAGAGGTATAGATTGATCGATGTGGACGTGGGAAAGAGGGTGAGACCTCACTGGATATATCGATTGATCGGTTTGTGTGGAAAACTATGAAAGACCTAGCTATATACACACATACATAGAGGAACATCAATCGTTGCGCATGCACGCGTGAGAGATAAAGAATGCCCGGTATGAATTAGAGGGGGGGGGGTGTGGGTGTGTGCCTTCATGGGAGACCGACCTGAAGAAAAAGATTGCATGCGTGTGATAGATAATGCCGATTGGTAGTGTGTGTGCATGCATGCACGAGAGAAAGTTAGTGGTACAATTATAAAGAGAAGACTACTGTGTGGGTGTAAAAGAATAGGTGAGGTCATAATCAATGTAAAGTTGAATTCAAATATTTGAATAAGAGATCCTGATGTTTGAAACCCGTGCATGCATGAATATAACAGAGATCTATGCGGTGTGCTTTGGAAACGAGCATGTTGTAATGTATACACATTGCACAAGGTCAGACTAATTTGAATTTGAGATACCGATGGTAGACATCATTTGCCCATGTCGCATCCGTGCATGTAATTGGAGATGATGGGCAGCTTTCGCATCACATATCTATATCTATACCCCTATATATATTATATTATATATATTTTATATTGTGAGCGGGTAACTTTAACTTTGAAAGATGGTCGTTGGATGAGGCGAATCCGAAGGTCCAAAGATGGCAAATTTGAGCACTATTGGCCGTTGGATATCATCTAGATTCCACCAGATTTCGCCACATGTATAATCTAGAAGACTCCATGGTTGAACTTAAGCATAATGCACAAACATCAAAACACAAGCACTTCTTATTTGTTCTAGAATCTTCTGTATCATAATTGCCCAAATGTTTTTCTGCATGATTTTCCATTATTTGTTTTCACTTTATGTCTTACAACGCACAATTCCAAGAATCTTAAAATAGATCAGCTTTCTTATAAAAACTAGATGATTTTGAATGAAATGAACTATACGAATTAAATGAACATCTACATCATGCATATATGACTCAAAGCTTGCATGCTATAATGTGGTATTTATTCATAATTTGGTTGCCAAATCTCATGCGTGCAATGCACGTGTACCTTACTCTAGTCTAAATGGTGTTTATGTGTGTGTTGTGCGTGTTGAGGTGCAAATTGTGTTTTTTTGGGTACACGTTAAGCTTGTTCTTCCGAAATTTAAAGCCGCGCCTTGTTATGCCTAAAATTGAAGCTAGCGTCTCTGTCTATCATGCTGTGAAACTCCCGCCTCTTCAACCTGCGCCTTGTTAGCCCGAAATATTTAAGATATATCTTTGTCTCGTTGTGCTCTGACAACTCCCTCCATCTCAACCCGCGCCTTGCTATTCCGAAATTACAACGCGCGCAAAAACTCCCACCTCCTGTGAAATCCCAACACGCGAAATGCCCGTGGTACCCCTGAACCGAAAGAACCGCCTCAAATCGGTGGGGGGTACTTTCATAACTTACCCCACATTTCGGAAAAGCGCGTCTCTAAGCCATGGTTCCCCACTGCCATCCCATCCGCCCACCCATTCGTACACCGAGGCCGCGAAAACCCATGACGAAACCCCACACCCTGCTCCGTCCGCCACCCAACCGGAGCTTCTTCCCCGACGACGTCGTCCACAGCAACACCTTGACGTCCCTCATCCACCGTACCGGATGAGGATCCGTCGTCAATCTCATCGTCCCGCCGGTTCAGCCACCCCGTCCTCCACCTCCAAGGAGCTGCCCCGACGTTCCCCTTGTCTTTCGCGCCACCTCCATTCCCACACCGCTGTCTTCACCTGCACCACCGGAAGAGCATCATCATCACCGTTTCCTCGGATGAAGCTGCGGCCTAATCGGCGCCACCAAAGAGGTTGTACATTAATCGCCACATTTTCTTCTTGATTCGATCTCACGGTGCTGCCGGCGCTCGGTCCCGAGCCGACACAGCGCGACTCCATCCACGGAGGCATCGCCGAACACTTCCTCCATGGCGTCGCTCCCTCAGCGGCGACATCCACATCAATAGGAGCTGCTGTTGCTTTAGCTCTCGCTCGCGTTGCTGCTCTGCTCTTGCTCTCGGTCCCCTGACTGGTCTGCTCTTGCTATTGCTCTTGCTCGCGCTACTGCTCTCGCTCTTGGTCTTTCTTGCGATGCTGCTCCGATTTGGCTGCACTTCAGTTGACTGAATCGACTTTTGGGTCAGTCGATTTCCATGGGGTGGGCTCGCCGGGGTGAAGGAAGAACCAGCCGCAGCGGGGAGGGGGCTTGCCGGAGAGGTACCCCACTATCTATCTTAGGGTTCAGGATGGGGGCGGTGGTCGCCGGTGGTGGCGGGGCGTTGGTGGGGCGGTGGTGTGGGGATCGCCGGAAAAAAAGCTCA
>NC_041383.1:480357105-480527574 GCF_002162155.2 Triticum dicoccoides | reverse complement strand
ATGGCCGGGGCGGCGGCGGACCGGTGGTGGGGAGTGTTTTCGGGGCGGGTGGGGCGGCGCACCTCCGGCCACGGGCGGCGGGGGGCTATTGTTTGGCCGGTGGTGGCTGGCGGCTCAGGGGGGGTGGAGGTTGAAGATGAACCGCAGACCCTTGATTTCGTATCCAACGGCTGCAAAATCGACTGAACATAGATGGAAAAGTCAGTCGACTGACGTGTAGCCTCACCTTGCTAGTGCGTTCAGTTTCGACAGCCAAATTCAGTTTCGACAGCAAAATTCAGTTTGGACAGTTAGGTTCAGTTTCGACAGTTAAGTTTAGTTTCGACAGTTAAGTTCAGAGATGAGCGGCTGATGTATTTTACATCTAGCACTTTGTGGTTATGTATTTTACGTCATGTATTGGAGATGCTATTAGAATTCCACTCAGGTTAACATTGTTCGTTGTCTCTCTTGTCCTGCTGCAACCTCGGCATTATACAACTCACAGGAGCTGCTCCAACGACGAAACCCTCCATCACAGCGGAGCAGTACCTCGGGCTCCATCCCCAGACGCCTAAGATCTTCTTCCCCTCCTCCGACAGCAAAGTCAGCCGGAGCATCCTCACCGGCCAACCCAATCACGCTGAGATCGACATGGCTTTGCCAAAGAGGTTGTACACTTGTTGCATCTCTTTTTTACTCTACATGTTATATATATTGTCCACTGAGCACTCGTAGTAACGGGAAATACGATTATTTTATCCTACTATATGACAAGCAGTGAGGTACCAGGCAACTTAGCTATCCGTGATGGACTCTCTTGAACGCCATCATTATTTATCTCTGCGCGTTTGAGCTGTGCATTTGTCGATGGGCCTGGGAGTTGAGCTAGTATGGCAGTGGCCTGGGTACAAAGTAATAGAAGTAGCACAAAAACATTTTTGTAGTGTAGGATTTTCCTTGCTCAAGCCTGCCTACTAGAATAGCCAGTGCTTGAAAGGAAAAGTGAATGAAAAACATAGGAATTGGAAAGTTTCCTATGGTACTACTTTTCATGAATTTGGTGCAAAGGAATGGAGCAAAGGAAAGTTGTAGGATTTGTTCCTTTAGTATCTCCTTGAAAGAAAAACTGTAGGAATTCTAATTTCCACTTCTCCTCCTTTTCATATTCCTATTCATCAAGCACAAGACTAAGAGATAGTAGCATAATAGCATTATAACCGTACATTTTCTTGTGGTTTGACTTAATCTCACCATGCTTTTTTGCATCCTATGATCTTCCAATTGTTGTGAATCAAACACCCAGATTGGCAGAAATCCTGTGTTTTTAAATTCTCTGTTTTGCACGTGCATTCCTATCCTATTCCTGCTATTTCCTATCCCTGCATTGTTAGAATCCTCAAATTCAAACAAGCCCTTACTCAATTACTTCTGTTACAGATATGTGTCAAAGAAAACCTTCTGTGGTTTGTCCTGCTCCTGCGGCGCTGTGTTCCACCCCAGCTCAGCTGCTCCAATGACGGAAGGGTTCACCACAGCAGGGATCCACTCTCCAGACTGTCTTTCGCCGCCTCAGATCTTCTTCCCCGCCCCCGGCAGCCACGACAACTGCATTACCATCATCAACTGAGTAGATGACCTTGAGGACTACACGGGTCCGCAAGAGAGGTTGCACCCTTCCGTGTCTGCTTACATTATGTGTCGCTTAATATGATGACATGCTACATTATCGTTGTGTTCACCTATTAGACTCCGAGTTAGGTCCAAACTAATGCTGAAACTTGAGTTTTTAAATTGTTGTGGGGTACATATTGGGGAAGCAATCAGTACTATCTGTCTACTATCTGGTTAATCTCCGGTGTCTACTATGAGTTTCATGTTGGGTGCAAACAAACATTAAAGGAGCCATTATCTGTATTTTTTAACTAAAGCTATTATCTGTCTGCTATCATTGGTTTTGGGTCTATCCACAGTTTGCTACCATCACTCTTGATTTGTGCATGCACTCCTTACATAATCTCACTATGTTTTATTCCTATGCATGCCAGTTATTGTACACAATGGAACTGATCATGTAGAGCAAAAGAGACGAGCCTTGCCTGGCAATAAAATTTCATGCATACCTTGTTCCATGGTGGGCGCAAAGGTAGCCCCCCTCCACCCATTTCGGATCGTAATCAAGAGGAAGATAACTGTTCTGAGGGGGATTCCGAAGGAGAAGACCACTCCTATTTACCCCATGAGGTCTTCGCTCTAACTTGGCATGCTGATGTTGGTAATATCATGCATATGGTGCCTTGCATTGCTTACTGTATACATTAAAGATGTCATCTGCTTAGTTTAGACATGCTTTGTGTCAATGCCATCTGTTTTGTTTCTTTATCGTATATGTGAATCATGCAATGCCATGTTCTCTAGCCAGGCATCATATATGTGAATTTTGCAATGCCACCCTGGTTAGCCAGTCATCTTATATGTGAATTATATCGTGCCATCATTTTTTTATTATGTGTTAAATTTGTCAACAATTTTAGTACATTCAATTACTATTCCTGTGAATTAGCCATTCGGCACGGTCATGGAAAAATCTGGAGTGGAAACAAGGTCTTCAGAGCAGACAATGCTATCTGACGAAGCGCATGTCTTGCTGGTTATCGATAGCTCCTCAGAGGAGGATTCAGAGACAGATGACCAATCATATTTCCCCCCTGAGGTGCATGCCCTAACTTGGCAGGGTTATGTTACTCATATCGTGCGTATGGTATCTTGCATTGCTATGTCATTTGCTTAGTTTAGACATGTTTTGTGTGAATGCCACCTATTTAGTGTCTAATTACCATATATGTGAATTATGCAATGCCATCTTGTTGCAAGACATTATATATGTGAATTATGCAATGTTATCTTGTTGCAAGGCATTATGTATGTGAATTATGCAATGCCATGTTGTTTAGGCAAGCGTCATATATGTGAATTATATCATGCCGTCCTTTTTTTGTATTTCTCATTGCTTTTGTCGACAATGTTTGTATATTCAACTGCTCTTCCTGTGCATCAGCCATTTGAATTGGTGATGGAGAAATCTTGAGTGAAAACAAGGTCTTCAAAGCAGACAATGCTACCCGCTGAAGCAGATATCTTGCTGGTTACAGATAGCTCTTCAGAGGAGGATTCAGAGGCAGATGACCAGTCCTATTATCCCCCTGAGGTGTATGCTCAAACTTGGCCGGGTTATATTACTCATATAATGCATATGTTGTATTGCAATGCTTATTTTTTACATCATATACACAATATTGAATGCCATCTCCTTAGTTGACACATCATATATGCAATTGCCCTCTGCTCACTTCCTTAGTATATAAATCATATATTTGAATTATGTCATGCCATGATGTTTACACAGACAACATGTATCTGAATTATGGCATGCCAACCCATTTTCCAAAGACATAATATAGTTATATCATCTCATCCTGTTTACATAGTCATCATATTTTAAATTATGTCATTCTATCCGTGAATTATATCATGCCGTCATGTTTCCATTGACGACATGTTTGTGATTTATGGCATGCCAACCACTTTAATAGACACATTGTGTAGTTATATCATGTCATCCTGTTTACATAGTCATCATATTTTGAAGTATGTCATTTTATCCTGTTTAGTTAGCCATCATACATGTGAAATTGTGTCATGCTATCCTGTTTAATTAGCCATCATATATGTGAAATTATGTCCTGCTATTCTGTTTGCTTAGACAACATAAATGTGAATTATTTCATGCCCTGTTTTCTTCCCTACTATCCATTGCACCTGTCTATCTTACAATGTCTGTACATTCAATTACTTTTCTTGTTTATCAGCCATTTCAATTGGAGGGAGTGATGGCAGTATCTGTGGGAGTAAAAACACGGTCTTCAAAAAAGATCGTGCTACCTGTCGATGCAGATAGAACCACGGTTGTACTTGCCCAAGAATCAGCCCCACCACACATAACCCACACTCATGCAGATTGTATCCCTATCCAGTTGGACAGAGAACCAGCTACACCCCTTCTAACCCCAACCCCAGTAGATAGACACCCAGTTCCCGTTGACACAACACTGTCTCCACCACAGAGCACCCAAACACGAGCAGTTAGTAAGGCAACTACAGTGCCCAAATCACGAGGACCACCACTCCAAACCCGAAGTCAACGCTTAAAGCAGAAGAAGAATTGTTCTCAGGTCAGGTTCTATAGCTATGGTTCATACTACTTTGCTCTTGCATCACTGTATTTACTGATACCAACCAATTTCAAATTTGAAGGATGCAATTGAAACTCCAATGGCGCAACAGGTATGTTTTAAACCTGTTTCTTCAACGTGTTTGGCTGTTTGCTGTTGTAACTTGCTCTATGTTGATTTCAGTTTCAATTGAATAAACAGTTATGTTCTCATTCCATGCACATTACACCCTCCATTCCTAAATATAAGTCTTTGTAGAGATTTCACTATGAACCACATACAGATGTATATAGATGCATTTTAAGTGTAGATTCATCCATTTTGTTTCGTATGTAGTCCGCCTAGTGGAATCTCTACAAAGACTTATATTTAGGAATGGATGGAGTACAAGTGTTGTTATTGTTGTGTAGTTTCCCACACTTATATTCTGTGTATGCTGCTTTGTCTTAAATAGATATGATTCGAACTGTATCTATCTTGATTTGGCAACATAAACTAGAATGATATAGACCATACAGTTACCATACTACATAGATATATGTTTGTTTCATGCTATTATCCTATCCACCTTACTACTGAACTGGTTTACCAAAATGAGTTTCATATACTACATTGTAAACCTGAGATGTGTTTGTTTGTTTCCCTTTTAGAACACGGATAAAATATTGGAGAAGAGTACCCTGTTATGTAATGGTAAAGGAAGTAATGCAGATAAGGTTCAAGATAGTGAGACATCCCTGTTGGTCTCCAAGAGAGCTGATAAAAACTATATTGAGGACACTGAGACAACCCCAAAGTCCTGTCTTGATGTAGTGTTCGAGTTGCTGGCTACCACTGTTGGCACCAGCTCTTTGAACTCGTTGCCTGAATCAGTTCGACTTCTTGAGTCTCAACTTCAAGTTGAAAGAGATCGATCAGATGTTATGCGATAGGAAGCCGAAGGACTGAGGAAGTCCCTGCAGAATTCAGATGCATACTTTCTAGTGCAAGAGCAGGCGCTGGAGGACTTAAGCGCCAAACAAGAGAAAGTTAATAAGCTTGCTAAGCATCTTGCCAGCATTATGGGTACCCAGGATATTGTTTCTTGAGCTCTTATGAAGTGGTTTCAGTTCTGGACTTGTTTTGCTGTGGCGTTTATATGCTGCTGTGTTCCCTATATTTGCACTGGTGGCGAACTTTGATGCCCAGTGGATGTAATATGTGTAATAGCCATGAAAGCCTAGTGTAAGTTGCTTGCTTATTTATTTCCTTGTTGTCTTGTTTATTTGTTTGCTTGTAGTTAGTGCAGTTCTTTTTCTGCGGTTTGCTAGTGGCTACAACAACCAATTTTTTAAAACTAGGCCACAATAACCATGGGCTAATATTTACTGTAGTGACACTGCACCTACGGGCCGTATAAACAGTGGGCCTTCCATGGGCTGTATAAATAGTGGGCCTTCCACGGGCCGTAGAAACAATGGGCCTTCTACGGGCCGCAGAAACAATGGTCCTTCTACGGGCCGTATCATCAATTGGCCTTATACGGGCAGTATGATCGATTGACCAAACATGGGCCAATAACAGACCGCATTATGGCCGTAAACGGGCTAGTGTTGGAATCATCCGTTCATGGGCCGACCATAATGGGCCATCGTTAATAGGCCGTATTTCATGACGCTATGAAAACGGCCCAACGTGTTGACGGACCACAAACGGGCCAACTGTAACCACAGGCTGAATTTGGCCCATAAGCAGAAAATGACAGTAACGGGCCATAAGTAAACGAATGTTGGAAATGAGCCCAAGAATAAAAGGGCTCTGAGAAGGCCGAAAGATAACATGGGCTGGAAACGGCCCAACGGAATAACGGGCCCTTAATGGGTATAAAGTGATACACTGTTCATTAGGGGCCAGTTTCACCACGGGCCGTTAATGGGTGTAAAGTAATACACTATTCATTACGGGCCAATTTCACCACGGGCCGTTAATAGGCCAAGAGTTACATAGGGCCTCATATGGGCCGAAAGACGTCATGGGCCATACATGGGCCAGAAGTGAAAACGGGCTGGAATCATATTGGGTGGCCTAGATGACGCTACTAGGCCTAATTCGGATAGGGCATAATGGGCCTTGGGTTAGCGGGCTGTAAATGGGCTATATGCGAACATGCTGTTAACAAGCTTTACATGGGCCGGCCCGCCACCTTTTGACCAAGTCAAATGGGCCGGCCTTTTCACAGGAATGGGCCTCTGTTGGGCCGTGCCACATGTCGACGTATCATAGGCGCCTTCTATCCAATGAGTGGATGACATCTGTCCCAACGGTGAGCCGACACGTGTTTCCTCCAGCCAATGATGATTTTACACGTGGAAAATCCCCATTGGTCGGGGCTGTTAACGGGTTATCGGATCCAAAACCTGAACCGATAGCTTAACGGCGTTCCGTTACAGTGGATGCCACGTGTCGGTCACCCTTGACGAAAGCACTTCTGTGACGCGCAATTTATCGTCATGGAAGTGGACACTTCCGTGATGATAATTTTGGTAATGTCATGGAACACTTCTACGACAGCACAGGTATGACTATCATGATTCTGTCATAAATTTGTCAAGGATGTACATGCATGACAAAAAACGCGACCTACTGTGACAAACACGTATCATCACGGAAGTGTATTTTTTTGTAGTGGACATTTGGACTTTTATATGGTGCAAAGCAATAGTCTAATTTTGACATGAAGATTTTAATACTCAAGCATATTTACAAGCAACCACGTATTTCAAAATATCAACGCTAATGCAAGTTATCACTAGCCCATTATGCTAAATCATTGATCCATTCATGAAACACTCAAATATTAGCTACACCCAATGCTCAAATACGATCATAGTGCCCCTTAGTTGGTGCTGTATAAGAGAAGATGGAGACTCAAATTCAAAATAAAAATTGCATAAAGTAAAAGAAAGGCCCTTCACAGAGGGAAGTAGGGATTTGTAGAGGTGCCAGAGCTCAAAGCAAAAATTAAGAGATAAAAACATTTGGGGAGGCATACTTTTCCCACCAACGAAAATGACTTAGAGTTCCCAATACTTTCCATGCTAGATGCATCATGGGCGGTTCCCAAACAGAAAATAAAATTTATTCCTCTTTCTACCATACTTTCACTTTCCATGGCTAAACGTATCCATGGGTGCCCTCCATACCAACACTATGCAAGGAATTTATTATTTGACAAAATAAAGCAAATTCATTTGTTTCATTTTGGGGTTGGGCATCCCTAATACCTTTGTTGTACTCTCATGCAATGACAAGTGAATAAACACTCATCGTGAGAATAACACATCTAGCATGGAAATCACCGGCCACCCTTCACCGCCTCACGAGCCGTACGAGCACACAAAAGAGAAAATTATTTCAAAAATTAGAGATGGCACATGCAAATTTGCTTAGAACGACACAGAAATACCGCATATAGGTAGGCATCATGGACTCATATGGCAAAACATGTTTAAAGGGTTTTGGATGCACAAGTAGTGATCATACTTAGTGCAAAAATGAAGGCTAGAAAAAAGATTGAGAAGCACCCAACCAAAAAACAAAAAAATCTTGTACCCTAGCATTAATCATAAGTAACAATTGACTTCCGTTGCATAACTATTGACTTTCGTGCTTGCATAGGGAATCACAAACTTTAACACCAATATTCTTACTAAAGCACAATTACTCATCAACATGATTCACATATCACATTGTCATATCTCAAAACCATTACTAAGAACCAAGTTTATTTTGTCCAATGATCTTCATGAAAGTTTTTATTATATCCTCCTTGGATATCTATCACTTTGGGACTATTTTCATATGTTGCTTTTAATAAGCTCAAACAAATTGAAGTGAAGAACATGAGCATAATATTTCTTTCTCGCAAATAATCTAAGTGAAGCAAGATAGAATTTCTTTAAAAAAATTACTAACTCCCAAATAAATCTGAGTGAAGCATGAGAGCATTTCTTCCAAAATAACAAAGCACACCGTGCTCAAAAAGATATAAGTGAAGCACTAGAGCAATTCCATGGCTCTAAAAATTTAAGTGAAGCATAGGAGCAAGCATAGCATAATATTTGGATCTCTCAAAAAGGTGTGTCCAGCAAGGATTCAAGACTTAAAATACAAAGTAAAACAAGCAAAGACTCATAACATACAAGACGCTCCAAGCAAAACTCATAATATGTGGCGAATAAAAATATAGCTTCGAGTAAAATACCGATGGTTGTTAGAAGAAAGAGGGGATGCCACTCAGGGCATCCCCAAGTAGTTGCTTGCTACTTCTTGAAAATTATCATGGGGTGCCTCGGGCATCCCCAAGCTTAGCCTTTTCCTAATCCTAATTCTTCATCCATTGTAAGATTACCCAAAACTTGAAAACTTCAATCACACAAAACTCAACAAAACCTTCCTGAGATCCGTTAGTATAAGAAAGCAAACCACTACTATGAGTATTGTTGCAAACCCAATCATATTTTATTTTTGCATTATATCTATTGTATTCAACTTTTTTATGGCAAAAACTCTTCAAAGAAAACCATAGAATCATCAAAACAAGCACACAACGCAAAGAAAATAGAATCTGTCAAAAATAGAACAGTCTGTAGCAATCTGAATACTTCGAATACTTTTGTAACTCCAAAAGTTCTAACAAATTAGGACAACGTGAATAACTTTTTTATTAATATTTTGCAAAAAGAATCAACTCAAAAGAACTCTTCTGTTAAAAATGGGAAATATTTTCGTGAGTGCAAAAGTTTCTGTTTTTCAGCAAGATCAAATCAACTCTCACCCAAATCATCACAAAGGCATTGCTTGGCACAAACACTAATTTAAACCACAAAAACACATCTAATCAGAGGCATAATTGGGTATTTTATTAAAACAGCAAGAAAACCAAAAGGCAAAAAGATACAAGTTGGGTTACCTCCCAACGAGCGTTGTCATTTTACGCCCCTAGCTAGGCATAACATAGAGGATCTAAGTTTTTTCATATTTAGTTCTAGATCCATATGATACCTCATGATTTATTCATATGGTGGCCTAATTCTTATTCTAGGGAAGTGTTCCATACCCTTCCTTAGTGGAAATTGAAATTTAATATTGCCTTCTTTCATATCAATCTCGACACCAATAGTACGTAAAAATGGTATACCAAGTATAATTGGACAAGATGGATTTTAATCAATATCAAGAACAATAAAATCTATGGGCACATAATTCCTATTGAGGGAGTCCCGGATTAGGGGGTGTCCGGATAGCCGAACTATCACCTTTGGCCAGACTCCTGGACTATGAAGATACAAGATTGAAGACTTCGTCCCGTGTCCGAATGGGACTTTCCTTGGCGTGGAAGGCAAGCTTGGCGATACGGATATGTAGATCTCCTACCATTGTAACCGACTCTGTGTAACCCTAACTCTCTTCGGTGCCTATATAAACCGGAGGGTTTTAGTCCGTAGGACGAACAACAATCATACCATAGGCTAGCTTCTAGGGTTTAGCCTCTCTGATCTCGTGGTAGATCTACTCTTGTACTACCCATATCATCAATATTAATCAAGCAGGAGTAGGGTTTTACCTCCATCGAGAGGGCCCAAACCTGGGTAAAAACATCGTGTCCCTTGCCTCCTGTTGCCATCCGCCTACACGCACAGTTCGGGACCCCCTACCCGAGTTCCGCCGGTTTTGACACCGACATTGGTGCTTTCATTGAGAGTTTCTCTGTGTCGTCATCTTTAGGCCTGATGGCTCCTCCGATCATCAACAACGATGCGGTCCAGGGTGAGACTTTTCTCCCCGGACAGATCTTCGTATTTGGCGGCTTTGCACTGTGGGCCAATTCGCTTGGCCATCTGGAGCAGATTGAAAGCTATGCCCCTGGCCATCAGGTCAGATTTGGAAGTTTGAACTATACGGCTAACGTCCGCGGAGACTTGCTCTTCGACGAGTTCGAGCCACAGCCAAGCACGCTGCACTATCACGATGGGCATGATCTAGCTCTGCCGTCAGACAATGCCCTAGAGGCCGCACAAGTGTCCGCTCTGACCCTTAGCTCGGAGCCGACTGCGCCGATCGAGGACGGGTGGCTGGACACCGCCTCGGGGGCTACTATCTCTACAGCGATTGAGCCGAACACCAATCCCGTCCTTTGCGGAGCTCGTGACTCCAAGGTGTCGGACTCCTCTCCGGACTCCGAACCTTCCGCGCCCCTGACAATCGAATCCAATTGGGCGCCGATCATGGAGTTCACCACCGCGGACATCTTTCATCACTCGCCCTTTGGCGACATCCTAAATTCACTAAAGTCTCTCTCTCTTTATCAGGACAGCCCTGGCCGGATTATGGTCAGCAAGGTTGGGATGCGGACGACGAAGAAATTCAAAGCCCACCCACCACCCACTTCGTAGCCACTGTCGAAAGTTTAAACGACATGCTCGATTTCGACTCCGAAGACATCGACGGTATGGACGACGATGTAGGAGATAAGCATGAACTAGCACCTATAAGGCACTGGACAGCCACCTCATCTCACGATGTATACATGGTGGACACACCTAAAGGAAGCGACGACAAGGAACAACGGGATGCCACGAGGGATCATTCCCTCGAAAAGCAGTCAAAACGGCGACGTAAGCGCCACTCAAAATCCCGCCTCGACAAAGACAGCAGCCATACAGACCCAGCCATAGAGCAGGGCGAATCGATGTACGACGAACATGCCATCGAGCAACCGTCCGAACAGGATAACCTGGATAAACAAGCCGTGCTGGTCTGAAGGCCGGCGTCGTTCTGACGTCCCCAACCGGAGATACAGTTCAATACGTACTCCAGATAATGTATACGGACTCCAACAACGCAACCGAATATGAGGCCCTTCTACATGGTCTCCGGATGGCAGTCTCCATGGGCATTCAACGCCTAGAGGTACGCGGGGATTCGAACCTCGCGATAACCCAAATAAATGAAGACTTTGATGCAAAGGATCCAAAAATAGCAGCCTATCGCAACGCCGTCCTAAAAATGTCAGCTCGGTTCGAGGGGCTCGAATTTCACCATATAGCCCGGGATAACAACCAGGCAGCAGACGTATTGGCATGCATTGGCGCAAAGCGTGATGCTGTCCCTCCCAACATCTTCCTAGAGAGGCTGCTTAAGCCATCGGTACTATGGGAGGGGGAGTCCGGAAATAACAACCCGGACCCAACCGCACTGCCTGATACCGAACATTCTAACACACTTGGTGGTTCTGCCAACGAAGTAACACCCTCAGCCCACGTAATAATAGCAGTCATCGCCCCGTGGACGGAACCATTCCTAGCCTACCTAACCAGGCAGGAACTTCCCGAGGACCAAAATGAGGCCCGCTGCATAGTACGGCGATCTAAAGCCTACAAGGTCCATGAGGGAGAGCTTTATAAGAAAAGCATAACTAGAGTCCTTCAAAGGTGTATCTCCGAAGAGGAAGGGCGAAATCTTTTGGCCAAAATTCATGCTGGACTTGGCGGCACCACGCCGCAGCCTGGGCCCTTGTAGGTAAGGCCTTCCGTACAGGATTCTATTGGCCGACGGACCGGGCAGACGCTCAGGACTTAGTCCAACGATTTGTCGGTTGCCAGCTCTTCGCTAATCAAAGCCACATGCCACCCACCGCCCTCAAAACTATACCCATCACCTGGCCCTTCGCGGTCTGGGGGATTGACATGGTTGGACCCCTTAAAGGAGGAACCCACAAGCAAAAATACCTACTTGTCATGGTGGATAAATTCACCAAATGGATAGAGGCCAAACCTGTTAAATCGGCCGAATCCGGACTAGTGATAGACTTCATATCAGGTGTTGTACACCGTTACGGCATCCCCCACAGTATCATCACTGATAACGGCACGAACTTCACGGCCGACGAGGTCAAATCTGGTGCAAAAACATGGGCATCAAGCTTGACTAAGCTTCAGTCTATCACCCTCAAACTAACGGTCAAGTCGAGCGAGCAAATGGTCTAATCATGAGCGGCATCAAACCCAGACTAGTGCGGTCCCTCAAGGAATCTAACACGCACTGGGTAGAGGAGCTCGACTCCGTACTCTGGAGGCTGCGGACCACGCCGAATCGCACTACCGGATTCACACCATTCTTTATGGTATACGGCGCAGAGGCAGTTTTGCCCTGCAATATAATTCATGACTCACCTCGCGTGCGCATGTACGAAGAAAGATAAGCCGAGCTTGATCGGCAGGACAGTTTGGACGCCTTGGAGGAGGAGTGTGATGTGGCAAAAGCCCGTTCTGCATTCTATCAACAGCAGGCTCGAAGATATCAAAGCAGAGAAGTACGGGCCAAAACTTACAATGTTGGCGAGTTAGTTCTACGCCTGCCGGACAAGAAAAAGGACAAACTCAAGCCCAAATGGGAAGGTCCCTTCATCATCGACCAAGTCCTGCCCGGCGGAGCGTACCGTCTGCGAAATGCATCGGATAACCGACTCGAGCCGAACCCATGGAACGCAGCCCGTCTTCGAAGATTCTACGCCTAGCACCGGATTCTGAGTTCATCTCCTTCCTCCGTCTATATTTTATACAGTAGTTGTCTTATATTTCTCCCCTTCTCCCCCTTTTTTCTCTTACAACCTTTGAAGGCTCGTTCGCGCTTTGTTCGCATACACTTGATGCACTATCTGCGCTCATTATACCTGGGGGCTTCTTTAACAGAAGCTTATTTATACGAGCTTCATGCCCAACACATGTGTCACACTTCCGCATGTACCTTTTATTTACCATTATATGCATTGATATGACTTAAGTTTTGGCCAAGCTGGGTTGCCTGGCTCCTGTGCTTACCCCTACGTTCCTGATTGTTCGACTAGGTGGTAAAGGGAGCACCTCTGCGATTGTTACTGCCGGGTCAGCCGGATGTGTACCTCAGACTGGGTGAAGCCGAAAGCTAGCGTTCTTAAGGGAATATTCGGTCGGTGAACTAAAAGACGATTTCTTACCTATTTATTTATCTGCCCCCAGATGTTTTTCTTCTTTTTTCGCAGTCCGGACATGCACTTTAGGGCATGCCTCCCAGGGAAAGGAACCCCTAAAGGAACTATTCTCCCTGGAAGATGTTTCTTACTAACCATGTAATGTAACATAACTAGTTGGGCACTTGTCTGATAAAGAACTAATGACCCCTACGCCTGGTCTCCACGCATGCCCCGGTTCTTATATAACCGCGAGGGTATTCGGACACGCTCCAGACTATTGGGTCCCAAGGTTGAAGCGAAAAGGTCCGCTATGACAAACGATCTACAATCCGGCTAGAAGGCATTTTACATGTCATCTTAAATTACATAGTCAATTCGACTGATTGTATTCCTCTTCAATGCCATCTAATAGGCTGTCTAGTTTACAGTCCTGCTAGGAATACTTTGCGGCCACCTCTACTTGGCCGTACACTAAGCTCACAGGGATCTCCTTCCCATCGGGCCCCACAGGTCCGACCTCGGCCATGTGGTTTGGGTCAGCCTTCGTGTACCGCGTCTTCACCATGGCCCAGGCCTCCCTAGCGCCTTGACGGCAGGCCGATATCTTCCATAAGCGGAAGCGCCACCACGCTCCCTGAAGCCTCTCTGCAAGCTCTCCAAGGCCTTCGGGCAGGGAGACAGATGGCCACAAGGCCTAGGCGACGCCTTTCATCACCTGCCGAACTCGTTCGTGCAGCTGCAAGAGCTCGGGAAGAAGGTCACCCGTAGAACCGGGCATTTCCTCTGTAGGACAGCCTGTGAGCATACCTACAGACATACCTCTGTTAGTCGACTTCCTCGCCGAACTCTTTTTCAAAGTTCGTTCAAGCACTTACTAAAAATGCCACGTCGAAGCCGCCGTTTCTCCTTAACGGAGTCTGACAGCTGGGCACGAACATCCTTTAGTTCCTCACCCAGCTGGGTGTTGGCATCTTGGAGATTATTTTTCTCTTGCCTCACCCTTGTAAGCACATTCTCGCCGGCCTTTAACCAGCGCATGAGCTGTTGCTTGTCCGGATCTATCCCGGCGCCATCTGCAATATTATTGTCAGACTTATACACACGCCGCACTTCACAAATTACTTATCTTTTGAAGCATATATTACCAAAGGGGGTCTCTTTGGCTTCCCCCGCTGCGGCTAGTGCGGCCTCAAGTTGGGCTCTGCACTCCTCCAGCTCCTGGGACAGTTGGGTATTCTTTTCTGTAAGATCCTGCACAATAAATAATCCTTAAATCAGTTATTCTAACTATTTCAAGTCTCGGGGGCTACTGGCATATATAACTGTCAAATTTTCTCACCCGTATGTCTTTTACATACTGCTTCGTGGCTCTGGCTAAACCATTTTGAGCGGCACGGAGGTGCGCATCTCCCGAATTGAAGGCATTCAATGCCTCTGGGGAGAAACATGTGTCACAAAGAACTGTCCGGCGACGATTGTGATTCATGGCACTCTCCACCTCGGAATTGGTGGCAGATAACCTGTCGGCATCCTCTGTCGGAGGAGCATCCGACGCACGCCTCGTGTTCGCCTCCACTTCTGGACCTGGTTTTGGAGCCTGGCGAGCGGAGGATTGATTGGCAACTTCTCCGGATACAGTCCGGCGAGCGCTCTTCTTCCTGAAAAAGCACTAGCGTTAGTATGCCTCCCGGGAATAAAACCTGGGAGTAAGATGACACGCCATACCGTTGCACCGGCGTTTCAATCTGGACTGCACTTCTTTTCAGTCTGTTGGGCCTTGCTGTCCCTTGTTGACTAGCCGTCGCAGGCTCGGCCTTCCGCCTCAAGGACTTCCCCTACGAAACACCATTGGTATACGGTGGTCAAGAACAAGCACAGATGGGTCATTTTCAAAGTATTGGGACTTCGGTCTCAGTTACCTGCGAGGCTGGAAGTATTCCGGGGTAATCGGCCGTAATGGCGACCAAGGCATTATAGATGCTCAGTTGGTGGAATACCCCATCGATCAGCTCCACCGATATTTCCGGATCCTCTTGGGAGGTCGAATCGAGGAACCGTTCCGGATCTTGGGGTTGTGGAGGCGGGCTGTTTATATCCTTTACGGCCCGGCGCAGTTCCTGCACAGAAATCAAAAAATGAGATACTTGACTATGGGAGTATGGATCGGATAGGCAAAAATAAATGTCCGCTTACCCAGCTTGGAGGATTGTACATAGAAAATCCATCATGTGGATTGACGTGGAGAAATTCCTCCTCTTCTCCCTTGTACAATGCGGACAGGGTCTTCACCAGATCGGCGACCGATCCCGGCCCCTTACGGCCGTGGCGGGTGGCATCATCCTCCCCGTTGAAATCCCACATGGGGTGGCCTCTATACTGGAGCGACTGCATCCCCGCATAATGCATGTGGCCATGACCCCGATCATGGTCAGTCCGGAATGAGCTAATAACCTAATTCGGCTCATCAGGTAAAGGGCGTCCCTGTCATTTTCCTTTTGAGGGCTCCGTGGACGCCAACTTAGGTGTTTCTTCAAAGGAGCGTTATTGAACTCAGGGAGGCCGATCGGAACAGGGTCCGGCAGGGGGACATCTTCTATATAAAACCATTCCGAAGGCCAGTCTTCGGACGCCTTCTTCGAGGTTCCGGATAGATATCCGGTCCCGGCGATGCGCCATAGTTCAGCTCCGCCCACTTCATATATTGACCCCTCTTGAGAACAGGGCACAAGGCAGAACAACTTCTTCCACAACGTGAAATGAGCCTCGATGCCCAAAAACAGCTCGCAAAGGGCCACGAAGCCCGCAATATGCAAGATGGAAGCAGGCGTGAGGTTGTGCAACTGGAGGCCGTAGAACTCCAGGAGCCCCGTGAGAAACGGATGAATTGGAAATCTGAGCCCTCTTATCAAATAAGGGACAAGGCATACCCGCTCTCCTTTGGAGGGACTGGGGACGCTCTCCGCTTGCTTTCCACCCTTATAGGTGGTGAGTCCGGCTCGAACCGGAACCATGAAGGCTGGGGGAAGAAATCCCTTGGTTTGGAGCGTCAATAGCTCGCTGTGTGGGATGGAGCATCTCTCCCAATCTCCAGGCCGAGGGCTGGGAAGGCGAGAGGAGGAGCCGCTTCGATTGTCCATGATGGAATGGATTTCTATCAGATGCGCTCCGATGAATGCTCGCGGAGGGAGGATGGTGTGATTCGGATCTAGATCCCCGTCTCCTTTATAGGCAGCTCATTTGCGCAGCTAGGGGGGTAAATGTAAAAATACCCTGGCTTTTCGCATTCGTTCGACACGTGGAAGATGGCCATTATTGGGCGTGGAAGCCGAAGAGCGCAATATTTACAAGAAGCCGGACGCTATTCAATAGGTACACAGGATTTGGAGAAGAACCCGCCATGCAATGCCGAAGACAATCTACGCGCCGAACTCATCGCCATTGAAGCCTGGTTCGGGGGCTACTGAGGGAATCCCGGATTAGGGGGTGTCCGGATAGCCGAACTATCACCTTTGGCCGGACTCCTGGACTATGAAGATACAAGATTGAAGACTTCGTCCCTTGTCCGGATGGGACTTCCCTTGGCGTGGAAGGCAAGCTTGGCGATACGGATATGTAGATCTCCTACCATTGTAACCGACTCTGTGTAACCCTAACCCTCTTCGGTGCCTATATAAATCGGAGGGTTTTAGTCCGTAGGACGAACAACAATCATACCATAGGCTAGCTTCTAGGGTTTAGCCTCTCTGATCTCGTGGTAGATCTACTCTTGTACTACCCATATCATCAATATTAATCAAGCAGGAGTAGGGTTTTACCTCCATCGAGAGGGCCCGAACCTGAGTAAAAACATCGTGTCCCTTGCCTCCTTTTACCATCCGCCTAGACGCACAGTTCGGGACCCCCTACCAGAGATCCGCCAGTTTTGACACCGACACCTATTTTCAAGAAGAAGAACATCATTAATTCTTCCCATAGGATTTTTGATAGTAGAATCTGCCAAGTGCAAATTTAAAGAGCATTCTTCAATATCGGTAAGACCAAGCACATCACATAAAGATTTTGGAATTGTAGAAACACTAGCACCCAAGTCACATAAAGCAAAACACTCATAATTTTTAATCTTGACTTTGATGGTAGGTTCCCATTCATCATGTAATTTTCTAGGAATGGAAACTCCTAATTCCAACTTTTCTTCAAAAACTTTCATCATCACATCAACAATATGTTTAGTAAAAGCTTTATTTTGTTCATGAGCATGGGGTGAATTTATCATGGATTGCAACAAAGAAATACAATCAACCAAAGAGCAACTATCATAATTAAAGTCTTTGTAATCCAAAATAGTGGGCACATCACTAGTTAAAGTTTTTGACCTCTTCAAACCCACTTTTATCAATTTTCTCAACAAGATTTTCACCCTCCGAATTATAGGGACACCTTCTAACTAAAGTTGACTCTTCTCCGGTCCATTTTTCATCAATATTAATCTTACTAAACAAAGAATCAATAGAAGAAACACCAATCATTTTCAGATCTTCATCACTTCTATGAAAGTAATAGCTAGAAAACGTTTTTTCTAAAAATTCTCTTTTAGCTCTAAGCATAGCGGTCCTTTTCTTACTTTCATCCATAGAAACATAAAGAGTTTTAATTGATTCTTCAACTTTAGGCAAAAAAATCATCTTTAGAGTTTCTACATCATTTCTATCAATACTTCTAGACATACCATCAACTTTATTCAGCTTTTCTTCTTTCGTAGCATTAAAAACTTTTTGAGTATCGATAAATTCTTTAATATTATTCTCAAGATAAGATGTGTTTCTATTATTATTATAAGAAGGATTACCATAGGAATTACCTTAATTATTGGATGAATTACTAGGAAAAGGCTTAGGATTAAAATTACCTCTATAAGCATTGTTATTGAATAGTTGCACGAGATAAAATTCACATCTATGGCATCACTATTTTTCTCAATCAAAGTAGACAAAGGCACATCATTAAAATTAATAGGATCACTTTTTTTAGCGACCAACTTCATAAGAGCATCAACTTTTTCACTCCAAGAATTTATCTCTTCTACCGAATTGACTTTTTTACTGGCAGGCGCTCTTTCGTTATGCCATTGTGACTAATTGGCCATAATATTGTCTAGCAATTTAGTAGCTTCACCCAAAGTAATTTCCATAAAAGTACCCCCCCCCACTGCGGAATCTAGAAGATTATGAGAAACAAAATTCAACCCTGCATAAAAAATTTGTATGATCATCCAAAGATGTAACCCATGAGTTGGGTAATTCCTTAGCATCAATTTCATCCTTTCCCAAGATTGTGTAACATTCTCATGTCCAAGTTGTTTGAAATTCATGATCTGGGTTCTAATGGAAATGAGTTTTGCGGGCGAAAAATACTTAGTAATTAAAGTATCCTTGCACTTGTTCCAAGAATCATTACTATTGCGAGGCAAAGAAGAAAACCAAATTGTTGTGCGATCTCGCAAAGAAAACAGACATAATTTCAACTTCACAACATCATTGTCCACATCTTTTTTTTTCTTTTGCATATCACATAATTCCACGAATGTGTTAAGATGGCAAGCAGTATCCTCATTAGGAGTACTGGCAAATTGATATTTCATAACAAGATTCAGCAAAAGCAGTATTAATATCACAAGACTCCGCACTAGTGACAGGAGGAGCAATCGGAGTGCTAATAAAATAATTATTGTTGGTATTTGAGAAATCACACAACTTGGTGTTCTCTTGAGTCATGGTGACTACGCAACAAGATTGCACTCAAAAATAGATCTGACAAGAAAACAACGAACGAAAAAGAGGGCGAATAAAATGGCAAATTTTTGGGAAGTGGGGGAGAGGAAAACGAGAGGCAAATGGCAAATAATGTAAATTGCAAGGATATGAGATTTATGACTAGGAACCTGGTTGATGTTGATGATCCTCCCCGACAACGGTGCCAAAACTTCCTTTTGATTCCTGCTTGAACTACGTTAGTATTTCCCCGAAGAGGAAGGGATGATGAAGCAAAGCGACGGTAGGTATTTACCTCAGTGTTGAGACCAAGATTATTGAACCAGTTAGGAGAATCAAGCAACACAAAGTAAACAGCCCCTGCACACAAATAACAAATACTCGCAACCCGACGTGTTAAAGGGGTTGTCAATCCTTTTCGGGTAATGGTGCCACAAATTGGCGAGAAGACGTGATAAAGTTGTGATAGATAGGATAAATAGATCGTAAATAAAATAAAGTGCAACAAGGTATTTTTGTATTTTTAGTTTAATAGATCTGAAATTAAAAGCAAATAAAATAGACCACGAAGGCAAATATATTAAAGATGAGACCCGGGGACCGTAGGTTTCACTAGGTGTCTTCTCTCGAGAAAAATAGCAAACGATGGGAAAAAATTACTGTTGGGTAATAGATAGAACTTCAAATAATCATGACGGTATCCATGCATTGATCATTATATAGGCATCACATCCAAGATTAGTGGACCGACTCCTACCTGCATCTACTACTATTACTCCACACATCGACCGCTATTCAGCATGCATCTAGTGTATTAATTTCATGCAAAAATGGAGTATTGCAATAAGAACAATGACATGATGTAGACAAGATCTATTTATGTAGAAATAGACCCCATCTTGTTATCCTTAATAGCAACAATACATATGTGTCGTTTCCCCTTCTGTCACTGGGATCAAGCACTGTAAGATCGAACCCATCACAAAGCACCTCTTCCCATTGCAAGATAAATAGATCAAGTTGGCCAAACAAAACCCAAATATCGGAGAAGAAATACAAGGCTATAATCAATCATGCATATAAGAGATCAAAGAAGACCCAAATAACTTTCATGGATAAAAACATAGATCTGATCATAAACTCAAAGTTCATCGGATCCCAACAAACACACCGCAAAAAGACTTACATCATATGGATCTCCAAGGGACCATTGTATTGAGAATCAAGAGAGAGAGATGAAGCCATCTAGCTACTAACTACGGGCCTGCGGGTCTACAAAGAACTACTCACGCATCATCGTAGAGGCACCAACGGTCATGCTGAACCCCTCTACGATGGTGTCTAGATTGGATCTGGTGTTTTGGGAACTTGCGGGAACTAGAATTGATTTTCGTCGACTCTCCTAGGGTTTCTGGAATATTGGAGTATTTATAGAGCAAAGAGGCGGTGCGGGAGACCACCAAGGTGGGCACAACCCAGTGGGTGCGCCTGGGCCTTTAGGCGCGCCCTGGTGGGTTGTGGTCCCCTCGGAGCACCCCTCTAGTACTTCTTTGGCCCACTGGATGTCTTCTGGTCCAAAAAAATCCACAAAATGTTTCGCTGCGTTTGGACTTCATTTGATATTGATTTCCTGCTTTGTAAAAAACAAGCAGAAAACATCAACTAGCAGTGGCCACTATGTCAACAGGTTAGTACCAAAAAATTATATAAAATGATTGTAAAACATCCAAGAATGATAATATGATAACATGGAACAATCAAAAATTATACAGACATTGGAGACATATCATCAGCGGGGAGGCGCATGAGGGAGGCTGGCATCTCGGCGCTCGCGGGCATAGGGGCGCACGAAGGAGGAGGTCGAGGTGGTTGGTTCCCTGCTGGCTGCAGTCGGCTACCCTTGACGTTGGGTGAAGATCTCCAGTGGCTGGTTGCATCGGGAGGATGGAGCTCGGGTGCGCTGAGGGAGATGGACAGGAGAGGTGGCTCGGGAGGAGGGGATCAAGGGGGCTGTGGGAGCGAAGGCAGCGCCTTGATGAGCGCGAGGTTGATCTAGGAGGGGGAGGTGGGGGTTGTTGGTTGGTGGACTGGATCGGGAGGGGATCTCAAGGGGAAGATTTGGCTGGTGATGGGACAAGCCCCCGACGAACAAGTAAGAGTGGGTGGAGGCGGCTTCGGTAATGGATGGGATAACCTAGGGTTAGGGGTTGATCTGTTAAAATAGGTAGGAGGACAGATTTTAGACCCTCCGATTAGATCGGACGGTCGAGAAACCAAAGATGTTTTAGGGATGTTAGGGGATGATCCGGACCCATCGGTCACGACTGCCCGGGTCGGGTTCGGGACAGCTTCCGGACGCGCGTGAGGGGTTTGACAAAAGGCCATGGAGGTAAGGGGTTTGATGGGCTCACAGAAGAGAGAGAAGAGAGCGGTCCGGTTGATCTGAGAGGAGATCAACAGAGACAGAAGAAGCGGCAACTACGAGCGGATGCAAGTTTGAAAACATGATGGCAAGAGAGTGCAGATGCAATGAAAATGATGACATGATAAATGCAACAAACAAATAAAACACACGACGGCAATGAAATAACTGAAAGGCTTCTGGAGCATCGGTCTCGGGTCGTTACACTGATCATGTTGCTATAAAGTATCTTATGGAAACGAAAGATGCTAAACCTAGACTCATTAGGTGGGTTCTTTTGCTACAACAATTTGATTCACATATTACTGATAGGAAAGGAGCTGAGAACCCCGTAGCTGATAACTTGTCTAGGTTAGAAAATGTGCTTGATGACCCACTACCTATTGATGATAGTTTTCCTGATGAGCAATTAGATGCAATAAAGGTTTCTAGTAGCACACCTTGGTATGTTGACTATGCTAATTATATTTTTGCGAGATACATACCTTCTAGCTTCACTTACCAACAAAAGAAAAAAATTCTTCTATGATTTAAGACATTACTTTGGGGGTGACCCACATCTTTATAAAGAAGGAGTATATGGTATTATTAGATGTTGTGTACCTGAGCATGAACATGAACAAATCCTATGGAAATGTCACTCGGAAGCATATGGAAGACATCATGCTGGGGATAGAACTGCTCACAAGGTACTACAATCTGGTTTTTATTGGCCTAATCTTTTCAAGGATGCTCGTAAGTTTGTCTTATCTTGTGATCAATGCCAAAGAATCTGTAATATGGGTAAGCGACAAGAAATGCCTATGGATGATTCACTTGATGTTGAACCATTTGATGTTTGGGGATTTGATTACAAGGGACCTTTTCCTTCCTCTAATGGGTGTATTCATATTTTAGTCGTTGTTGATCATGTTACTAAGTGGGTAGAAGCTATTCCAACTAGTAGTGTTGAACACAACACCTCTATTAAAATGCTCAAGGAAGTTATTTTCCCAAGGTTTGGAGTCCCTAGATATTTGATGACTGATGGTGGTTCACACTTTATTCATGGTGCTTTCCAAAAAATGCTTGCCAAGTATGATGTTAACCATAGAATAAAGTGTGAACCACCATCTGTTCTTCTTTCTTGCTGTTTTCTGGCAGATATGAAAATATGTCATCTCAAGACTCCAAGGGTGAGAGCTATGTTTCTCGCTATATTGCAAATCCTAAGGTCTATGGAGATGTGGAACATTATGGTTGGACCACGAAGGAAGAAGAAGAGTATGATATGAAAGGGAAGGAGGGGACAAGCTCAAATGAAGATGAAGTTCCACTGCCCCAACCTGGGGATATGCACGTGGAATTCAAGAAGTCAAGTCTCCCTGCTAAAGCAAAGAAACCTAAGACCCAGTTTATCCCTTTTCGTCTTCTGCAGGAAAATAAGCAAGAACTATGCCAAAAGATATTAATGCTGGAGCAGGAGATTGATGACTTCAGGGAGGAAAATTCTATCCTCAAGCGTAAGCTAAGGAGGAAAGACAAGCCCGCTACTACCTCATCACCACCACCAACGCCTTGTTCACCACCAAAGGAGAATTAAGTATTGGGTATGGGCTCTCCCCTTGGCTTCAACCAAGCTTGGGGGAGGTGCCTCGGTATCGTATCACATCACTATCTTTTGCCTTTATCTACCTTAGTTCGATATTTCTTTGAAGGTTTGCTTAGTTATCTTTCTATGTAACTGTGTGCGAGATATATAATAAAGTTTAGTTCAAGTTTTGCTTTATTTGCTTTTATGCTTCAATAAAAAGAAATGAAATAAAAGAAAAAGATCATATGCTAATCTTATGGTAGGTAATGACATCACATAAGGAAAAGTATAAGTAGTAAAATTTATTGGAGATTGACAAACATAGCATTGGTCAATGATTGATGTCTACTATGCAACCTTCTTCTTATAGACATTGTTGGGCCTCCAAGTGCAAAGGTTTGTAGGTGCTACGTCTTGAGCTTGCGTTGGTTTTCCTTGAAGAGGAAAGGGTGATGCAGCAAAGTAGCGTAAGTATTTCCCTCAGTTTTTGAGAACCAATGTATCAATCCAGTAGGAGGCTCCTCAAAAGTCCCACGCACCTACACAAACAAACAAGAACTTCGCAACCAACACGATAAAGGGGTTCTCAATCCCTTCACGGCCACTTGCGAAAGTGAGATCTGATAGAAATAATATGATAAGATAAATATTTTTGGTATTTTTATGATATAGATTGGAAAATAAAAGATGCAAATAAAAGTAGAAAGTAAACTTATATGATAAAGGATAGACCCGGGGGCCATAGGTTTCACTAGTGGCTTCTTGATAACCCACAACTGTAGGGAATCGCAACAGCTTTCGTGGGTAAAGTATTCAACCCAAATTTATTGATTCGACACAAGGGGAGCCAAAGAATATTCTTGAGTATTAGCAGTTGAGTTGTCAATTCAACCACACCTGGATAACTTAGTATCTGCAGCAAGGTATTTAGTAGCAAAGTAGTATGATAATAAAGGTAACGGTGGCAAAAGTAAAGATAATAGTTTTTGGGTTTTTGTAGTAGTTGTAACAGTAGCAACGGAAAAGTAAATAAGCGAAGAACAATATGTGAAAAGATCTTAGGCAATGGATCAGTGATGGATAATTATGCCGGATGTGATTCCTCATGTAATAGCTATAACATAGGGTGACACAGAACTAGCTCCAATTCATCAATGTAATGTAGGCATGTATTCCGTAAATAGTCATATGTGCTTATGGAAAAGAACTTGCATGACATCTTTTGTCCTACCCTCCCGTGGCAGCGGGGTCCTAGTGGAAACTAAGGGATATTAAGGCCTCCTTTTAATAGAGAACCGGAAAAAAACATTAGCACATAGTGAATATGTTGGGGAACGTAGCATAAATTCAAAATTTTCTACGCATCACCAAGATCAATCTATGGAGAGACTAGCAACGAGAGAGAGGGGAGTGCATCTTCATACCCTTGAAGATCGTGATGCGGAAGAGTTACAAGAACGTGGTTGGTGGAGTCGTACACGCAGCGATTCAGATCGCGGTCTATTCCGATCTAAGCGCCGATCAGACGGCGCCTCCACGTTCAACACACGTACAACCCGGGGATGTATCCTCCTTCTTGATCCAGCAAGGGGAGAGGAGAAGTTGAGGGAAAACTCTAGCAGCACGACGGCGTGGTGGTGATGGAGCTCGTGGTTCTCCGGTAGGGCTTCACCAAGCACTACGAAGAAGGAGGAGGAGGTGTTGGAGGAGGGAGGGGCTGCGCCAGGGGAAGGGTGCGGCTGCCCTCTCTCTCCCTCACTATATATAGGGGAAGGGGGTGGAGGAGGCGCCCTAGGGTTCCCTAGGGGAGGGGTGGCGGCCACAGGGGAAACCCTAGATGGGTTTGGGCGCCCCCACCCCTAGGAAACTTGCCCCCCAAGCCAGGAGGGGCGGCTGCCCAAGGGGAGGCGCCCCCACCTCTCCTGGTTACGTGAGAGGGGTTGGGAGGGGCGCACAGCCCCTTAGTGGGCTGGTGTGCCCCCTCCCCTTGGCCCATAAGGCCCCCCAATGCTTGTCGGGGCCTCCGAAACACCTTTAGGTCACGCTGGTCGTCACCCGGTACTCCCAGAACAATTCCGGACTCCAATACCCTTCGTCCAATATATCGATCTTCACCTTCAGACCATTCCGGAGTTCCTCATCACGCCCGGGATCTCATCCGGGACCCCGAACAACCTTCGGTAACCACATACTATTTCCCATAACAACTCTAGCGTCACCGAACCTTAAGTGTGTAGACCCTACGGGTTCAGGAACCATGCAGACATGACCGAGACGTTCTCTAGCCAATAACTAACAGCGGGATCTGGATACCCATGTTGGCTCCCACATGTTCCACGATGATCTCATTGGATGAACCACGATGTCGGGGATTCAAGCAATCCCGTATACAATTCCCTTTGTCAATTGGTACGTTACTTGCCCGAGATTCGATCGTTCGTATCCCAATACCTCGTTCAATCTCGTTATCGGCAAGTCACTTTACTCGTTCCGTAATGCATGATCCCGTGACAAACTACTTAGTCACATTGAGCTCATTATGATGATGCATTACCGAGTGGGCCCAGAGATACCTCTCTGTCACACGGAGTGACAAATCCCAGCCTCAATTCGTGCCAACCCAACAGACACTTTCGGAGATACCCATAGTGCACCTTTATAGCCACCCAGTTACGTTGTGACGTTTGGCACACCCAAAAGCATTCCTACGGTATCCGGGAGTTGCACAATCTCATGGTATAAGGAAATGATACTTGACATTAGAAAAGCTCTTAGCAAACGAACTATACGATCTTGTGCTATGCTTAGGATTGGGTCTTGTCCATCACATCATTCTCCTAAGGATGTGATCCCATTATCAATGACATCCAACGTCCATGGTCAGGAAACCATAACCATCCATTGATCAACGAGCTAGTCAACTAGAGGCTCACTAGGGACATGTTATGGTCTATGTATTCACACATGTATTATGGTTTCCAGTTAATACAATTATAGCATGAACATAGACAATTATCATGAACAAGGAAATATAATAATAACCATTTTATTATTGCCTCTAGGGAATATTTCCAATAGTCTCCCACTTGCACTAGAGTGAATAATCTAGTTCACATCACTATGTGATTGCAATGAATCCAACACTCATTGGGTTTGATCATATCTCGCTTGTGAGAGAGGTTATTAATCAACGGGTCTGAATCTTTCAGATCCATGTGTGCTTTACAAATCTTTATGTCATCTCCTAGATGCAGCTACCACACGCTATTTGGAACTATTCCAAATAACTGCTCTACTATACGAATCCTGTCTACTACTCAGAGTCATCCAGATTAGTGTCAAAATTTGCATCGGCGTAACCCTTTACGACGAACTCCTTTACCACCTCCATAATTGGAAAATTCCTTAGTCCACTAGTTACTAAGGATAACCTTGACCACTGTCATGTGATCCATTCCTGGATCACACTTGTACCCCTTGACTGACTCACGGCAAGGCACACTTTAGGTGCGGTACACAGCATAGCATACTGGGGAGCCTACGTCTAAAGCATAGGGGACGACCTTCGTCCTTTCTCTCTCTTCTGCCGTGGTCAGGTCTGGAGTCTTACTCAATACTCACGCCTTATAACACAACCAAGAACTCCTTCTCTGCCGATCTATTTTGAACTCCTTCAAAATCTTGTCACGGTGCGTACTCATTTGAAAGTACTATCAAGTGATTTTGATCTATCCTCATAGATCTTGATGCTCAATGTTCAAGTAGCTTAATCCAGGTTTTTTCCATTGAAAAACAATTTCAAATAACCCTATATGCTTTCCAGAAATTCTACATCATTTCCGATCAACAATATGTCAATAACATATACTCATCAGAAATGCTATAGTGCTCCCACTCACTTCTTTGGAAATACAAGTTTCTCATAAACTTTGTATAAACCTAAAATCTTTGATCATCTCATCAAAGCGTATATTCCATCTCCGAGATGCTTACTCTAGTCCTTAGAAGGACTACTGGAGCTTTGCATACTTGTTAGCATCTTTTACGATTGACAAAAACCTTCTGGCTGTATCACATGCAACCTTTCCTCAAGAAAATTGTCGAGGAAACAATGTTTTGACATCCTATCTGCAAGATTTCATAAATAATGCAGTAACTGCTAATACAATTCCAACAGACTCTTAGCATCGCTACGAGTGAGAAAGTCTCACCGTAGTCAACTCCTTGAACTTGTCGGAAAACATCTTAGCGACAAGTCGAGCTTTCTTAATGGTGACACATACCATCATTGTCTGTCTTCCCTTTTATAATCCATCTGTACCCAACAGCCTTACGACCATCAAGTAGTTCTTCCAAAGTCTACACTTTGTTTTATACATGGTTCCTCTCTCGGATTTTATGGCCTCGAGCCATTTGTCGGAATCCGGGCCCACCATCGCTTCTCCATAGCTCGTAGGTTCATTGTTGACTAGCAACATGACCTCCAAGACAGGATTAAGTACCACTCTGAAGTAGTACACATCCTTGTCGACCTACCAGGTTTGGTAGTGACTTGATTCGAAGTTTCATGATCACTATCATCAGCTTCCACTTCAATTGGTGTAGGCGCCACAGGAACAACTTCCTGTGCCCTGCTACATACTAGTTGAAGTGACGGTTCAATAACCTCATCAAGTCTCCACCATCCTCCGACTCAATTCTTTCGAGAGAAACATTTCCTCGAGAAAGGACCCGTTTCCAGAAACGATCACTTTTGCTTCCGGATCTGAATTAAGAGGCATACCCAACTGTTTTCGGTGTCCTATGAAGATGCATTTATCCGCTTTGGGTTCGAGCTTATCAGGCAAAAACTTTTCCACATAAGCGTCGCAGCCCCAAACTTTTAAGAAACGACAACTTAGGTTTCTCTAAACCATAGTTCATACGGTGTCATCTCAACGGAATTACGTGGTGCCCTATTAAAGTGAATGCGGTTGTCTCTAATGCCTAACCCATAAACGATAGTGGTAATTCAATAAGAGACATCATGGTATGCACCATATCCAACAGGGCGCAGTTATGATGTTCGGACACACCATCACACTATGGTGTTCCAGGCAGTATTAGTTGTTAAACAATTTCCACAATGTCTTAATTGTGTGCCAAACTTGTAACTCAGATATTCATCTCTATGATCATATCATAGACATTTTATCCTCTTGTCACGATGATCTTCAACTTCACTCTGAAATTAATTGAACCTTTCAATAATTCAGATTTGTGTTTCATCAAGTCAATATACTCAGAATCTACTCAAACCATCTGTGAAGTAAGAACATAATGATATCCACTCCATGCCTCAACACTCATTAGACTGCACTAAAAGTGCGTTATGTCGACTAGAGGGGGGTGAATAGGCGATTTTTATGAATTCTTCACTGAGGAATTTGCCGGTGAGGAAATTCCTTAGCGAAGAACTATTAGCAGCGGAATAAGTACTCAGAAGTAAGCATAACAGAATACAAGCATGGTCATCATGATGAAATGAAGACTATCACAGAGTACAGAAAGCGTAATCACAGGATAACACAAGATGAAGACAAACAGACTGAAGAAATTGAATTGAGGAAATTGAGAAAGTCTTCAGTCAAAGTCTTCAAACACAGATATGAACAAACACTCAACACAGTAATGAGGAAATGAAAGGGTTGAGGAAATAGAACCAGTAGGTTGGTGAAGACAATGATTTGGTAGACCAGTTCCAACTGTTGTCTCAGTTGTATGTCTGGTTGGAGCGGCTGAGTATTTAAACTCGAGGACACGCAGTCCCGGACACCCAGTCTCTGAGCACGCAGCTTAGGACACCGAGTCCTCACCGTATTCTCCTTGAACTAAGATCACACAGATCCCGTCCAATCACTCATGGTAAGTCTTCAGGCGACTTCCAAACCTTCACAGACTTGGTCACTTGGCGATCCACAATTCCTCTTGGATGCTCTAGACCTTGACACCTAACCGTCTGGAAGAAGCACAGTCTTCAAAGGTAACAAGCGTCAGATCCACGCAGGATCAATTTCTTCAGTGATGCTCAATCACTTTGGGGTTTGTAGGTGTTTGGGTTTGGGATTTTCCTCACTCGATGATTTTCGCTCAAAGTCCTCGGAGGATGGGTTGCTCTCAAATGACAAGTGTCAAGTTCTCTCGGAGCAGCCAACCAGCTAGTGGTTGTAGGGGGCGGCTATTTATAGCCTAGGGAGCAGCTCGACATGATAAGACATAAATGCCCCTCAATGATATGACCGTTAGGTGGATAAGATATTTTGGGACAGCTGGCGCGCAGCATAGCAATGGTCAGAAATTTGACTCTCAAATTCCTCAGGGCTATCATGTTCCTCACTGTGTAGGTAATTCGCACTGACGAATTCCTAACTCCTCAGTCAGAACAAATTCATCAGCGACCAGAAGAACTTCGTCTCTGTCACTGAAGAAAGTGACTGAACTGTATGAGATTTCCAAAGGCTTCACTCGAAGGGATTGGTAGGTGTAGGATTTTGAGTTGAGCATCACATGGAAATTTTCCTTAGTATTTCCTCGACCCCCTTTAACAGTACGGTGTTTCCTATGACTCAAGAAAGAGAAAATGAAACTACAAAAACAAAAGTCTTCACGCTTCATGTTCCACAAATGAATACCAAGTCTTCAAGGTCACACCAATTTCTTCACTTTCAAAGTCTTCAGAAAGTCTTCAGAATATCAAAGTCTTCAGTTGAAGAACTTCATTTTTAGGGGTCGACTTTCTCTGTAAATATCAAACTCCTCATAGACTTATAGACCTGTGTATACTCACAAACGCATTAGTCCCTTAACCTATAAGTCTTCAATACACCAAAATCACTAAGGGGCACTAGATGCACTTACAATCTCCCCCTTTTTGGTGATTGATGACAACATAGGTTAAGTTTTCAATGGGGATAAACATATGAAGTGTATACATTGATATTGAGGAATTTGATTGCAAGGTATAGAAGAACTCCCCCTGAAGATGTGCATAGTGAGGAATTCGCTTTTGAGGCAATGCACATTTGAAGAGTTGAATCATGGGGATCTCCCCCTATATCTTGTAATTCATACACGCATTTGATATATAATATGAAGAATTTGAAATGCATGATGAAATATGGTGCCTGATGAGATTCAACATGCGTGCAATGTCATTAATGAGGAATAGGCATGCAGAGCATAATGCAACAAAAGTATCAGCGCACCATCGGGTTTAAGGTTACAACTCGATCCAAATAAAAGTTTCAGAAGAACGAGAGTTGTAACTTAAAAAAATGCCCTTAATATAGACCCGCTTGAAGACTAACTCAGATTTCTCCCCCTTTATCATCAAATGACCAAAAGGATTGAAACTGAGGACTAACGCCCCTGAAGAATTTCATGTTGATGGAGGAGCGCCAGCGTTGTCGGGGTTGTTTGTTGGAGCAGGGCCTGCCGCAGTGTCGTCCAAATCTTCATACTCATCAGTGTCACGTGATGAAGAATAAGAGCTGGCCACCAGGGAAGGAACTTTGACCTTCTTGAATTTCTTCGGTGGAGGTGCAGACCAGTCAAATTCTTCCTTGAGACCCATATTTTTCAGATCTGCAGCGCTGTAGACATGAGAGAGAACAGCCCAGGTACGGTTGAAGGTTTCATGGAGGTAGTAGTGGTTCTTCTTCACTGCATTGTGTGTTGAGGTCATGTTGTGAAGAATTGAACCAAACTGATGCTTGACCCATTTACGATTGCGATCAACCTTCTGATGCAGACTGAGGAGTAACTCACGGTCAGTCATCACCCTGGGTGCTATGGCTTGAGGATTTTGCTTGGCTGAGGTATTGGCGGCAGAGTCATGTGTGGCAGAATCGTCATTGGTAGAGTAAGATGCAGCCTTGCGAAATTGACCATCCAATGGACGAATGCCTTCATCGATCACAGCAGTGGCCTTGCCTTTATCATCAGCTGATGAAACTGTCTGTTTGAGGACTTCAATGGGAGGCAAGTAGCTACCATGGTTTAGAGTGTCAGCTTTGTAATTCAGTGAAGATCTTGCCCTGATGAATCTCATGATCCAAGGAGCATAGGGCTTCAGCTCGAATGGTGACATAGCAATATTGTCCAGAGTCCTCATGAAGAAATCATGGAAGTTGACGGGAACGCCATGAATGAGGTTGAAAATCATATTCTTCATGATGCCAACGACTTCTTCATCATTTGAGTCGTGGCCTTTGATAGGACTTATTGTCTTCGTCAGAATTTGATAGACAGTCCGAGGCACATAGAGTAATTCCTTGACGAGGAATTTGGTTCGTGGGGCCTGCCTTGGCTTCAATGGCTTCATCAGCACTTGCATATAGTGATTTGAAAGTTCTGGTTCGTTGTAGACACAACGAGCATCATCAAGTGGAGGACTGAGTGGTAGAGCACGAAGCAATTCAGTTGCAGGTGCCTTGTAGTGAGTATTTTCAGACATCCAGTCTAATACCCAGGAGTTCACGTCTTCAGCGTCTCCAGTGGTGTGCAGAGTTGCATAGAATTGAAGAATGAGTTCTTCATTCCAGTCATAGATATCAATGCAGAAATTTAGAAGTCCTGCATCGTGAAGAACACTGAGGACTAGCTCAAAGCCGGGCAGAGACTCCATGTCCACATGAGGAATATGTGCATGATCAAAGACTTTGTCTTTGTTGAAAAGCACTGATGAATAGAAATTGGCTTGGCTGGCAGTACAGAAACGCCTCTTCCTTATGCAAGCAGAATCATATGGATTATAATCAGTGAAGAATACATGCTCGGCAAAGAAATCTTCAGCCTTGAACTTCCATTTTCTTGAGAACGGATTCTTTTGGTTTGCCAGAGGGGTGTCAGTGAGTTGCATCACCACCTCAGGAATCGCGAGCTCAGGTTCTTCAGGCTGAGGAATTTCTTGTCCTCAACAGGTGCAGTCTGAGGATCAGCAGCAGCAGGTTCATCAGCACTAGCGGCTGGAATTTCTTCATGCACAAAGTGAGTGGGTTGAGTTTCTTTAGAGCCCAATTGAACTGTTGGTGCAGGGGACTGAGGTATCTGTTGGAGGGGGGTGAAGAGAGGAGTATTGGGATGCTGACTTTCCCAAAAGTCATCATTCATCACAGGTGTGGTGCACCCAATATCCACATCTTCATCTTCAATTTCCTCAACACCAGCCTCTTCAGCTATGAACTGAGGCATAGGTGAGGAAATGATTGGCGTTGAAGGGATTGCGTCCACTTCAATTTCTTCATCAATCTGCTCTGACGAAGCAGCAGAATGATGTTCTTCATCAGATCCAATGGGGATCTCATAGTCTTCTCCAAAAGGAACAAGGTCCTTTGACGACATGGAGGAAATCGGAACAGCATCAATTGGATTTTCGAGTGAGCTGGTCATTGGCTTCATTTTCTTTGCAACCGAAGAATTTGACACAGCTGATGCCTTCCTTTTCTTCACTGCAGCTCGCTCTGCAGCCTTGGTCTTCTTCACATCAAATGCACATGGAAGAATTGGAGTTGGTGTAGGTGCAGATGGAGCTGAGGAATCTGGTTGATTTTCTTCAGGCGCAACTGATGCAGTTGCCCTGACTTCTTCAGTTTCTTCAGGCGCACCACTAGTCGATGCCCTGGCAATTTCTTCAGCGGCTCGAATGGAATCATCAGCCCTGGAACTAGCATTTTCATCAGCAACCTGAACTTCATCAGCGGTGCTGGCATGTTCTTCAGTCGGCTGAGCTGAGGCTTCAGCCTGAGGAGTTTCATGTTGCGTTGAAGCAACAACATTGGTGAATTTCTTCGTTAGGTTGACGAATCTGACTTTGGCCCCTTGCCAATCAGCATAATAAGCATCGAAGTTTTTGCTGAGGTCTTGAATTTCAGTCTGGACCTTGAGAAGTTCTTCAGGTGTCATTTTGACAATGTTTTTCTTCAGGAACTTCTCCTTTCTGTATTGAGCTTTCTTGATCTCTCTTGCCTTTTCAAACTTCCATTTCTCTTCAGTGATGAAATGGGTCATCATGTGATTTTTACCAGCGGTCAGATGGAAATCAGGCATGGGGGTGTTTGGATCCTTGTGCTAGAGATCAATATAATCGAGGATTTTCCTCGGATCCAACAGCAGTGGCACAGATGTGCCTTTGGCTCTAGCGGCCTTCACCTGTCTGTCTCTGATGATTTCTGCGAGTTCATCATCAGATGGCACATGGAATGCGACCTGTTTCTTCTTTGGACTTGGCCAAGGACCTCGTCCAGCTATTGCTTTGGTCTTTAGCAGAGTCGGGCCAGATGATGAAATTGGTGCAGCTGAGGAACTTGCTGAGACACCAGAGGTAATCGAGAAACCAGCAGTCCTTTGACATGTAGTCAGATGCACAGGAGCTGAGGACTTTTTCGGAAATGCTGAGGACTTGGGAGGAGCAGGAGCAGTGTGAGGAATTTGTTGTGAGGGTGTTGCTGAGGAACTTGGCCGTGAGGGCGCTGATGGTGAAGCACTTGGCTTACGAGCAGGCTTCTTTGGCATGGATTTCCTCGGTTGGACCGAGGCCTCAGTAGCACTAGTAGTGGCAGAATCCTCATTGAATTTCTTCACTGCCTCCTTGGCTTGTCTTGCCAATTTGGCTTGGCGCTTAGCCCATTCTTCAGGAAAGTCCTCACCGTGTTTGATGCTTGTGGGATCAGCTACTTGGCCAGGTGCCAATGGAGCTCTTGGGCACAGAGGATTGAGGGCGAATTTCTTCATGTACTTTGGAGTCACATATCTGTATTCCCTCCATTCCCTTGACCATCTCCGTTCAATCTTCTGAATGCGCACCTTGCGCTGATTTTTGTTTTCTTTGCCATATTTTGCTTCATCAGGTGTGCAATAGTCAGCATAAATTTCTTCAGGGATTTCAAACGCAGTCATAACCTCAGGTTTATTTCCTCCTTTCTGCGGCTTCTTACCGTCTGCCATATTCACTACTAGGAAAAGGCCTACTAATGGCGCACCTAATTTGGCCATTAATGGCGCATTAGTGGTGAGCCATTAGTGCCACGCCATTAGTATATTTTACTAATGGCGCACCACTGGTGCGCCATTAGTATACCAGATACTAATGGCGCACCATGTGGTGCGCCATTAGTATACCATTCGATGCTCCACTAGTATTCCCTCCAGGTGCGCCACTAATAACCTTACAGGTGTGCCACTAGTAATAAAGGAAGGTGCGCCACTAAGAAGGGCTTAATGCGCCACTAGTAATGTATTTGGAAAACAAAAAAAAATCTAAATTTACAGAAAACAACCTATAAGGAAAAATAATTTAAAAACAAAAAATGAAATAAAATCATAATTTTTATTATAGTAAGAATATTACAATGTCTTTACAGTTTCCAATAAAAGGAAAATTGCAAGGAAATAAAAGAAAATCCTAAAACTAATCTTCTAATCTTTTCTTCTTATTCTTCACTTTATCCCTGCAAAATGGAACAAAATAAACAGAAACACAAACAAACTATTTATAACATGTCAATACTGTCATTTTTTATGCAGAACTAGATATGAGCATATATTTCCAGAATTACATGGTGTGAATATTGTATGAGTAAGATTATAATGGAAATGAATTTTGATAGGAGCCCACTTTCGACGAGCTAGGTAATCAGGGCGTTTACCTTTTGATAATATTATTATACTATACTACCAGTATACTACTCCACTTGGATTTTTAGATGAGCAGATCTGAGATAGACATATGTTCAAGTGGCTATAGGTAGGCTTGAAGAATTCTCATCGGTTCAAGTGGCTACAGGTAGTCGCACAGCTGGAATATAGACTACTAGTACTATTTGAAAAGAAAACAAGAGCAAATCTGAACGTACTAGTCAGATCCGATCACATTGAGCTAGAAAGAAAATTCATCAGGAAACAGATGGCCGACGACTTACTTGCAGACGTTGAGGATCTCGTTGTGACCGGCGAAGACGCTGCGGAGCGCGTTGTAGACGGACTGCTCACAGTGATAGCTGCCGCGCAGACGGACTGCTCACAGTGATAGCTGCCACAGATGAACTTGTTGTCCTGCAGGTAGTCCAGCAGCCAGGAATTAAAGATATGAGGGCTAGAATTGAAAGAACTAACAATTCATGAGTAGGGCAAACATAAACATGCTCAAGTATAAGAAAAAGGAGAACACCCAATTCTATGCAACAACATAGAAAAAAAGGAATAATTTAGCTGATGCATTTTAGCTCATATGCTTTAGAAGTGGTCATACGATGTGTTTAGCATTCCCATATGATGGTGTCCTTTTTTCTTCTTCTAAGGAGCACATACTCTTTGTGGTATTGTGGTTATACTAAGTTACTAACTCACCAGCAAGCAATCTCAAACAAGTATCAGCAAAAAAAAAGGGTTACTTACTAAGTCGAAGCCTGTTCTCTAATGCAGCTAAACAAACATATGTTGTGAGAGGTAAAATACCCTTTAAAGCAGGACTGATTCCAGAGTCTATGATGTTCACCAATCAACGCGGTGCTCTATATCTATCACTGCGAGAACTGAAAACAGACTATCCGAAAAAGTACTAGAACACAAGCAGCAACATAGACGGAAAACAGGAATAGTTCAGCCAAATGCAGTTGAGCCAGTTGGCATACAATTCAACAGTTGTTAAGAATCAAATTAAGGGTGTGTGGCATTTCCATATCCTGGTGTATTTATCTCTAAAGAACACTAATACTCTGTTTGGTAATATTAAGTTACTAACCGGAAGCCTCTTTTAGTGCAGCTAAACAAATACATGCTCAAATATGTTACCTATTCTCTAGAACAGCGCTAATTCCAAAATAAGCAACGCAAAGCATGTACACTACCCCTTGATGGTATGACCCGAAGGTGAAAAGCACGACATTTGCGTTGAGTTGGCCTCTCTGAATAGCCAACTCCTTAACCCACTCTTTCACAATCTGCATTTCAAACATGCATATTGTTCACCAGACGATAAATTACCGAAAGGTAACGCCAACTTGCATATGGCAGGAGGAAACAACCACCTTGTCAAGCTTCCCCAGCACCTCTTCTTGCCTGGCGGCCTCCTCCTTGCTCTTGTACAGACCCAGCTGGGCCAAAAGCTGCGATTTTGATCAACGAGCAAGGCTTCAATCGGCTCATCTAGTACTTGGTTGAAATAGGAAGGTAAAGAAGACCAGAATATACGAGTTCTGTGGAGTATTTTTTTTCAGCTCACCATAGAGAATTGGTAGCTGGTAAACTTGGTTGGTGACACATATGATTGTGAAGTTGTTGGTATTTCACCAAGTTTCAGGCTAAAGCTAGACCCGGGTTTTGTCTGAAGTCTGAACTGACAAGTTATAATAAGCTCAAGACTGCAGTGACTTTATTCATCCCTATCCAGTATACTCTACTTGTGCAGAAGTGAATTTGTTGTCAAAATTTACTTGGTTGTAAGCGGGAGGTGAAGAACGCCAGAATTATACAACCTGACAGCCCAAGATTCAGATGTTATATGCCGTTCATGTTGCTTAGGGAAACTCGGATCAGAAGTTCAGAACCCAAGATTCAGATGGCATGATGTAGGTGACTCCTAGCTAAATGAGAGCACGCGAGAAACGGCAGGGAGGGAGCGGGTGTTACTTAGCTCACCTGGGAAACGAAGAAGTGGACGGATGCGTGCAGGAGACGACGATACGAAGCGCTCAACTTGGCGGCGCCGGTGGGAATGGCGACCCTAGCGGCTCTGGCGCTGCTTCTGTGCATCTCCATGACCTCCATGGACGGGTGCGCCGCCGCTCAGTACAAGGTGGGCGGGCTGGACGCGTGGGGGGTGCCGCCGTCCAGCAAGCCGGACATGTATGTGCGGTGGGCCAAGTCCGTCCCCGTCAAGCTCGGCGACACCCTCTTATTCCTCTACCCACCCAGCCAGGACAGCGCCGTGCAGCTCACCGCCAAGGCCTTCACCGCCTGCGACGTGTCCGACCCGCTGCTCAAGCTGGAGGACGGCAACTTCGTCTTCAACCTCACCAAGCCCGGGCGGGCCTACTTCAGCAGCGCCGCCCCGGGGCGCTGCCGCAAGGGCCAGAAGTTCAAGCTGCGATGATACTTGTAAGAAATAGAATCATAGCCTCGGAGCGACCAACCTGTGGCAATAATCGAATCAGAGCGGCACATCGGTTGGAACCTGCTCCAATTCCTGCGTGCTGTGGAGGTCAGCCTCCAGCGGCCCGTCGAAGGACCGCATAATCGGGAAGCTAGACGAGGATCTGGAAGCCCGGCTATGGCCGTGGCGGCTGGATCTGGGGCCTTGGGGTGGCGGCTGGATCTGGGGCCTTGGGGTGGCGGGGAGCTCCTCCTCCTATAGCTCGGCGGCCTCCACACCCCGGAGCATCGCCCTCGCCGGAGGACGTGGTCACCAGCTCTCCTCTGGATCCGATGAGGAGGGTTGGGGAAGGAGCTCACCACGGCTCCATGCCCTGGATCTGGTGTGAGTGAGGGGGAAGGGGGCTCTCCGTGGTCGGGAGGGAGAGGAATAGGCGGGCGGCCGGGGCTTCCCGATCTGGATCGAAGTCGAGGGAGGTGGGTGGGTGTGTCAGGAGGAAGGGGGAGGGGAGAGAACGTGACTAGAGGGAGGGGATAAGGGGTGATAGCAATGGCACACTGGTAGGCGTGCAACATACGTGTAGATAGCAATGGCGCATCTCGTACTAGTGCACCATTACTAGTTAAAACTAGTAATGGCGCACGGTGGAACAGTGCGCCATTAGTAGTTTTGCAAAAAAAGGAATAAAAAATATAATAAAAAAAACAACATTAGTGGCGCACTTTCCGACAGGTGCGCCATTACTAGTTACAACTAGTAATGGCGCACTGTGTCTGGATGCGCCATTAGTATGTTTGGACAGGCACACTAGTTCAAAAAAAAATTGATACTAATGGCGCACCTTGGGCCAGGTGCGCCATTAGTAGTTTCAACTCTAATGGCGTATCAGAAGGTGGTGCGCCATTAGTATATACTAATGGCGCACCGCTTGTCTGGTGCGCCATTAGTGTCAATCCCATCTATAGCCCTTTTTCTAGTAGTGATTCTTCAGTTGAGGAATTTGAACAAAGGAGTTCTCTGAAGAAGTATGCAGTTTTTCTTCGAGGAACGTTGCAAATGAGTTAAGTTGATGAGAACCTAGTGATTCAGCAGCAGACATGAGTACCTGTGAATAGAGTACATGTGCGAGGAATTTGGAGAGGTCATATGCGTTCTGAGAAGGTTTTTGAAAAGAACAAGTTTTGAGAAATTTAACCAGATGAACCTTGAGGAATTTCACTAAGCGTTCTTGTCTTAGGTTCCAGAGTTGTACAGATCGAAGATCCACACAATTAGGGAATCTTGAAGAAAATGGTTGCTTAGAGAAACAGTTCAAGATCATATGAAGTGTGTGGTGTTCGTATGTGTGAAGATTTGAGGAATAAACACCTTTGAAGATTTTCAGGAAAGCTTGAGAATCAAAGTGAGTAATAAAAGTAACTTTTAATTACCCGAAATGAAGAACACGACGAACTGAGAAGAACAGACGGGAAGTTCGTCAGGTTAGATCTTCCTTGCCCTAAGTCAACGGAGGAAGACAGCTACGGCAGCGACGGAGAGAAGATTTCCGCGGTCGGCGTGAGTACGACGGCGACGAGGTCGAGGCAGCGAAGCTCTTCCTCACCGGCGACGATGGATTAGCGGTGGCGCTAGGGTTTGAGGAGCTTGAGCGGGAGAGAGAGGTCGAGCGGAGTAAATGAAGTGAGGAAGGGGAGAGGGGTATTTATAGACACGGTGAAAAACTATTTGCCCGAAGATTTGGGACGAACGTGCCCCTGCCCTTTCTCCTTCACGCGACATGTGTCACCCACGTACTGTGTAGTGGAGATCATGTACGATCGTGGGTGAATAGAATAATGCATCGTGGGATGCTGAACAGTTTGAGCGGCAAAACCGAAAATTTGGATAAGATTTGTTTTAAAGTTTCGTTTGCAATTTCTTTAGCTGACAAGGACACAGTGAAGATTTTGAACGAGTTTCAAATAGAATGCACATGAAGAATTTGTGAATAGATTGGGTTGAGTATAGCATAGAGGGGGAAGGGTCCGATCACATTCACTTAGCAGAAAAAACAACTTGAAGAAATAGCTATAAGTGAATGTTGTAGAGGACATAAACTCATATATATATATAGCCAATGAAGAAAAACGAATGGAACTGTGAAGATTTTGCAAAGTTGAAGAATTTGAAAAACTGAAGAATTTCAAAACCGAGGAAAAACTCAAATTGAAGATTTTCAACTTTTTGTGGTGGCGTGACCCACCGTATAAGAATGATGATTTCAGACACCGCGTACAATTGTCGTAGGGTTCTGAGAATCAAATTCTTCATTAATTTCTTCACACTTAGAGTGTTATTCTTCATTGATTGAAGAAAAACGTTTCTTCATGTGTTACACATCTAAGTCATCAATTTTGCATAAGTGTTAGGATGTGTGTCCTTTTCAAAGAACATTCGAAGACTCCAAGATATTTAGCTCACACCACAACTTGCTAAATCTCTTCTCATCCAAGGGCTTAGTGAAGATATCAGCTAGCTGTTCTTTAGTCTTCACGTGCTCGATAGAGATGTCGCCCTTCAACACATGATCACGAAGAAAATGATGATGAATCTGAATGTGCTTTGTCTTCGAGTGCTGAACTGGGTTGTGAGCAATCTTGATGGCACTCTCATTGTCGCATAGGAGAGGCACATTCTTCACGTTGACGCCATAGTCCTTGAGTGTTTGCTTCATCCAAAGCAGTTGAGCACAGCAAGAGCCAGCAGCAATGTATTCAGCTTCCGTAGTAGACAGTGATACGCAGTTCTGTTTCTTCGAGGACCAACAAACCAAAGATCATCCGAGGAAATGACAAGTGCCAGAAGTTGACTTGCGGTCCACACGATCACCAGCATAGTCAGAGTCAGAATATCCAATGAGATCAAAAATAGATCCCTTGGGGTACCATAATCCTAGTGTTGGTGTGTGAGCTAGATATCGAAGAATATGCTTCACAGCCTTATGGTGTGATTCCTTCGGTGCAGCTTGAAATCGGGCACACATGCAAACACTAAGCATTATATCTGGCCTAGATGCACATAAGTACAATAAAGAACCAATCATGGAGCGGTATACCTTGTGATCGAAGTCAATACCATTTTCATCAGTGCATAGATTGCCTTTTGTGGGCAAAGGAATTTTGACCCCTTTGCAATGTTGCATGCCGAATTTCCTCAGTACATCTTTGAGGTATTTCTCCTGAGATATGAATATGCCATTGCGCTGTTGACGAATTTGAAGACCTAAGAAGAATTTCAACTCTCCCATCATAGACATTTGATATTCTTCACTCATCATATAGGCAAATTCATCACTATAACGTTGGTCAGTACAGCCAAAGATAATATCATCAACATATATTTGGCACACAAACAGTTCACCATCATAAGATTTAGTAAAGAGAGTAGGGTCGAGTGAACCGGGTGTGAAGCCATTCTTCACGAAGAATTCCTTCAATGTATCATACCACGCCCGAGGGGCTTGCTTGAGGCCATAGAGGGCCTTATTAAGTTTGAACACTTTGTCAGGATTCTTTGGATCTTCAAAACCTGGGGGTTGAGCAACTTATACTTCTTCCTCAAGCTTACCATTGAGGAATGCACTTTTCACATCCATTTGATATAAGATGATATCATGATGATTAGCGTAAGCAAGTAATATGCGAATAGCCTCAAGTCTAGCAACAGGTGCAAAAGTTTCATCGAAATCAATTCCTTCAACCTGTGTGTAGCCTTGAGCTACTAGTCGTGCCTTATTCCTTACCACAAGGCCATTTTCATCTTGCTTGTTGCGGTAGATCCACTTTGTGCCAATGATATTATGCTTGCGAGGATCTGGACGTTTGACCAGTTCCCAGACATTGTTAAGCTCGAACTGATGTAATTCTTCTTGCATAGCCTGAATCCACTCCGGCTCCAGAAATGCTTCATCTACCTTAGTGGGCTCTGTGATAGAGACAAAAGCATAATGCCCACAAAAGTTAGACAAATGTGAAGCTTTTGAGCGTGTGAGAGGACCTGGCGCTTCAATGTCATCGATGATCTTGTCAACTTGTACTTCTTTTGCAACGCGAGGATGAGCTGGTTGACGTCGAGGTATTTGATCATTTTCCTCAGCACCATTGACTTCATCATTATCTTCAGGTGCGTCAGCTCGACGTTCTTCGCGTACTGGAATGAATTATTCAGCAAGTTCTTCAGTAGGAATGACATCCTCAGTTGCCTTGAACTTGATAGAATCCTCAAGTGCTGGTTCATCTAACACAGAAGGTAGGTGCTCTCTTTGCGAGCCATTAGTTTCATCGAACCGCACATCTACAGTTTCAACAATCTTGTGAAGAGCGATGTTGAAGACTCTGTAGGTGTGCGAGTCCTTTCCGTAACCAAGCATAAAACCTTCATGTGCTTTCGGTGCAAATTTAGAATTGTGGTGAGGATCTCTAATCCAACATTTAGCATCGAAGACTTTGAAATAACTCACATTAGGTTTCTTGTCAGTGAGGAGTTCATAGGCCATCTTCTTAAAGAATTTGTGAAGATATACTCTGTTGATGATGTGGCACGCAGTATCAATTGCATCAATCCAAAAACTATGAGGCGTTTTGTATTCATCAAGCATAGTGCGAGCCATCTCAACAAGAGTTCTGTTCTTGCGCTCCACGACGCCATTTTGCTGAGGAGTATAAGGAGCAGATAACTCATGAGTAATACCAAGTTCATCAAGATAGTCATCAAGACCGGAATTCTTGAACTCAGTTCCATGGTCACTTCTGATGTGCTTGATCTTCACACCAAAGTTGGTTGAAGCCCTCGAGGAAAATCGTTTGAAGACTTCCTGCACTTCATGTTTGTAAGTAACAATGTGTACCCATGTGTATCGAGAGTAATCATCAACAATGACAAAACCATATAGAGATGCAGCATTAGAGAATGCTGAGTAATGATTTGGTCCGAAGAGGTCCATGTGAAGCAATTCGAATGGACGAGTAGTGGTCATGATAGTCTTCGCTGGATGCTTGGATTTGGTCATTTTTCCAGCTTCACAGGCTCCGCATAAGTGATCCTTGAGGAATTTGACATTCTCAATGCCAATGACATGCTTCTTCTTCACAAGCGTGTGCAAATTCCTCATGCCTGCGTGACCAAGTCGTCGATGCCATAGCCAGCCTTCAGAAGCTTTTGCAAGTAGACACACGGCTGGTTGTGGTCCTGTAGAGAAATCAACAATATACAAATCTCCTCTCCTAAAGCCTTCGAAGACTTTGGAATTGTCAGCTTCCATAATCACAACACAGCGATACTTGCCAAAGACAACAACCATATCAAGATCACAAAGCATTGAGACTGAGATGAGATTGTATCCTAAGGACTCAACAAGCATGACTTTGTCCATGTGTTTATCCTTAGAGATCGCAACCTTACCAAGACCCAATACCTGACTTTTGCCTTTGTCAGCAAAGATGATATGCTTCAGATGTGACGGTGTTAAAGGAGCATCCATCAAGAGATTCTTGTCACCAGTCATGTGATTTGTACATCCACTATCGAGGACCCATTCAGTGTTTTTGGGTTGATCATCCTGCAGATGAATTAGTGTAACTTACAATCTCATATGCTTCATCAGTGAAGAATATGATATCAAGTTCATCAGATGAATTTCATCAAGCGGTAAACAGATATAGCAGTATGAGGACGTGTGAAATGAAAGTTCATTCATCATGGTTAGCCTGCGTCCTTTCAGGCATTTTTGTCAGGTCCCCAGCAAATTCTTCAGACGTTAAGGCATGTCTGGAGACCTGACCCTGCAGAAGAGATTAGTTCTTTTTCTTCACCACCCACATCTGAAGGGGTGGCAAAGAGTTCATCACTCTGTGAGCACCATACGAGAACGGTGGCATAGAAGACAAACCATTTCGTTTCACATAAGAGGGGTTAGGGTAAGCATATGAATAAGCAGAGAAATTCTTCGAGGACTTATGAACATAATGATTTGAAGAATAATATGCATATTCGTAGCCCTTAGCTCTACCCTGCGAAACAGAGTTGTTAGCAGGATGATAGTCATATGGGGACTTTGATCCATTTGAGGAATTTGATACATGTGAGGAATTTGATCCATATGAGGACTTGGATCCATATGAGGAATTAGGTCCATATGAAGAGTTTGTTCTGGGGTTCCCATTCTTCACAGGTGGTGTCATGAGGACATTCACCTAAAGACTTTCAACATAACTTTTGGGAACCCAGATTTTCTTCATAGGGGAACCGTTCCTGCAGTTAGTCCCAACATATCTAGCAAATACTTCACCATTCTGATTTTTGAACAATTTATAGTTGGAGTCAAATGACTCATCAGAAGAATGAGGAGATTCACATGTAAAGCCAGATAACATGGATGGATCAACTGGAGGTCCCTTTGCAGCAACCCATGAGGTTTTGGGGTACTGCTCAGGCTTCCAATATGTTCCATCAGCATTAAGTTTCCGCTCAAAGGCAATACCCTCTTTCCTAGGGTTTCTGTTGAGGATCTGCTTTTTGAGCACATCATAGAGAATCTGATGCCCTTTGAGGCTTTTGTACATGCCTGTCGTGTACAGTTCCTTCAGCCCTGCATCGTCAGTGATACTAGCAATGTCCTCAGATGAGGAATTAGTGATAGCAGAGGCAGGTGAAGAATTTGTAATAGTTGAAGCATTTGAACATTCAGGTGAAGAATTAGCAGATTCACGTTCAATGCACTTTAAGCATGGAGGAACAAATTCTTCCTGAGAAGTGTTGATTTGTTGAGCAAGTAATGAATCGCGCTCCTTCTGAAGATCTTAATAACTCACTCTTAGCTTCTCAAGATCTTGCTTTCTTTGAAGAAATTCATAAGAAAGTTTCTCATGATCAGATAAGAGAGTGTTATGATGACTTTGAAGGTTATCAAACCTAGACTGAAGTCTCGGAAGATTTTCAGTCAGGGCTTTAGTGCGATCCATTTCTTCACCCAACATATCATCACTTTTGTCTAGCATGTTTTGAACCTTTTCAAAAGCCCTTTGTTGTTTTACAGCAATCTTTGCAAGTTTAGAGTAGCTGGGCTTGAGATTCTCATCAGATTCATTTTCACTAGATTCAGAGGAGGTGTATTTGAGTACCTTTGCACCTTTTGCCATGAAGCAATAGGTGGGAGCGTAGTCATCGTTATCTTCATCAGGCTTGTCGGTGGGGTCAGTTTCTTTAGTATTGAAGATGGACTTGCTAACGAAAGCAGTAGCGAAGGCCAGACTCGCCACACCAGATTCGGATTCTTCAGACGCCTCCTCTTCCTCATTTTCCTCAGATTCAGCTTCAGAGTCCATTTCCTTGCCAATGAATGCCCGAGCCTTCTTGGAGATGCTCTTCTTGTGAGATGAAGACTTTGAGGATTTTGATGACGAAGATTTTGACGATTTCTTCTTCTTCTTCGCATCATCAGAACTGTAATCCTTGTATTTCTTCTTCTTCAATTCCTTTTCCCATTGAGGACAATCTTGAATATAATGACCAAGTTTCTTGCATTTGTGACACAGCCTTCTCTTATAGTCACTTGATGAGGAATCACTGCCTCTTGAGGATTTTCCAAAGCGACCACGTCTTGAGAACTTCTGGAATTTCTTCACGAGCAGTGCTAGCTCCGGGCTCAGCTCTTCAGGATCACCAAGGCTACTACCAGAGTCCTCACATTCAGACTCAGACACAACCTCGGCCTTTAGGGCACGTGGTTTGCCATAGCTCGAACCATAGAGATCTCTCTTTTCAGCAAGCTGGAACTCGTGAGTATTTAGCCTTTCGAGGATATCGGTAGGATCAAGAGACTTGTAGTCAGCCCGTTCTTGTATCATCAGACCCAGAGTATCAAATGAGGAATCAAGCGATCTCAACAGTTTCTTCACCACCTCATGGTCAGTGATGTCAGTGGCACCGAGGGCTTGAAGCTCATTTGAGATGTCAGTGAGGCGATCAAAGGTTTGTTGAACATTTTCATTATCGAGTCTTTTGAAGCAGTTGAAGAGATTCCGAAGAACATCAACTCGAGAGTCACGCTGAGTTGAGACTCCTTCATTTACTTTGGACAGCCTATCCCAGATAAGCTTAGCAGTTTCCAAAGCACTCACTCTTCCATACTGTCCTTTACTCAGATGGCCACATATGATATTCTTCGCTTGAGAATCGAGTTGCTTGAATCTCTTCACATCAGTAGCGTTCAGTGAGGGTGAAACAGAGGGAACACCATTTTCCACAACATACCAGAGATCGTTGTCAATTGCCTCGAGATGCATTCGCATCTTGTTTTTCCAGTAGGGGTAGTCTGTCCCATCAAAGGTAGGACACCCAGCCGAGACCTTGATCATACCTGCGGTCGACATAACTAAAACTCCAGGCGGTTAAACCAAAATCACACAGGACAAGGGAGTACCTTGCTCTGATACCAATTGAAAGTGCATTATGTCGACTAGAGGGGGGGGGGTGAATAGGCGATTTTTATGAATTCTTCACTGAGGAATTTGCCGGTGAGGAAATTCCTTAGCGAAGAACTATTAGCAGCGGAATAAGTACTCAGAAGTAAGCATAACAGAAGACAAGCATGGTCATCATGATGAAATGAAGACTAGCACAGAGTACAGAAAGCGTAATCACAGGAATACACAAGATGAAGACAAACAGACTGAAGAAATTGAACTGACGAAATTGAGAAAGTCTTCAGGCAAAGTCTTCAAACACAGATATGAACAAACACTCAACACAGTAATGAGGAAATGAAAGGGTTGAGGAAATAGAACCAGTAGGTTGGTGAAGACAATGATTTGGTAGACCAGTTCCAACTGTTGTCTCAGTTGTACGTCTGGTTGGAGCGGCTGAGTATTTAAACTCGAGGACACGCAGTCCCGGAAACCCAGTCTCTGAGCACGCAGCTCAGGGCACCCAGTCCTCACCGTATTCTCCTTGAACTAAGATCACACAGATCCCGTCCAATCACTCGTGGTAAGTCTTCAGGCGACTTCCAAACCTTCACAGACTTGGTCACTCGGCGATCCACAATTCCTCTTGGATGCTCTAGACCTTGACACCTAACCGTCTGGAAGAAGCACAGTCTTCAAAGGTAACAAGCGTCGGATCCACGCAGGATCAATTTCTTCAGTGATGCTCAATCACTTTGGGGTTTGTAGGTGTTTGGGTTTGGGATTTTCCTCACTCGATGATTTTCGCTCAAAGTCCTCGGAGGATGGGTTGCTCTCAACTGACAAGTGTCAAGTTCTCTCGGAGTAGCCAACCAGCTAGTGGTTGTAGGGGGCGGCTATTTATAGCCTAGGGAGCAGCCCGACATGATAAGACATAAATGCCCCTCAATGATATGACCGTTAGGTGGATAAGATATTTTGGGACAGCTGGCGCGCAGCACAGCAACGGTCGGAAATTTGACTCTCAAATTCCTCAGGGCTATCATGTTCCGCACTGTGTAGGTAATTCGCACTGACGAATTCCTAACTCCTTAGTCAGAACAAATTCATCAGCGACCAGAAGAACTTCGTCTCTGTCACTGAAGAAAGTGACTGAACTGTATGAGATTTCCAAAGGCTTCACTCGAAGGGATTGGTAGGTGTAGGATTTTGAGTTGAGCATCACATGGAAATTTTTCCTTAGTATTTCCTCGACCCCCTTTAATAGTACGGTGTTTCCTATGACTCAAGAAAGAGAAAATGAAACTACAAAAACAAAAGTCTTCCCGCTTCATGTTCCACAAATGAATACCAAGTCTTCAAGGTCACACTAATTTCTTCACTTTCAAAGTCTTCAGAAAGTCTTCAGAATATCAAAGTCTTCAGTTGAAGAACTTCATTTTTAGGGGTCGACTTTCTCTGTAAATATCAAACTCCTCATAGACTTATAGACCTGTGTATACTCACAAACGCATTAGTCCCTTAACCTATAAGTTTTCAATACACCAAAATCACTAAGGGGCACTAGATGCACTTACATGCACACATCAAAATGTATTACTTCCAACAAGTTGCTTTCTTGTTCCATCTTACTGAAACTGAGGCTTTTCAGTCATCTTGCCCATTTGGTATGATTTGCATGTCTCAAGTGATTCAAAATCAAGTGAGTCCAAATGATCCATCTGCATGGAGTTTCTTCATGCGTATACACCAATAGACATGGTTCGCATGTCTCAATCTTTTCAAAAATGAGTGAGTCCAAAGATCCATCAACATGGAGCTTCTTCATGCATATTATACCAATATGACTCAAATGGCAGTGCCACAAGTTTGTGGTACTATCATCACTATCTTATATCTTTTGGCATGAACATGTGTATCACTACGATCGAGATTCAATAAACCATTCATTTTAGGTGCAAGACCATTGAAGGTATTATTCAAATAAACAGAGTAACTATTTTTCTCCTTAAATGAATGACCGTATTGCAATAGACATAATCCAATCATGTCTATGCTCAACGCAAACACCAAATAACAATTATTTAGGTTTAACACCAATCACCTATCTCGATGCTAGAGGGAGTATGTGATGCTTGATCACATCAAGCTTGGAAACATTTCCAACACATATCGTCATCTCACCTTTAGCTAGTCTCCGTTTATTCCGCAGATTTTATTTCGAGTTACCAACACTTAGCAACCGAACCGGTATCTAATACCCTGGTGCTACTAGGAGTACTAGTAAAGTACACATTAATATAATGTATATCCAATATACTTCTATCGACCTTGCTAGCCTTCTCATCTACCAAGTATCTAGGGTAGTCCTGCTTCAGTGGTCGTTCCCCTCATTACAGAAGCAGTTAGTCTCGGGTTTGGTTTCAACCTTGGGTTTCTTCACTAGAGCAGCAACTGATTTGCCATTTCATGAAGTATTTGCCCTTGCCCTTCTTGAAACTAGTGGTTTTACCAACCATCAACAATTGATGCTCCTATTTGATTTCTGCTTTCGCGGTGTCAAACATCACGAATTGCTCAAGGATCATCATGTCTATCCCTGATATGTTTTAGTTCATCACGAAGCTCTAATAGCTTGGTGGCAGTGACTATGGAGAACCATCACTATCTCATCTGGAAGATTAACTCCCACTCGATTCAAGTGATTGTAGTACTCAGACAATCTGAGCACATGCTCAATGATTGAGCTTTTCTCCCTTAGTTTGCAGGCTTAAGAAACTCGTCAGAGGTCTCATACCTCTTGACGCGGGCACGAGCCTGAAATCCCAATTTCATCCCTTTGAACATCTCATATGTTCTGCGATGTTTCAAAAACGTCTTTGGTGCCTAAATTGTAAACTGTTTAACATTACACACTGAACTATCACGTAGTCATCAAAACGTGTATGTCAAATGTTCGCAACATCCACAAACGACGATCGAGGTTCAGCACACCGAGCGGTGCATTAAGGACATAAGCCTTCTGTGCAGCAATAAGGACAATCCTCAGAATACGGGCCCAGTCCACATAATTGCTACTGTCAACTTTCAACTAAATTTTCTTTAGGAACGTATCTTAAACAGTAGAACTAAAGCGTAAGCTACGACATAATTTGCAAAGGTCTTTTGAGTATGTTCATGATAATTAAGTTCGTCTAATCAAATTATTTAATGAACTCCCACTCAGATAGGCATCCCTCTAGTCATCTAAGTGATACATGATCCGAGTCAACTAGGCCGTGTCCGATCATCACGTGAGACGGACTAGTCATCATCGGTGAACATCTTCATGTTGATCGTATCCACTATACGACTCATGTTCGACCTTTCGGTCTCTTGTGTTCCGAGGCCATGTCTGTACATGCTAGGCTCGTCAAGTCAACCTAAGTGTTTTGCTTGTGTAAATCTGGCTTACACCCATTGTATTCGAACGTTAGAATCTATCACACCCGATCATCACGTGCTGCTTCAAAACAACGAACCATTGCAACGGTGCACAGTTAGGGGGAACACTTTCTTGAAATTTTAGTGAGGGATCATCTTATTTATGCTACCGTCGTTCTAAGCAAATAAGATGTAAACATGACAAACATCACATGCAAATCATAGAGTGACATGATATGGCCAATATCATCTTGCGCCTTTGATCTCCATCTTTGAGGCGCGGCATGATCACCTTCGTCACCGGCATGACACCATGATCTCCATCATCATGATCTCCATCATCGTGTCTTCATGAAGTTGTCTCGCCAACTATTACTTCTACTACTATGGCTAATGGTTAGCAATGAAGTAAAGTAATTACATGGCGTTCTGATTGACACGCAGGTCATAAAATAAATTAAGACAACTCCTATGGCTCCTGCCGGTTGTCATACTCATCGACAAGCAAGTTGTGATTCCTATTACAAGAACATGATCAATCTCATACATCACATATCATTCATCACATTCTTTTGGCCATATCACATCACATAGCATACCCTGCAAAAACAAGTTAGACGTCCTCTAATTGTTGTTGCATGTTTTACGTGGCTGCTATGGGTTTCTAGCAAGAACGTTTCTTACCTATGCAAAAGCCACAACGGTGATATGCCAATTGCTATTTACCCTTCATAAGGACCCTTTTCGTCGAATCCGATCCGACTAAAGTGGGAGAGACTGGCACCCGCTAGCAACCTTATGCAACAAGTGCATGTCAGTCGGTGGAACCTGTCTCACGTAAGAGTACGTGTAAGGTCGCTCCGGGTCGCTTCATCCCACGATGCTGCCAAATTAAGATAAGACTAGTAACGGTAAGCATATTGAACAAACCAACGCCCACAACTATTTGTGTTCTACTCGTGCATAGAATCTACGCAATAGACCTAGCTCATGATGCCACTGTTGGGGAACGTAGTATAAATTCAAAATTTTCTACGCATAACCAAGATCAATCTATGGAGAGACTAGCAACGAGAGAGAGGGGAGTGCATCTTCATACCCTTGAAGATCGCGATGTGGAAGCGTTACAAGAATGCGGTTGGTGGAGTCGTACACGCAGTGATTCAGATCGCGGTCGATTCCGATCTAAGCGCCGAACGGAGGACGCCTCTGCGTTCAACACACGTACAGCCCGGGGATGTCTCCTCCTTCTTGATCCAGCAAGGGGAGAGGAGAAGTTGAGGGTAAACTCCAGCAGCACGATGGCGTGGTGGTGATGGAGCTCGTGGTTCTCCGGCAGGGCTTCACCAAGCACTACGGAGGAGGAGGTGTTGGAGGAGGGAGGGGCTGCGCCAGGGGAAGGGTGTGGCTGCCCTCTCTCTACCTCACTATATATAGGGGGAAGGGGGTGGAGGAGGCAGCCTAGGGTTCCCTAGGGGAGGGGTGGCGGCCACAGGGGAAACCCTAGATGGGTTTGGGCGCCCCCACCCCTAGGAAACTTGCCCCCCAAGCCGGGAGGGGCGGCTGCCCTAGGGGAGGCGCCCCCACCTCTCCTGGTTACGTGAGAGGGGTTGGGAGGGGCGCAAATGGGCTGGTGTGCCCCCTCCCCTTGGCCCATTAGGTCCCCAACGCTTGTTGGGGCCTCCGAAACACCTTTCGGTCACGCTGGTCGTCACCTGGTATTCACAATTCCGGACTCCAATACCCTTCGTCCAATATATTGATCTTCACCTCTGGACCATTCCAGAGCTCCTCATCACTCCCAGGATCTCATCTGGGACTCCGAACAACCTTCGGTAACCACATACTATTTCCCATAACAACTCTAGCGTCACTGAACCTTAAGTGTGTAGACCCTACGGGTTCGGGAACCATGCAGACATGACCGAGACGTTCTTCGACCAATGACCAACAGCGGGATCTGGATACCCATGTTGGCTCCCACATGTTCTACGATGATCTCATCGGATGAACCACGATGTCGGGGATTCAAGCAATCCCGTATACAATTCCCTTTGTCAATCGGTACGTTACTTGCCCGAGATTCGATCGTCGGTATCCCAATACCTTGTTCAATCTCGTTACTGGCAAGTCACTTTACTCGTTCCGTAATGCATGATCCCGTGACTAACTACTTAGTCACATTGAGCTCATTATGATGATGCATTACCGAGTGGGCCCAGAGATACCTCTCCGTCACACGGAGTGACAAATCCCAGTATCGATTCGTGCCAACCCAACAGACACTTTCGGAGATACCCATAGTTCACCTTTATAGCCACCTAGTTACGTTGTGACGTTTGGCACACCCAAAGCATTCCTACGGTATCTGGGAGTTGCACAATCTCATGGTCTAAGGAAATAATAGTTGACATTAGAAAAGCTCTTAGCAAACGAACTATATGATCTTGTGCTATGCTTAGGATTGGGTCTTGTCCATTACATCATTCTCCTAATGATGTGATCCCGTTATCAATGACATACAATGTCCATGGTTAGGAAACCATAACCATCCATTGATCAACGAGCTAGTCAACTAGAGGCTCACTAGGGACATGTTGTGGTCTATGTATTCACACATGTATTATGGTTTCCTGTTAATACAATTATAGCATGAATAATAGACAATTATCACGAACAAGGAAATATAATAATAACCATTTTATTATTGACTCTAGGGCATATTTATTGTCACTTCGGGGTTGTCGGATCATAACACATAATAGGTGACTATAGACTTGCAAGATAGGATCAAGAACACACATATATTCATGAAAACATAATAGGTTCAGATCTCAAATCATGGCACTCGGGCCCTAGTGACAAACATTAAGCATAGCAAAGTCATAGCAACATCAATCTCAGAACATAGTGGATACTAGGGATCAAACCCTAACAAAACTAACTTGATTACATGGTAAATCTCATCCAACCCATCATCGTCCAGCAAGCCTATGATGGAATTACTCACGCACGGCGGTGAGCATCATGAAATTGGTGATGGAGGATGGTTGATTATGACGACGGTGACGAATCCCCCTCTTCGGAGCCCCGAACGGACTCCAGATCAGCCCTCCCGAGAGAGATTAGGGCTTGGCGGCGGCTCCATGTCGTAAAATGCGATGAAACTTTCTCTCTGATTTTTTTCTCCCCGAACGTGAATATATGGAGTTGGAGTTGAGGTCGGTGGAGGTCCAGGGGGCCACAAGATAGGGGGGAGCGTCCAGGGGGAGGGGGCGCGCCCCCACCCTCGTGGACAGGGTGTGGGCCCCCTGGTCTTGATTCTTTTGCCAGTATTTTTTATATTTTCCAAAAAGTCCCTCCGTGGATTTTTAGGACATTCTGAGAACTTTTCTTTTCTACACATAAAACAACATCATGGCAGTTCTGCTGAAAACAGCGTTAGTCCGGGTTAGTTTCATTCAAATCATGCAAGTTAGAGTCCAAAACAAGGGCAAAAGTGTTTGGAAAAGTAGACACGTTGGAGACGTATCAACTCCCCCAAGCTTAAACGTTTGCTTGTCCTCAAGCAATTCAGTTGATAAACCGAAAGTGATAAATAAAAACTTTTACAAACTCTATTTGCTCTTGTTGTTGTAAACATGCAAAGCCATCATTCAGGTTTCAGCAAATATTATGAACAAACCATACTCACAATAACACTTAGGTCTCACAATTACTCATAGCCTAATCAGCTAGCGAGCCATAATAACAAAACTCGGATGCCAACACTTCCTCAAAATAATCATAACATAATATAACAAAATGGTATCTCGCTAGCCCTTTATGAGACCGCAAAACATAAATGCGGAGCACCTTTAAAGATCAAGGACTGACTAAACATTGTAATTCATGGTAAAAGAGATCCAGTCAAGTCATACCCAATATAAATCAATAGTAATGAATGCAAATGATAGTATGCTCTCCAGCGGGTGCTTTTTAATAAGAAGGGTGATGACTCAACATAAAAGTAAATAGATAGGCCCTTCGCATAGGGAAGAAGGGATTTGTAGAGGTGCCAGAGCTCGATTTTAAAATAGAGATTGAATAACATTTTGAGCGGCATACTTTTGCTGTCAACGCAACAACTATGAGATGGTTGTATCTTCCATACTACATGCGTTATAGGTAGTTCCCAAACAGACTGGTAAATGTTTATACTCCCCCAACCACCAACAAGCATCAATCCATGGCTTGCTCGAAACAACGAGTGCCTCCAACTAACAACAACCCTGAGGAGTTTTGTTTAATTATTTTGATTTGCTTTGATCTTTTTGGATCATGGGACTGGGCATCCCGGTTACCGGCCCTTTCTCGTGAATGAGGAGCGGAGTCCACTCCTCTTGAGAATAACCCACCTAGCATGGAACATATAGGAAGCCCTAGTTGAAACATGAGCTGCTCGAGCATATAAAATAGAATTTCATTTGTAGGTTTGGAGTTTGGCACATACAAATTTACTTGGAACAGCAGGTAAATACCGCATATAGGAAGGTATAGTGGACTCATATGGAACAACTTTGGGGTTTATGCAGTTTGGATGCACAAGCAGTATTCCCGCTTAGTACAGGTGAAGGCTAGCAAAAGACTGGGAAGCGACCAACTAAGAGAGCGACAACAGTCATGAACATGCATTAAAATTAATTCACACCGAGTACAAGCATGAGTAGGATATAATCCACCATGAACATAAATATCATGAAGGCTATGTTGATTTGTTTCAACTACATGCGTGAACATGTGCCAAGTCGAGTCACTCAATTCATTCAAAGGAGGATACCATCCCATCATACCACATCATAATCATTCTAATAGCATGTTGGCACACAAGGTAAACCATTATAACTCATAGCTAATCAAGCATGGCACAAGCAACTATAATCTCTAAATGTCGTTGCAAATATGTTTACCTCATAATAGGCTGACTCGGAACCACATCATAATCATTCTAATAGCATGTTGGCACACAAGGTAAAGCATTATAACTCATAGCTAATCAATCATGGCACAAGCAACTATAATCTCTAAATGTCATTGCGAATATGTTTACCTCATAATAGGCTGACTCAGAAACGATGAACTCATCATATTTACAAAAACAAGAGAGGTCGAGTTCATACCAGCTTTTCTCATCTCAATAAGTCCATCATATATCGTCATTATTGCCTTTCACTTGCACGACCGAATGATGTGTATAATAATAATAGTGCACGTGCATTGGACTAAGCTGGAATCTGCAAGCATTCAACTCAAGAGAGAAGACAAGTAATATGGGCTCTAAGTTAAATAAACAATCATACATATGAGAGCCACTAAACATTTTCAATATGGTCTTCTCGACCCCAAAGGAAAGAAAAGAAAATAAACTATTTACACGGGAAAGCTCCCAACAAGTAAGAAGAAGAACTAGAAATCTTTTTGGGTTTTCATTTTAATTTCTACTACAAGCATGGAAATTACACTAACTAACTTTTTTGGTTTTTCTTAAGGTTTATCAAACACACAAGAAGAAAGCTAGAAAAAGAAATTTAAACTAGCATGGATAATACAATGAAATAGCATGAGCACCGACAACTAGTGTGTGAACATGAATGTAAAGGCGGTGAGAAATACGTACTCCCCCAAGCTTAGGCTTTTGGCCTAAGTTGGTCTAGTACCAAGGACCGCCGCTACTCTCCCCGGTGTACTGGGAAGTGTAATCAGGATACCACTGGCTGGTCATCTCCGGATCCCACTGGACAGATGATGCACGATAAGGATCCAATGTAGGTTCCGGATCAGGTTCAGGTTCTGGAGTGAAAGCTTGGGCTCGATGATTGTACACCGCTTCAGGTGTAACAAGAAAATTATCTGCAGTCAAATCAAACAACAGAGGCGCAGGCAAAATAATAATCTCAATGTGTTTCTTATTAAATCTAAGTTTATACAAGAGCATCTTCTCTTTGTTGTCAACAATAAACTTGTGTGCTACCATGCTCTTGTAATCTAAAATGTGAGGAGGAAATTTTGTCTCCTCTTTCTCATGGTGCCTAATGGGTATCTGAAAATGTCTAGCAAGACGTGAAGCATAGATACCTCCAAATATGGGGCCTTTTGTACAATTTAGGGCTAGCCTTTAGCAACAACGGCACCCATACTAAAACTATTGTCTCCAAGCAAGGCATGTTGAAGAATGATAATATCAGGAACTCTAAAGTTTCCACTATTTCCACGACCAATCAAGCATCTACTAGAAAATATGGCAAAGTAGCGTAAAACAGGAAAGTGTATGCTAGAGATTTTGGCCTCGGGACCCTTCTTTGGCTCCTCTACAGCGATAGTATTAACCAAGCCATCCACATCTTTACGATGGGGTTCCTCTAATTCTCCTTCATAAGGTATCCTACACACCGCGCAAAAATTACGTAGATACATTTCTCTGAATTCATCATATAAATGAAATGATACTGTAGGCGGTGACTTCTTAGGATAACAATAAAAAATTTGCACGAAAGTATTGGTGAGTAAGAGATACTGGTCGATCCGGTCGTTGATGAAATCGGTGAGGCCTGCATTCTCGATCAAAGAATAAAAATCTTCATGAATTCCAGCTTCTTTCAAGAAATCATCGCATGGCCATTCACACGACCGCACTTTTGCTAAGCGAGGAAGATTGTACTTGGCTTTTTCCTTCTCTTTGGCTTGTTTTTCCTGAGAGCCTTGGCTAGAAGAGCCCCTCAAAAGTTTCCTTAACATTTTCTGAAAATTTCTGAAATTTTAGTAACTTCAAAATAAAAGTGAATAAAACTAAACAAGATTGGTAGCAACTACTCCTACAAGTGCCTAGAGCCTATATCATGCATTAGAATTGCTTGGGACCTCATAAATTCAACATGCAAGCTCAAGAACATGGTCACCTATGCGCAAAAATTTGCAATGAATAAAGCACTAGAACAAAAACTCATTGGACCAATGGAGGAGTCACATACCAAGCAACAATCCCCCAAAGCAGTTTTGTGAATGGAAGCTTTGAGTAAAGAGATCGAAAATCGCAGCAAAATGAGCTAGAACTCGTGCTTGAGTTGGATGGGGATTTTTTTGGGTAGAAGATGAAGTGTGTGGGTGCTGGCATAAGTGGAGGGGGGCCACCAGGGGCCCACGAGACAGGGGGCGCGCCCCGGTAGGGTGGGCACGCCCTCCACTCTCGTGGTCTGGTGCTTGCCCCTCCTGTAGTGTTTTCAGTGCCTAAAATCCTCAAATATTCCATAAAAAATCATAGAGCACTTTTATTTTTGGGATATTTTTTAATGCACGGATAATTCAGAAAACAGACGGATAATACTATTTTTGCTTTATTTATTCTAAATAATAGAAAGTAAAAAAAAGTGTGTACAGAAGGTTGTGCCTTCTAGTTTCATCCATCTCATGATCATTAAAATGAATCCACTAACAAGGTTGATCAAGTCTTGTTAACAAACTCATTCCGAATAACACGGAATCGGAGAAATTTCGAATAACACTAAGTTACCTCAACGGGGATATGAAAATCCCCAACAATAAGAATATCATACTTTTTCTTGATAGTAGGGAGAGGAAATTCAAAACCTCCAATAATGATAGTTGGAACTTATCCAATAGAATTGATGCTATGAACTTGAGATTGTTTCCTCGGAAAGTGTACCGTATGCTCATTACCATTAACATGAAAAGTGACATTGCCTTTGTTGCAATCAATAACAGCCCCTGCAGTATTCAAAAAAGGTCTACCAAGGATAATCGACATACTATCGTCCTCGGGAATATCAAGAATAACAAAGTCCGTTAAGATAGTGACATTTGCAACCACAACAGGCACATCCTCACAAATACCGACAGGTGTAGCAGTTGATTTATCAGCCATTTGCAAAGATATTTTAGTAGGTGTCAACTTATTCAATTCAAGTCTACGATATAAAGAGAGAGGCATAACACTAACACCGGCTCCAAGATCACATAAAGCAGTTCTAACATAATTTCTTTTAATGGAGCATGGTATAGTTGGTACCCCAGATCTCCAAGTTTCTTTGGTATTCCACCCTTAAAAGTGTAATTAGCAGGCATGGTGGAAATTCCAGCTTCCGGTATCTTTCTTTTGTTTGTGATGATATCCTACATATATTTAGCATAAGGATTCACTTTGAGCATATCACTTAAACGCATACATAAGAAAATAGGTCTAATCATTTTAGCTAAGCGCTCAAAATCCTCATCATCCTTTGTTTTGGATGGTTTAGGAGGAAAGGGCATGGGTTTCTGAACCCATGGTACTCTTTCTTTACCGTGCTTCCTAGCAACAAAATCTCTCTTATCATAACGTTGATTCTTTGATTGTGGGTTATCAAGATCAACAACAGGTTCAATCTCTACTTCATTGTTTTTGCTAGGTTGAGCATCAACATGAACATTATCATTAGCATTATCACTAGGTTCATGTTCATCACCTGGTTGTGTTTCAGCATCAGAGATAGAAATATCATTGGGATTCTCAGGTGTGTCTATAGTAGGTTCACTAGAAGCATGCAAAGTTCTATCGTTTTTCTTTTTCTTCTTCTTAGAAGAACTAGGTGCCTCTAAATTATTTCTCTGAGAATCTTGCTCGATTCTCTTAGGGTGGCCTTCAGGATACAAAGGTTCCTGAGTCATTCTACCAGTTCTAGTAGCCACTCTAACAGCAAAGTCATTTTTATTATTTAATTCATCAAGAAAATCATTTTGAGCTTTAAGTACTTGCTCAGCTTGAGTAGCAACCATAGAAGCATATTTGCTAACGAGTTTGAGTTCACCTTTAACTCTAGCCATATTATCGCTTACGCGTCCTATCTCGAAAGCATTATTCCTTAACTCTCTACCAACATAAGCATTAAAACTTTCTTGTCTAGCCATAAAGTCATCAAATTCATCTAAGCATGGGCTATGAAATTTAGTAGAGGGGATTTCAACTTTATCATAGATATAGAGAGAATTTACCTTTACTACCTGTGTCGGGTTATCAAGACAATGTGGTTCTTCTATAGGCGGTAAATTAAGACCATGTATTTCTTCAATAGGTGATAAATTCTTAACATCTTCAGCTTTAATACTTTTTTCTTTCATTTATTTCTTTGCCTCTTGCATATCTTCAGGACTGAGAAATAAAACACCTCTCTTCTTTGGAGTGGGTTTAGGAATAGGCTCAGGAGTTAGCTCAATTGGTTCAGGAATTTCCTCAGGAATTGGCTCAGGAAGAGTCCAATTATTTTCATTAGTCAACATATTATTCAATAGTAATTCAGCTTCCTCGACTGTTCTTTTCCTGAAAACACAACCAGCACAACTATCCAAGTAGTCCTTGGAAGCATCGGTTAGTCCATTATAAAAGATATCAAGTATTTCATTTTTCTTAAGAGGATGATCAGGCAAAGCATTAAGTAATCGGAGAAGCCTCCCCCAAGCTTGTGGGACCTCTCTTCTTTGATTTGCACAAAGTTATATATTTCCCGCAATGCAGCTTGTTTCTTATGAGCAGGGAAATATTTAGTAGAGAAGTAATAAATCATATCCTGGGGATTACGCACACAACCAGGAGCAAGAGAATTATACCAAGTCTTAGCATCACCCTTTAATGACAACGGAAATATCTTAAGGATATAATAATAGCGAGATTTATCATCATGAGTAAACAGGGTGGCTATATCATTCAACTTGGTAAGATGTGCCACAACAGTTTCAGATTCAAGGCCAAAAAAAGGATCAGATTCAACTAAAGTAATAATTTCAGGATCAACAGAGAATTCATAATCCTTATCAATAACGCAGATAGGTGAAGTAGCAAAAGCAGGGTCATGTTTCATTCTAGCATTAAGAGACTGCTGCTTCCATTTAGCTAATAATTTCTTAAGATCATATCTATCATTGCAAGCAAAGATAGCTCTAGCAGCTTCTTCATTCATAACATAACCCTCAGGAACAACAGGCAATTCATAATCATTGGGAGAATTTTCATCATCACTATCATCAATAATAGCATCGTCAATAGTTTCATTCCCCCTAACTCTAGCAAGTTGTTCATCAAGAAATTCACCTAATGGCAAAGCAGTATCACACACAGAAGTAGTTTCATCATAAGTATCATGCATAGCAGAAGTGGCATCATCAATAACATGCGACATATCAGAATTCATAGTAGTAGCAGGTTTAGGTGTCGCAAGCTTACTAATAACATAAGGAGAATCTAGTGAAGAGCTAGATGGCAGTTCCTTACCTCCCCTCGTAGTTGAGGGCAAAATCTTGGTTCTATCATCTTTCAAGTTCTTCATAGTGATCAACAGATATAAATCCCAAGTGACTCAGAGAATACAGCTATGCTCCGCGGCAACGGCGCAAGAAATTAGTCTTGATGACCCACAAGTGTAGGGGATCGCAACAACTTTTGAGGGTAAAGTATTCAACCCAAATTTATTGATTCGACACAAGGGGAGCCAAAGAATATTCTTGAGTATTAGCAGTTGAGTTGTCAATTCAACCACACCTGGATAACTTAGTATCTACAGCAAAGTATTTATTAGCAAAGTAGTATGATAATAAAGGTAACGGTGGAAAAAGTAAAGAGAATAGATTTGGGGTTTTTGTAGTAGTTGTAATAGTAGCAACGGAAAAGTAAATAAGCGAAGAACAATATGTGAAAAGCTCGTAGGAAATGGATCAGTGATGGATAATTATGCCGGATGCGATTCCTCATGTAATAGCTATAACATAGGGTGACACAGAACTAGTTCCAATTCATCAATGTAATGTAGGCATGTATTCCATAAATAGTCATACGTGCTTATGGAAAAGAACTTGCATGACATCTTTTGTCCTACCCTCCCGTGGCAGCGGGGTCCTAGTGGAAACTAAGGGATATTAAGGCCTCCTTTTAATAGAGAACCGGAACAAAGCATTAGCACATAGTGAATACATGAATTCCTCAAACTACGGTCATCACCGAGAAGTATCCCGATTATGGTCACTTCGGGGTTGTCGGATCATAACACATAATAGGTGACTATAGACTTGCAAGATAGGATCAAGAACACACATATATTCATGAAAACATAATAGGTTCAGATCTGAAATCATGGCACTCGGGCCCTAGTGACAAGCATTAAGCATAGCAAAGTCATAACAACATCAATCTCAGAACATAGTGGATACTAGGGATCAAACCCTAACAAAACTAACTTGATTACATGGTAAATCTCATCCAACCCATCACCGTCCAGCAAGCCTACGATGGAATTACTCACGCACGGCGGTGAGCATCATGAAATTGGTGATGGAGGATGGTTGATGATGACGACGGCGACGAATCCCCCTCTCCAGAGCCCCGAACAGACTCCAGATCAGCCCTCTCGAGATAGATTAGGGCTTGGCGGCGGCTCTGTGTCGTAAAATGCGATGAAACTTTCTCTCTGATTTTTTTCTCCCCGAACGTGAATATATGGAGTTGGAGTTGAGGTCGGTGGAGGTCCAGGGGGCCCACGAGATAGGGGTGCGCCACCCACCCTCGTGGACAGGGTGTGGGCCCCCTGGTCTTGATTCTTTCACCAGTATTTTTTATATTTTCCAAAAAGTCCCTCCATGGATTTTCAGGACATTCCGATAACTTTTCTTTTCTACACATAAAACAACATCATGGCAGTTCTGCTGAAAACAACGTCAGTCCGGGTTAGTTTCATTCAAATCATGCAAGTTAGAGTCCAAAACAAGGGCAAAAGTGTTTGGAAAAGTAGATACATTGGACACGTATCACTTCTCTCAAGATAGCAAGAGTATTATGGTGGGTGAACAAATTACTGTCGAGCAATTGATAGAAAAGCACACAGTTATGAGATTATCTAGGCATGATCATGTATATAGGCATCACGTCCGTGACAAGTAGACCAAAACGATTCTGCATCTACTACTATTACTCCACACATCGACCGGCTCCTGCCTGCATCTAGAGTATTAAGTTCATGAAGAACAGAGTAACGCATTAAGAAAGATGACATGATGTAGAGGGATAAACTCATGCAATATGGTATAAACCCCATCTTTTCATCCTTGATGGCAACAATACAATACATGCCTTGCTGCCCCTGCTGTCACTGGGAAAGGACACCGCAAGATTGAACCCAAAGCTAAGCACTTCTCCCATTGCAAGGAAGATCAATCTAGTAGGGCAAACCAAACTGATAATTCGAAGAGACTTGCAAAGATAACTTAACCACACATAAAAGAATTTAGAGGAGATTCAAATACTTCTCATAGATAAACTTGATCATAAACCCACAATTCATCGGATCTCGACAAACACACCGCAAAAAGAGTTACATTGAATAGATCTCCAAGAAGATCGAGGAGAACTTTGTATTGAGATTCAAAGAGAGAGAAGAAGCCATCTAGCTAATAACTATGGACCCGAAGGTCTGTGGTAAACTACTCACAACTCATCGGAGAGGCTTTTGAGATGATGTAGAGGCCCTCCGTGGTCGATTCCCCCTCTGGCGGAGCACCGGCGAAGGCTCCAAGATGGGATCTCGCGGATACAGAAGGTTGCGGCTGTGGAATTAGGTTTTCGTGGTGTTCCTGGATGTTTTCGGGGTACGTGGGTATATATATGAGGAAGAAGTAGGTCGGTGGACGCTCGAGGGGCCCACAAGGGTGGGGGGCGTGCCGGGCACCCTCGTGGCTGCCTCATGTGTTGCTTGATTTCCACTCCAAGTCCCCTGGATTACGTTTGTTCGAAAAAGATTGCTACCGAACGTTTCATTCCGTTTGGACTCCGTTTGATATTCCTTTTCTTCGGAACACCGAAATAGGCAAAAAAATAGCAATTCGGGCTGGGCCTCCGGTTAGTAGGTTAGTCCCAAAAATGATATTAAAGTGCAAAGTAAAGCCCATAAACATCCAAAACGGGTAATATAATAGCATGGAACAATCAAAAATTATAGATACGTTGGAGACGTATCAAGCATCCCCAAGCTTAATTCATGCTCGTCCTCGAGTAGGTAAATGATAAAAATAGAATTTTTGATGTGGAATGCTACCTAGCATAATTCTCAATGTAATTTTCTTTATTGTGGCATGAATGTTCAGATCCAAATGATTCAAAATAAAAGTTCATATTGACATAAGAAATAGTAATACTTCAAGCATACTAACAAAGCAATCATGTCTTCTCATAGTAACATGGCTAAAGAAAGTTCATCCCTAAAAAATCATATAGTTTGGTCATGCTCCATTTTCATCACACAAGAATGCTCTCATCTTGCACACGCCCGGTGATAAGCTAAGCAATTGTTTCATATTTTAGCAATCTCAAACTTTTTTCAACTTTCATGCAATACATGAGCGTGAGCCATGGATATAGCACCATGGGTGGAATAGAATATGATGACGGAGGTTATGTGGAGAAGACAAAAAAGAGGAAAGTCTCATGTTAACGAGGATAATCAACGGGCTATGGAGATGCCCATTGTCGGTGTCAAAACCAGCGGATCTCGGGTAGGGGGTCCCGAACTGTGCGTCTAGGCGGATGGTAACAGGAGACAAGGGACACGATGTTTTACCCAGGTTCGGGCCCTCTTGATGGAGGTAAAACCCTACGTCCTGCTTGATTAATATTGATGATGTGTGTTACAAGAGTGGATCTACCACGAGATCAAGGAGGCTAAACCCTAGAAGCTAGCCTATGGTATGATTGTTGTTCGTCCTATGGACTAAAGCCATCCGATTTATATAGACACCGGAGAGGGCTAGGGTTACACAAAGTCGGTTACAATGGTAGGAGATCTACATATCCGTATTGCCAAGCTTGCCTTCCACGCCAAGGAAAGTCCCATCCGGACACGGGACGAAGTCTTCAATCTTGTATCTTCATAATCTTGGAGTCCGGCCGACCATGATAGTTCGGCTATCCGGACACCCCCTAGTCCGGGACTCCCTCAGTAGCCCCCGAACCGGGCTTTAGCGACAACGAGTCCGGCGCGTATATTGTCTTCGGCGTTGCAAGGCGGGTTCTCCTTCAGACTTCATGTTCCTGTCGAATAGTGTTCGGCTTCCTTATAAATGTTGCGCTCCTTGGCTTCTACGCCCAATAATGGCCTTCTTCCACGTGTCGTATGAATGCGAAAAGCTAGGGTATTTTTACATTTTACCCCCTAGCCGTGCGAACGAGCTACCTATAAGAGAGGCGAGGATCTAGATCCAGCTCACACCATCCTCCATCCGCAAGTTCTCATCGAAGCGCCTCTGACAAAAATCCATTCTATCATGGATAGTCGACGCGGCTCCTCCTCTCGCGCTCCCAGCCCTAAGCCAGGAGATTGGGGGAGATGCTCAGTTCCACACAGCAAGCTAGTGGCGCTCCAAACCGAGGGATATCTTCCCCCAGCTTTTATGGTTCCGGTTCGAGCCGGACTAGCCACCTTCAAGGGTGGAAAGCAAGCGGAGAGCGTCCCCAACCCTTCCAAAGGAGAGCGGGTATGCTTCGTCCCTTGTCTAATAAGGGGACTCAGATTTCCCATACATCCGTTTCTCTGGGGGCTCCTGGAGTTCTACGGACTCCAGCTTCACCACCTCACACCTGCCTCCATTTTGCACATCGCGGGCTTTGTAGCTCTTTGCGAGCTATTCCTAGGCATCGAGCCCCATTTTGCGCTGTGGAAGAGATTGTTTTGCTTTGTACCCCGTTCTTATGAGGGGTCGATATATCAAGTGGGCGGAGCCGAAATATGGCGCATCGCCGGGACCGGATATCTATCCAGCACCCCGAAGAAGGCGTCCGAAGACTGGCCTTCGGAATGGTTCTACATGGAGGACGCCCCTCTGCCGGATCCAGTTCGGATCGGCCTCCCGGAGTTCAGCAATGCTCCTTTGAAGAAACGCCTGAGTTGGCGCCCGCGGAGCCCTCAACGGGAGGATGATGGGAGCGTCCATTATCTGATGGGCCGGATTAGGTTACTGGCCCACTCCGGATTGACCATGATCGGAATCATGGCCACGTGCATTATGCGAGGGGTGCAGCCACTCCAATATAGGGACCACCCTATGTGGGATTTCTACGGGGAAGACGACGCCACCCGTCATGGCTGCAGAGGGCCGAGCTCGGTAGCCGATCTGGCAAAGATCCTGTCTGGCTTGTACAAGGGGGAGGAGGAGGACTTTCTCCGCACGAATCCATTGAACGGATTTTCCATGAACAACCCTCGGAGCTGGGCAAGCGGACGTTTATCTACCCGATCCATACTTCCAAAGTCAAGTATCTTACTTTGTGATTTCGACGCAGGAGCTGCGCCAGGACGTGGAGGGCATACGAAGCCTAACTCCACAACCTGAGGATCCGGGATGATCCCTTGATCCGACCTCCGCAGAGGATCCAGACATAAAGGTGGAGCTGATTGACGGGGTGTTCCACCAACTTAGCATGGACAATGCCCTAGTTGCCATTACGGCTGACTTCCCCGGCTTGTTTCTGGCCTCCCAGGTGACTATGACTGAGGTCTTGACACCATCATCTGATCCGTGCTCAACTCTGACCATCCTATACTGATGGTGCATCGCAGGAGGTGCCTTTAAGGCGGGAAGCCGAACCTGCGGCGGCTGACCAGCAAGGGTCAATTCGGCCCAGCAGGCGGAAGAGGAGTGCAACGCAAATCGAAACGTCGCCACAATGGTACAGCGCACCGTTGTTTTTAAGGGAAGGATCCCTAGGAGGTATATTAATGCTCATAACTTTTTCCGGGAGAAAGAGCGCTCGCTGGACAGTGTCCGGAGAGGTTGCCAATCAAGCCTCCGCCAGCCATGCTCCATCGCGTGGTCCGGAAGTGGAGGCAAACACAAGGCAAGAGCTGGATGCTCCTCCGACGGAGGATGCCGACAGATTGTCCGCCACCCGGTCTGAGGTGGAGAGCGCCATGAATCACAGGCGTCGCCGAACAGTTCTTCATGACGCGTGTTTCTCCCCGGAGGCGTTGAATGCCTTTGATGCGGGAAATGCGCACCTCCGTGCTACTCAAGATGGTTTAACCAGAGCCACGGAGCAGTATCTGAAGGACATACGGGTAAGTAATTTTAATAGTTATATATGCTAGTAGCCCCCGAGACTTAAAATAGTTAAAATAACTGATTTAAGGATCATTTATTATGCAGGATCTTACGGAGAAGAATACCCACCTGTCCCAGGAGCTCCAAGAGTGCAAGGCCCAACTTGAGGCCGCACTAGCCACCACAAGGGGAGCCACAGAGACCCTCGCTGGTAATACGTACTTCAAAAAGATAAGTAGTTAACAAAGTGCGGCGTGTGCGTAAATCTGACAATAATATTGCAGAGGGCGCCGGACTAGATCCGGACAAGCAACAGCTACTGCGTCAGCTAAAGGCCGGCGAGAGGGTGCTTATGAAGGTGCAGCAGGAGAGAAACAAGCTCCAAGATGCCCACGCCCAGCTAGGAGAAGAGCTGAAAGGTGTTCGGGCCCAGCTGTCTGGCTCCGTGAAGGAGAATCAGCGGCTTCGTCGCGGCGTTTATAGTAAGTGCTTGAGGAAATTCCTTTGAAAAGAAGAATTCGGCGAGGAAGTCGATTGACAGAAATGTGTCTTTAGGTGTGCTCACAGGTCGCCCTGCGGAGGAAATGCCTGGTTCAACAGGTGACCAACTTCCCGAGCTGGTGCAACTGCTCGAACGTGTTCGACAGGCGATGAGTGGCGTCGTTCAGGCTTTATGGCCTTCCGTCTCCCTACCCGAGGGCCTTGGAGGGCTTGCTGAGAAGCTTCAGGGAGCACGGCGACGCCTCTGTCTGTGGAAGATATCGGCCTGCCGTCAAGGCGCCAGGGAGGCCTAGGCCATGGTGAAGACGCGGTACCCGATGGCTGACCCAAACCACATGGCCGAGGTCGGACCTGCGGGGCCTGATGGGAAGGAGATCCCTGTGAGCTTGATGTACGGCCAAGTAGAACTGGCCGTGAAATATTCCCAACAGGACTGTAAATTAGACGGCCTGTTACATGGGATTGAAGAGGAGTACAATCAGTCAGTTTCGTGATGTAATTTGAAATGACATGTAAAATGCCTTCTAGACGGATTGTAGATCGTTTGTCTTTGTGGACCTTTTCGCTTCAACCTCGGGACCCAACAGTCCGGAGTGTGTCCGAATACCCTTACGGTTATAGAAGAACCGGGGCATGCGTGGAGACAAGGCGTCGGGGTCATAATTGCTTTATCAGACAAGTGCCCAACTAGCTATGTTATATTACATGGTTAGTAAGAAACATCTTCTAGTGAGAATAGTTCCATTAAGGGTTCCTTTCCCTGGGAGGCATGCGCTAAAGTGCATGTCCGGACTGCGAAAATAGCAGAAAAAGCATCTGGGGGCAAATAAATAAGTAAGTAATAAATCATCTTTCAAGTCACCGACCGAATATTCTCTTAAGAACGCTAGCTTTCGGCTTCACCCAGTCTGAGGTACACATCCGGCTGACCCGGCAGTAACAATCACAGAGGTGCTCCCTTTACCTCCTAGCCGAACAATCGGGAACGTAGGGGTAAGCACAGGAGCCAGGCAACCCAGCTTGGCCAAAACTTAAGTCATATCGATGCATATAATGGTGAATAAAAGGTACATGCGAAAGTATGACACATGTGTTGGGCATGAAGCCCGTATAAATAAGCTTCTGTTAAAGAAGCCCCCAGGTATAATGAGTGCTAGGAGCACATCAAGTGTGTGCGAACAATGCGCAAATCAGCCTATCAAAGGTATTGAAAAAAAGTGGGAAGAAGGAGGGGGACAAGATATAGTGAAAAGGTAAAAAGGTGGATGGAGGAGTGAGACGAACTCTGAGTCCGGCGTTAGGCGTAGAATCTTCGGAGACGGGCTGCGTTCCATGGGTTCGGATCGAGTCGGTTGTCAGATGCGTTACGTAGACGGTATGCTCCGCCGGTCAGGACTTGGTCGATGATGAAGGGACCTTCCCACTTGGGCTTAAGTTTGTCCTTTTTCTTGTCCGGCAGGCGTAGAACAAGTTCGCCAACATTGTAAGCTTTGGCCCGTACTTCTCTGCTTTGATATCTTCGAGCCTGCTATTGATAAAATGTGGAACGAGATTTTGCCACGTCCCGCTCCTCCTCTAAGGTGTCCAAACTGTCATGCCGATCCAGCTCGGCTTCTCTTTCTTCGTACATGCGCACGCGAGGTGAGTCATGAATTATATCGCAGGGCAGAACTGCCTCTGTGCCGTACACCATAAAAATGGTGTGAATCCGGTAGTTCGGTTTGGCATGGTCCGCAGCTCCCAGAGTACGGATGATGCTGTGGGGGACGCCAAAACGGTGTACTACCCCGGATATGAAATCTATCACAGGTCCGGATTCTGCCGTTTGAACCGGCTTGGCTTCAATCCATTTGGTGAATTTGTCCACCATGACCAATAAGTATTTGTGCTTGTGGGTTCCCCCTTTAAGGGGTCCAACCATATCAAGCCCCAGACTGCAAACGGCCAGGTGATGGGTATAGTTTTGAGGGCGGTGGGTGGCATGTGGCTCTTATTAGCAAAGAGCTGGTAACCGACGCATCGTTGGACTAAGTCCTGAGCATCTGCCCGGGCTGTCGGCCAATAAAATCCTGTACGGAAGGCCTTGCCTACAAGGGCCCGGGCTGCAGCGTGGTGCTCGCCGAGTCCGGCGTGAATTTCAGCCAGGAGATTTCGCCCTTCCTCTTTGGAGATACACCTTTGAAGGACTCCGGTTGTGCTTTTCTTATAAAGTTCTCCCTCATGGACCTTGTAGGCTTTAGATCGCTGAACTATGCAGTGGGCCTCATTTTGGTCTTCGGGAAGTTCCTGCCTAATTAAGTAGGCTAGGAATGGTTCCGTCCATGGGGCAATTACTGCCATTATTTCGTGGGCTAAAGGTGTTATTTCATTTGCTGAGCCGCCGATTGTGTCAGAATTGTCTGAGTTAGGTGCTGCAGCTGGCTCCGGATTGTTATTTCTGGACTCCTCTTCCCATAATACGGATGGCTTAAAGAGCCGTTCCAGGAAGATGTTTGGAGGGACGGCGTCGCGTTTTGCGCCGATGCATGCTAACACGTCTGCTGCCTGGTTATTATCCCGGGCTACATGGTGGAATTCGAGTCCTTCGAACCGAGCTGACATTTTTAGGACGGCGTTGCGGTAAGCTGCCATTTTCGGATCTTTGGCGTCAAAGTCTCCATTTACTTGGGATATTGCGAGGTTTGAATCCCCGTGCACCTCTAGGCGTTGAATGCCCATGGAGATTGACATCCGGAGGCCGTGTAGAAGGGCCTCGTATTCGGCTGTGTTGTTGGAGTCCATGTACATTATTTGAAGTACGTATTGGACTGTGTCTCCAGTTGGGGACGTCAAGATGACGCCAGCCCCCAAGCCAGCCAACATTTTGGATCCGTCGAAATGCATGATCCAATTGGAGTACGCGCCGTACTCTTTAGGGAGTTCGGCTTCGGTCCATTCGGCGACGAAGTCAGCCAGAACTTGCGATTTTATAGCTCGCCGTGGTTTGTAGGTTATGCCAAATGGTAAGAGCTCAATGGCCCATTTTGCAATCCTGCCCGTTGCGTCGCGATTGTTTATAATATCGTTGAGAGGTACTTCGGAGGCCATCGTTATGGAACACTCTTGAAAGTAGTGTCGCAGCTTCCGGGATGCCATGAACACCGCATACGCTATCTTTTCATAATGTGGGTACCGGGACTTGCATGGAGTTAAGACAGTGGATACGTAGTACACTGGTTTTTGAAGAGGGAATTTGTGCCCTTCTGTTTCTCGTTCGACGATGAGTACCGCGCTGACAACTTGATGTGTTGCTGCGATATATAATAACATAGGTTCGCCCAGGTTGGGCGTGGCCAGGACCGGATTTGTTGCCAGTATGGCCTTGATTTGTTCGAGTCCGGCCGTGGCGGCATCCGTCCATTCGAAGTGTTCGGTGCGCCGGAGGAGGCGATAGAGGGGCAGAGCCTTTTCTCCCAAACAGGAGATGAAGCGGCTTAGAGCCGCTACGCACCCAATTAGTTTTTGTATTTGCTTGCAGTCTTTTGGGATGTCCAATTGTGACAGAGCTCGGATCTTGGCTGGGTTTGCTTCAATTCCTCTACCGGATACAATGAAGCCCAAAAGCTTTCTGGCTGGTACTCCGAAGACACATTTTTCCGGGTTGAGCTTAATGTCATATGCTCGGAGGTTGTCAAATGTCACCCTCAAGTCGTCTACTAGAGTTTTGACGTGTTTGGTCTTGACGACCACATCGTCTATGTATGCCTCTACTGTTTTGCCTATCTGGGTAGCCAGACATGTCTGAATCATGCGCTGATATGTTGCGCCGGCGTTTTTGAGTCCGAAGGGCATTGTGTTGAAGCAGAATGGCCCATATGGAGTAATGAATGCCGTTGCGGCCTGGTCTTTTTCCGCCATCTTGATTTGATGGTATCCGGAGTATGCATCGAGGAAGCACAATGAATCGTGCCCTGCGGTAGCATCGATGATTTTGTCGATGCGAGGGAGAGGGAAAGGGTCCTTTGGACAGGCCTTGTTAAGGTCTTTGAAATCGATGCAGAGGCGCCAGGATTTGTCCTTTTTTGGTACCATTACTAGGTTGGCTAAAAAGTCCGGATGTTTGATATCTCTAATGAATCCGGCTTCTAAGAGTTTGGCTAGCTCCTCTCCCATTGCCTGTCTTTTGCGTTCGGAAAATCGCTGAAGAGCTTGTTTGACTGGCTTGAATCCTTTTAGGATATTTAGGCTGTGCTCTGCCAGCCTGCGTGGGATTCCTAGCATGTCTGAAGGGTGCCAGGCAAAAATGTCCCAATTTTCCCGGAGGAATTCTCGTAGCGCGGCTTCTACATCAGGATTTAATTGTGCCCCAATGGATGCCGTCTTTGTGGGGTCCGTTGGATGGACCTGAAATTTGACTATTTTGTCTGCTGGTTTAAAAGAGGTGGACTTGGACCTCTTGTCGAGTATCACATCGTCCCTATCCACCGTGGAGCGCAGCGCAGTTAGTTCCTCTGCCGCTAGGGCTTCGGATAATGCCTCTAGGGCCAGTGCGGCTGTCTTATTTTCAGCGCGGAGTGCTGTATCTCGATCACTGGCGAGAGTGATTATTCCATTGGGTCCGGGCATTTTGAGCTTCATGTACCCGTAATGGGGTATAGCTTGGAGGATTGTGAATGCCTCTCGCCCTAACAAGGCGTGATATCCGCTGTCGAATGGGGCCACTTGGAACGTGACCTCTTCGGACATGTAATTGGCCGGCAAGCCGAACACTTAGTGTGATTTTTCCTGTGCAGCGTACTTCTCGACTAGGGATTATTCCCCTGAAGGTTGTGCTGCTCCGCTCGATGCGGCTCCAATCAATTTCCATTTTTTGAAGAGTTTCTTCGTAGATGAGGTTCAATCCGCTGCCGCCATCCATGAGTACCTTGGTAAGACGAAAGCCGTCCACTATCGTACTGAGGACCAATGCGGCTGGTGCTCTAGCTGTTCGGAATTTAGGTTCGTTGCTGGCATTGAAGGTGATAGCCGTGTCACTCCATGCATTTGTTGTTGCTACTTGCTAGACTTCGGCAAGGCTGCGGATTGTTCGTTTCCGCATGTTATTTGATGCGAAAGTCTCGAAGACTATTAATACCGTGCTGGTGCTGCTGGGCTGGTTGCCCGGGGCTAAAAAGCCTTCGCCACTTTTGGCCACCTGCCGTAATGTCCAACATGCTCGAAGGCTATGTGTTGGAGTGGCACCCTCCGTACTGTGGATTTTGCAGGGTCCGTTGAGCCATCCCTCCAGTACGGTTCCGTACCCTTTAGGGGTTTTTTGCTTTTTGGTTTTTAACCCAGGTGCTTGAGTATGACGCACCCTTTTATTTCGGACTAGGGTTGTATTCAGGGCCGGATTGTCCCAAAACCTAGTTTCGGTTTTCCAGGCACTCTCCATCGCGCAGTATTTTTGTATAATGGTCGCTAGGTCGGCAAAGCGTGTAACTTCGCGACGACTGATGGCGTTTATGATTCCCTTGTCCGTGCAATTGTTGCAGAAGATTGAAATCGCGCTTTCTTCATGGCAGTCCTTTATCCTGTTCATAACCAGGAGGAATCTGGCCCAGTAATGATGTACTGTTTCATCGGGCTCTTGCCGTATTTGAGATAGATCGCTTATGTTTGGGTGGGCGGGTGGAATCAAGTTCGGAACCCCGCCCGATCTGAGGCTCAAAGGCCAAGAAGCTTCCGGATTCGGAAGCTTGGTTTGCTGGACGCTTTCCAACAAATCTGGTCCGATGCCTAACTTTAGGTTCAGTATTTGATTAGCGTCCGTGCCTCCGCAGGAATCCGGCATGGAGGGATCGGGAATCCGGACATAGTTGGTTTTTAACATAGAAGAAGATTCGCCGCATTGTTCCTCTACCACAACAACGTGGTGGGTAACCTGGGGAGAGTTAATTTATCTCAGATCGGTTTTAAGCCCAATCTGATCGTAGTCGGTAGCGACTCCCAGGGTGACGATGCGATCCAAGAGCTCGTTTACGGAGGAGAGCTCAATTGGATCTATCTGCTCGGAGAATTCTGAGCTGACGTGAAGATCGCTTTTAATGACCTGAGAGGTCATTGTCGGAGTGGTGGCCGAACAGGCGGTCATAAGAAAACTGCCTAGCCGGATAGTCTGGCCGGCGGCCAAAGCTCCCTTGACGACGGTGTCGTCTTTAAAGACAGAAAAAGGCATCCTTCCTGATGGTGACGACACAGAGGAACTCTCAATGAAAGCACCAATGTCGGTGTCAAAACCGGCGGATCTCGGGTAGGGGGTCCCGAACTGTGCGTCTAGGCAGATGGTAACAGGAGTCAAGGGACACGATGTTTTACCCAGGTTCGGGCCCTCTTGATGGAGGTAAAACCCTACGTCCTGCTTGATTAATATTGATGATGTGTGTTACAAGAGTGGATCTACCACGAGATCGAGGAGGCTAAACCCTAGAAGCTAGCCTATGGTATGATTGTTGTTCATCCTATGGACTAAAGCCATCCGGTTTATATAGACACCGGAGAGGGCTAGGGTTACACAAAGTCGGTTACAATGGTAGGAGATCTACATATCGCATCGCCAAGCTTGCCTTCCACGCCAAGGAAAGTCCCATCCGGACACGGGATGAAGTCTTCAATCTTGTATCTTCATAATCTTGGAGTCCGGCCGACCATGATAGTTCAGCTATCCGGACACCCCCTAGTCCGGGACTCCCTCACCCATCAATTGATGTCAACATGAGGAGTAGGGATTGCCATGCAATGGATGCACTAGAGCTATAAATGTATGAAAGCTCAACAAAAGAAACTAAGTGGGTGTGCATCCAACTTGCTTGCTCAGGAAGACCTAGGGCATTTTGAGGAAGTCCATCGTAGGAATATACAAGCCAAGTTCTATAATGAAAAATTCCCACTAGTATATGAAAGTGACAACAAATGAGACTCTTTATATGAAGAACATGGTGCTACTTCGAAGCACAAGTGTGGAAAAAGATAGTAGCATTGTCCCCCTTTTTTGGGATTTTTTTGGCCTTTCTCCTTTTTTTGGCCTTTCTCTTTTTTTGGCCTTTCTCTTTTTTAAGGGACAATGCTCTGAAAATGATGACCATCACACTTCTATTTATTTACAACTCATGAGTTACAACTCAAAACTAGAACAAGATAATACTCTATATGAGTGCCTCCGGCGGTGTACCGGGAGGGGCAATAATCAAGAGTGACATGTATGAAAAATTATGAAGGTGGCTTTGCCACAATACGATGTCAACTACATGATCATGCAAGGCAATATGACAATGATGATGCGTGTCATGATGAATGGAACGGTGGAAAGTTACATGGCAATATATCTTGGAATGGCTATGGAAATGCCATAATAGGTAGGTATGGTGGCTGTTTTGAGGAAGATATAAGGAGGTTTATGTGTGACAGAGCGTATCGTATCACGGGGTTTGGATGCACCGGCGAAGTTTGCACCAACTCTCAAGGTGAGAAAGGGCAATGCACGGTACCAAAGTGGCTAGCAATGATGGGAAGGTAAAAATGCGTATAATCCATGGACTCAACATTAGTCATAAAGAACTCATATACTTATTTCAAAAATCTACTAGTCATCAAAAACCAAGCACTATGCGCATGCTCCTAGGGGGATAGGTTGGTAGGAAAATACCATCGCTCGTCCCCAACCGCCACTCATAAGGATGACAATCTAAGAACACCTCATATTTCAAATTTGTTACACAACGGTTACCATACGTGCATGCTACGGGACTTGCCAACTTCAACACAAGCATTCTTTAAATTCACAATTACCCAACTACCATGAGTCTAATATCACCACCTCCATATCTCAAAACAATTATCAAGTATCAAATTGATCATAGCATCCAATTAACTTCCTATGATAGTTTTTATTATACCCAACTTGGATGCCCATCATTCTAGGACCAATTTTATAACCATAGCAAATACCATGATGTTCTAAAAGACTCTCAAAATAATATAAGTGAAGCTTGAGAGATCAACAATTTCTACAACATTAAACCACCGCCGTGCTCTAAAAGATATAAGTGAAGCACTAGAGCAAAACTATCTAGCTCAAAAGATATAAGTGAAGCACATAGAGTATTCTAATAAATTCCAAATCATGTGGGTTTCTTTCAAAAGGTGTGTACAACAAGGATGATTGTGGTAAACTAAAAAGCAAAGACTAATATCATACAAGACGCTCCAAGAAAAACACATATCATGTGGTGAATAAAAATATAGCTCCAAGTAAAGTTATCGATAGACGAAGACGAAAGAGGGGATGCCTTCCGGGGCATCCCCAAGCTTAGGATTTTTGTTATCCTTGAATATCTTGGGATGCCATGGGCATCCCCAAGCTTTGGATTTTGGTTATCCTTGAATATCTTGGGGTGCCATGGGCATCCCCAAGCTTAGGCTCTTTCCACTCCTTATTCCATAGTCCATCAAATCTTTACCCAAAACTTGAAAACTTCACAACACAAAACTCAACAGGAAATCTCATAAGCTCCGTTAGTGCAAGAAAGAAAAACCACCACATAAGTTACTGTAATGAACTCATTCTTTATTTATATTGGTGTTAAACCTACTTTATTCCAACTTCTCTATGGTTCATACCCACCGATACTAGCCATAGATGCATCAAAATAAGCAAACAACACACGAAAAACATAATCTGTCAAAAACAGAATAGTCTGTAGCAATCTGTAACTTTCGAATATTTATGGAACTCTAAAAATCCTACTAAAATAAGAAGTCCTGGGTAATTTGTCTATTGATCTACAGAAAAAATAATCAACGAAAAAGCACGTTTCTGTGAATTACTAAAATTATTTTCATGCATGCAAAAGTTTCTGTTTTTCGCAGAATCAAATTAACTATCACCGTAGGTTATCCTATAGTTTCTACTTGGCACAAACACTAATTAAAACATGAAAACACATCTAACCAGAAGCTATATGAAATATTTATTACTAAACAGAAGCAAAAAGTAAGAAACAAAAATATAATTGGCTTGTCTCCCAACTAGCGCTATCGTTTAACACCCCTAGCTAGGCATAAAAGCGAGGATAGATCTAAGTATTGCCATCTTTGGCATTCAATTCATAAGTAGCTCGCATGATAGATTCATAAGGTAATTTAACTTTCTTTCTTGGAAAGTGTTCCATGCCTTTCCTTAATGGAAATTGGAATCTAATATTCCCTTCCTTCATATCAATAATTGCACGAATCGTTCTATGGAAAGGTCTACCAAGAATAATAGGACATGAAAGATTGCAATCTATATCAAGAACGATAAAATCTACAGGAACATAATTCTTCACATAGGTTTCTTAATGGTGGAATCCGCAAGGTGCAAATTTAAAGAGCAATCATCAAAATCATGGAAACCTAGAATATCACATAAAGTTTTCGGAATCGTGGAAACACTAGCTCCCAAATCACATAAAGCATAGCACTCATGATCCTTAATTTTAATCTTTATAGTAGGTTCCCACTCATCATAAAGTTTTCTAGGTACAGAAACTTCCAAATTAAGCTTTTCTCATAAGATTGCATCAAGGCATCAACAATATGTTTGGTAAAAGCTTTATTTTGACTATAAGCATGAGGAGAATTCAAAACGGATTGCAACAAGGAAATACAATCTATTAAAGAACAATTATCATAATCAAATTCCTTGAAATCCAAGATAGTGGGTTCAATGCTATTTAAAGTCTTGACCTCTCCAATCCCACTTTTACCAAATTTAGCATCAAGATCTAAAAATCCGAATTATTGGGACGCCTTTTAACTAAAGTTGACTCATCTACAGTCCCATCATTATCAAGATTCATATTACAAAACAAGGATTTAATAGAGGACACATCAATAACTTTTAGATCTTCATCATTATTTTCATGGAAACTAGAAGAACACGCTTTTACAAAGCAATCTTTCTTAGCACGCAACCTAGCAGTTCTTTCTTTGCACTCATCAATGGAAATTCTCATGGCTTTGAGAGAATCATTGATATCATGCTTAGGAGGAGTAGATCTAAGTTTCAAAGAATCAACATCAAGCGAAACCCTATCAACGTTCCTAGGCAAATCATGAACTTTAAGCAATTTTTCTTCAAGCAAAGCATTAAAATTCTTTTGAGAGATCATAAATTCTTTAACACTATTCTCAAAATCAGAGGGCATCTTATTAAAATTTCCATAAGAATTATTGTAGGAATTTCCATAATTATTAGAGGAATTACTAGGGAACGGTCTAGGATTAAAGTTTCTTCTATAAGCATTGTTACCAAAATTATTCCTACCAACAAAATTGACATCCATAGAGTCATTATTATTCTCAATCAAAGTAGACAAAGGCATATCATTAGGATCAATAGGAGCACTCTTAGTAGAAAACAATTTCATAAGTTCATCCATCTTTCCACTCAGAACATTAATTTCTTCTATAGCACACACTTTTTTACTAGTAGATCTTTCGGTGTGCCATTGAGAATAATTAGCCATAATGTTATCAAGGAGTTTAGTAGCTTCTCCTAAGGTGATTTCCATAAAAGTGCCTCCCGCCGTCGAATCTAAAAGATTTCTAGAAGCAAAATTTAATCCGGCATAATTTTTTTTATGATCATCCATAAATTCAAACCATGAGTAGGGCAATTGCGAATCATCAATTTCATTCTTTCCCAAGATTGGGAAACATGCTCATGATTAAGTTGTTTAAAATTCATAATATCGTTCCTAAGAGAGATGGTCTTAGCGGGAGGAAAATACTTAGAGATAAAAGCATCTTTGCACTTATTCCATGAATCAATACTATTCTTAGGCAAAGACGAAACCCAAATTTTAGCACGATCTCTAAGTGAAAACGGAAATAAGTTCAATTTAACAATATCATTATCCGTATCTTTCTTCTTTTGCATCTCACATAAATCAACAAAGTTGTTTAGATGGGTAGAGGCATCTTCACTAGGAAGGCCGAAGAATTGATCTTTCATAACAAGATTCAGCAAAGTAGCATTGATTTCACAAGACTCAACATCATTAAGAGGAGCAATCGAAGTGCTAAGGAAATCATTATTATTGGTATTGGAAAAGTCACACAATTTGGTATTGTCTTGCGCCATCGCGACAAGCAATCCAACACACAAGCAAACAAAAAGGCACGAGAGAGAGAGAGAGAGAGAGAGAGAGAGAGAGAGAAGACAAACGGGAAAGAGAGGGCGAATAAAACAGCAAGGGTGAAGTGGGGGAGAGGAAAACGAGAGGCAAATAGCAAATAATGTAATGCGAGGGATATGAGTTTGTGATGGGTACTTGGTATGTCTTGACTTCAGCCAAGACCTCCCTGGCAACGGCGCCAGAAATCCTTCTTGCTATGTCTTGAGCTTGCGTTGGTTTTCCTTGAAGAGGAAATGGTGATGCAGCAAAGTAGCGTACGTATTTCCCACAGTTTTTGAGAACCAAGGTATCAATCCAGTAGGAGGCTCCTCAAAAGTCCCACGCACCTACACAAACAAACAAGAACCTCGCAACCAACACAATAAAGGGGTTGTCAATCCCTTCACGGCCACTTGCGAAAGGGAGATTTGATAGAGATAATATGATAAGATAAATATTTTTGGTATTTTTATGATATAGATTGGAAAATAAAAGATGCAAATAAAAGCAGATAGTAAACTTATATGATAAAGGATAGACCCGGGGGCCATCGGTTTCCCTAGTGGCTTCTCTCAAGATAGCAAGAGTATTACGGTGGATGAACAAATTACTGTCGAGCAATTGATAGAAAAGCGCATAGTTATGAGATTATCTAGGCATGATCATGTATATAGGCATCACGTCCGTGACAAGTAGACCAAAACGATTCTGCATCTAATACTATTACTCCACACATCGACCAACTCCTGCCTGCATCTAGAGTATCAAGTCCATGAAGAACAAAGTAACGCATTAAGAAAGATGACATGATGTAGAGGGATAAACTCATGCAGTATGATATAAACCCTACCTTTTTATCCTCGATGGCAACAATACAATACGTGCCTTGCTGCCCCTGCTGTCACTGGGAAAGGACACCGCAATATTGAAGCCAAAGCTAAGCACTTCTCCCATTGCAAGAAAGATCAATCTAGTAGGCCAAACCAAACTGATAATTCGAAGAGACTTGCAAAGATAACTTAATCACACATAAAAGAATTCAAAGGAGATCCAAATACTTCTCATAGATAAACTTGATCATAAACCCACACTTCATCGGATTCGACAAACACACTGCAAAAAGAGTTACATCAAATAGATCTCCAAGAAGATCGAGGAGAACTTTGTATTGAGATTCAAAGAGAGAGAAGAAGTCATCTAGCTAATAACTATGGACCCGAAGGTCTGTGGTAAACTACTCACAACTCATCGGAGAGGCCTTGGAGATGATGTAGAGGCCCTCCGTGGTTGATTCCCCCTCCGGTGGAGCGCCGGTGAAGGCTCCAAGATGGGATCTCGCGGATACAGAAGGTTGCGGCGGTGGAATTAGGTTTCCGTGGTGCTCCTGGATGTTTTCGGGGGTACGTGGGTATATATAGGAGGAAGAAGTAGGTCTGTGGACGCTCGACGGGCCCACGAGGGTGGGGGCGTGCCGGGCACCCTCATGGCCGCCTCGTCTGTTGCGTGACTTCCACTCAAAGTCCCCTAGATTGCGTTTGTTCCAAAAAGATCGCTCCCGAAGGTTTTATTCTGTTTGGACTCCGTTTGATATTCCTTTTTTTCGAAACACTAAAATAGGCAAAAGAAACAACAATTCAGGCTGGGCCTCTGATTAGTGGGTTAGTCCCAAAAATGATATAAAAGTGTAAACTAAAGCCCATAAACATCCAAAACGGGTAATATAATAGCATGGAACAATCAAAAATTATAGATACGTTGGAGACGTATCAGTAGGACAGTAGCAAATTTCCCTCAAGTGGATGACCTAAGGTTTATCAATCCGTGGGAGGTGTAGGATGAAGATGGTCTCTCTTAAACAACCCTGCAACCAAAACAAAGAGTATCTTATGTCCCCAACACACCCAATCCAATGGTAAATTATATAGGTGCACTAGTTTAGCAAAGAGATGGTGATACAAGTGCAATATGAATAGTAGATATGGGTTTTTGTAATCTGAAAATATAAAAACAGCAATGTAGCAAGTGGTTAAAGTGAGCAAAAACGGTATTGCAATGCTTGGAAACAAGGCCTGAGGTTCATACTTTCACTAGTGCAAGTTCTCTCAACAATGATAAAATAATTAGATCATATGGAAATCCCTCAACGTGCAACAAAGAGTCACTCCAAATTCACTAATAGCGGAGAACAAACAAAGAGATTATTTTAGGGTACGAAACCACCTGAAAGTTATTCTTTCCAATCAATCCATTGGGCTATTCCTATAAGTGCCACAAACAACCCTAGAGTTCGTAGTAAAATAACACCTTAAGACACACATCAACCAAAAGTCCAAAACCCTAATGTCACCTAGATACTCCAATGTCACCTCAAGTATCCGCGGGTATGATTATACGATATGCATCACAAAATCTCAGATTCATCTATTCAAAGCAACACAAAGAACTTCAAAGAGTGCCCCAAAGTTTTCTGCCGGAGAGTCAAGATAAAAACATGTGCCAACCCCTTTGCATAAGTTCACTGAACCCACAAGTTGATCACCAAAACATACATCAAGTAGATCACGTTAATATCCCATTGTCACCACAGATAAGCACATGCAAGACATACATCAAGTGTTCTCAAATCCTTAAAGACTCAATCCGATAAGATAACTTCAAAGGGAAACTCAATCCATTACCATAAGGTAGAGGGGGAAAACATCATGGGATCCAACTATAATAGAAAATCTCACGGTACACCAAGATTGTGCCAAATCAAGAACACGAGAGAGAGAGAGATCAAACACATAGCTATTGGTACATACCCTCAGCCCCGAGGGTGAACTACTCCCTCCTCGTCATGGAGAGTGCCGGAATGATGAAGATGGCCACATGTGATGATTCCCCCCTCCGGCAGGGTGCCAGAACAGGGTCCCGATTTGTTTTTGGTGGCTATAGAGGCTTGCGGCCGTGAAACTCCTGATCTTGGTTCTGTTCTGGAAGTTTGGGGATATATAAGAGGTGTTAGCATCGGGAACAAGTCAGGGGGGTCCACGAGGCAACCACGAGGTAGGGGGCGCGCCCTCCACCCTCGTGGTGGCCTCGGGACTCTTCTGGTTCATCTCCAATGCTCTGTGGGCTTCTTCTGGTCCAAAAACAATCTCCGTGAATTTTCAGGTCAATTGGACAACTTTTGATATTCCTTTTCTGCGATACTCAAAAACTAGGAAAAAACAGAAACTGGCACTAGGCTCTAGGTTAATTGGTTAGTCCCAAAAATCGTATAAAATAGCATATAAATGCATATAAAACATTCAAGATGGATAATATAATAGCATGGAACAATCAAAAATTATAGATACATTTGAGACATATCAAGCATCCTCAAGCTTAATTCCTGCTCGTCCTCGAGTAGGTAAATGATAAAAACAGAATTTTTGATGTAGAATGCTACCTAACATATTTATCAATGTAATTTTTCTTTATTGTGGCAAGAATATTCAGATCCATAAGATTCAAAACAAAAGTTTAATATTGACATAAAAATGATAATACTTCAAACATACTAACAAGGCAATTATGTCTTCTCAAAATAACATGGCCAAAGAAAGCTTATTCCTACAAAATCATATAGTCTGGCTATGCTCCATCTTCATCCCACAAAATATTCAAATCATGCACAACCCCGGTTTCAGCCAAGCAATTGTTTCATACTTTAGTATTCTCAAACTTTTTCAACTTTCACGCAATACATCAGCCGATGAGCATGAGCCATGGACACAGAACTATATGTGGAATAGAATGGTGGTTGTGGGTAAGACAAAAATAGGGAGATAGTCTCACATCAACTAGGCGTATCCAACGGGCTATGGAGATGCCCATCAATAGATATCAATGTGATTGAGTAGGGATTGCCATGTAACGGATGCACTAGAGCTATAAGTGTATGAAAGCTCAAAAAGAAACTAAGTGGGTGTGCATCCAACTTGCTTGCTCATGAAGACCTAGAGTATTTGAGGAAGCCCATCGTTGGAATATACAAGCCAAGTTCTACAATGAAAAATTTCCACTAGTATATGAAAGTGACAAAATAGGAGACTCTCTATCATGAAGATCATGGTGCTACTTTGAAGCACAAGTGTGGTAAAAGGATAGTAGCATTGCCCCTTCTCTCTTTTTCTCACATTTTTTGTTTTTTGTTTGGCCTTATCTTTTTTTGGCCTCTTTATTTTATTTTATTTTATTTTTTGTCTGGAGTCTCATCCCGACTTGTGGGGGAATCATAGTCTCCATCATCCTTTCCTCTCATGGGACAATGCTCTAATAATGAAGATCATCACACTTTTATTTACTTACAACTCAATACTTAGAACAAAATATGACCCTATATGAATGTCTCCGGTGGTGTACCGGGATGTGCAATGAATCAAGAGTGACATGTATGAAAAATTATGAAAGGTGGCTTTGCCACAAATACGATGCCAACTACATGATCATGCAAAGCAATATGACAGCGTGTCATAATAAATGGAACAGTGGAAAGTTGCATGGCAATATATCTCGGAATGGCTATGGAAATGCCATAATAGGTAGGTATGGTGGCTGTTTTGAGGAAGGTATATGGTGGGTGTATGATACCGGCGAAAGTTGCACGGCACAAGAGAGGCTAGCAATGGTGAAAGGGTGAGAGTGAGTATAATCCATGGACTCAACATTAGTCATAAAGAACACACATACTTATTGCAAAAATCTATAAGCCATCGAAACCAAGCACTACGCGCATGCTCCTAGGGGAAGGGTTGGTAGGAGTTAACCATCGCACGATCCCGACCTCCACACAAAGGATGACAATCAAAAAATACCTCATGCTCAACGGTTCACCATACGTGCATGCTACGGGACTCATAGACCTCAACCCAAGTATTTCTCAAATTCACAATTACTCCACTAGCATGACTTTAATATCACCATCTTCATATCTCAAAACAATCATAAAGAAGCAAACTTCTCATAGTGTTCAATGCATTTTATATGAAAATTTTTATTATATCCTTCTTGGATGCCTATCATATTAGGACTAAATTCATAACCCAAGCAAATTACCATGTTGTTCTAAAAGACACTCAAAATAATATAAGTGAAGCATGAGTTCATCAATTTCTTCAAAATAAAACCACCGCCATGCTCTAAAAGATATAAGTGAAGCACTAGAGCAAATGACAAACTACTTTGAAATATATAAGTGAAGATCAATGAGTAGTCGAATAATTATGTAACTATGTGAAGACTCTTTAAAATTTAAGAATTTCATATCTAAGGATATTATTCAAATAGCAAGAAAAACAAAATAAAATAAAATGACACTCCAAGCAAAACACATATCATGTGGTGAATAAAAATATAGCTCAAAGTAAAGTTACTGATGAACAAAGACGAAAGAGGGGATACCATCCGGGGCATCCCCAAGCTTATGCTCTTGGTTGTCCTTGAATATCACCTTGGGGTGCCTTGGGCATCCCCAAGATTAGGCTCTTCCCACTCTTTATTCCATAGTCCATCAAATCTTTACCAAAACTTGAAAACTTCACAACACAAAACTCAACAGAAAACTCGTAAGCTCCGTTAGTATAAGAAAATAAATCACCACTTAGGCACTGTTGTGCACTCATTCTAAATTCATATTGGTGTTATATCTACTGTATTCCAATTTCTCCATGGTTCATACCCTCCGATACTACTCATAGATTCATCAAAATACGCAAACAACACATAGAAAACAGAATCTGTCAAAAATAGAATAGTCTGTAGTAATCTGTAACTCTGGAATACTTTTGTAACTCCAAAATTTCTGAAAAATTAGGAAAACCTGAGAAATTTGTGTATTAATCTTCTATAAAAAGAATCACAAAAGCACTCTCCTGTTAAAAACGAGAATTATTTTCGTGAGCGCAAAAGTTTCTGTTTTTCAGCAAGATCAAATCAACTATTATCGTAAGCCATCCCAAAGGTCTTACTTGGCACTTTATTGAAACAAAAGCTATAAAACATGATTACTGCAATAGGATAATCATGTGAACACATAAAAACAGAAGGGGTAAATATTGGGTTGTCTCCCAACAAGCGCTTTTCTTTAATGCCTTTTTAGCTAAGCATGATGATTTCAATGATGCTCACATGAAAGATAAGAATTGGACTACAAAGAGAGCATCATGAAGCATATGACTAACACATTTAAGTCTAACCCACTTCCTATGCGTAGGGATTTTGTGAGCAAACAACTTATGGGAACAAGAATCAACTAGCATAGGAAGGTAAAACTAGCACATCTTCAAGATTTTCAACACGTAGAGAGGAAACTTGATATTATTGCAACTCCTACAAGAATATACTCTTCCCTCATAATAATTTTCAGTAGAATCATGAATGAATTCAACAATATAACCATCACATAAAGCATTATTTTCATGATCTACAAGCATAGAAAATTTACTACTCTTCCCATAAGCAAAATTCTTCTCATTCGGAATAGTGGGAATATCATAAGAAACTCGAATACTATAAATTGTTTCCACATTAAAAGAGTAATGTTCAGAAAAAGGGTAATCATAATAATGACAATTTTATAAATATAATCATCACTACTTTTTATAACATAAGTATCATCACAATCATCATCATAAGTAGCAACTTTGTTCTCATCATAATCAATTGAAACCTCTTCCAAGATAGTGGAATCATTACTAAATAAGATTATCACAATAAGATTCAACACCCTCAAAAATAGTGGGATCATTATTTCCTAAAGTTGACACTCTTCCAAACCCACTTTCCTCAATATAATCATCATAAATAGGAGGCTTGCTTTCATCATAATAAATATTCTCATCAAAACTTGGGGGACTAAAAATATCATATTCATCAAACATAGCATCCCCAAGCTTGTGGCTTTGCATATCATTAGCATCATGGATATTCAAAGAATTCACACTAACAATATTGCAATCATGCTCATCATACAAAGATTTTATGCCAAACATTTTAATGCATTCTTCTTCTAACACTTTGGCACAATTTTCCTTTCCGTCATTTTCATGAAAGATATTAAAAAGATGAAGCATATGATGCAACCTCAATTCCATTTTTTTGTAATTTTCTTTTATAAACTAAACTAGTGATAAAACAAGAAACAAAAAGATTCGATTGCAAGATCTAAAGATATACCTTAAAGCACTCACCTCCCCGGCAACGGCACCAGAAAAGAGCTTGATGTCTACTATGCATCCTTCTTCTTGTACACATTGTTGGGCCTCCAAGTGCAGAGGTTTGTAGGACAGTAGCAAATTTCCCTCAAGTGGATGACCTAAGGTTTATCAATCAGTGGGAGGCGTAGGATGAAGATGGTCTCTCTCAAACAACCCTGCAACAAAATAACAAAGAGTCTCTTGTGTCCCCAACACACCCAATACAATGGTAAATTGTATAGGTGCACTAGTTCGGCGAAGAGATGGTGATACAAGTGCAATATGAATAGTAGATATGGGTTTTTGTAATATGAAAATATAAAAAACAAAAGGTAGCAAGTGGAAAAAGTGAGAGAAAACGGTATTGCAATGCTTGGAAACAAGGCCTAGGGTTTTCCTTTCACTAGTGCAAGTTCTCTCAACAATGATAACATAATTAGATCATATGACAATCCCTCAACATGCAACAAAGGGTCACTCCAAAGTCACTAATAGCGGAGAAAAAACGAAGAGATTATTGTAGGGCGCGAAACCACCCCAAAGTTATTCTTTCCGATCAATCCATTGGGCTATTCCTATAAGTGTCACAAACAGCCCTAGAGTTCGTAGTAAAATAACACCTTAAGACACACATCAACCAGAAGTCCAAAACCCTAATGTCACCTCAAGTATCCGTGGGTATTATTATATGATATGCATCACACAATCTCAGATTCATCTATTCAAACACAAAGAACTTCAAAGAGTGCCCCAAAGTTTTCTACCGGAGAGTCAAGACGAAAACGTGTGCCAACCTCTATGCATAAGTTCATTGAACCCGCAAGTTGATCTCCAAAATATACATCAAGTAGATCATGTGAATATCCCATTGTCACCACAGATAAACACATGCAAGACATACATCAAGTGTTATCAAATCCTTAAAGACTCAATCTAATAACATAATTTCAAAGGGAAAACTCAATCGATTACAAGAAGGTAGAGGGGGAAAAACATCATAGGATCCAAATATAATAGCAAAGCTCACGGTACATCAAGATCGTGCAAAATCAAGAACACGAGAGAGAGAGAGAGAGAGAGAGAGATCAGACACATAGCTACTGGTACATACGCTCAGCCCCAAGGGTGAATGATAAGCACATTTCATATCTACAATTTTGGCATAGAAATATATTATTTGTTCAATTCTAACCATCAATTCTTGCTATGAAATACTGAGTAATTGAATGGAAATCATATAAAGGGATCATTTACTAGTCTTTGGACTATTTTGCAGAAATGTGCGCAAATGCACTATAACCGTCAAGATTCCGTCTAGGTGGCTATCGAGAAAGAAAAGAAGAGATGGAAGAAGAGACTTGTGTGAGATGAAAAAAAGTAACAAGGGGGCTAGCTAAAGAAGTGGGAGGACCTTCTTGTGAAGAAAGAAGAAAAGGAGGGGGGCTAATGTGTAAAGTTTGCAGATTAGGCAAGGGATCAAAATCCCTAGATCGCCTCCATTCCCCATCGGGCCTGGCTACACATCTCTCCCTCACCCTCCTTCTCCTACTCCGGCCGCCGCCACGGCCAGGCCGGCGTGGTGGCGCGCCATCAACTCCTCCCCACGCCTCCACTAGCTCCACCACGCCATCTCCACCACCCACCACACGCCACCAAATCCATCCACCATCGCCACCACCTGCAGCCACCGCTGCACCTCGCGCGCCCGACTAGACAAGAGGGTCACGGGCGTCTGGTCCTCCGCGTGAGCGCTCGCGTGCTGCTGATCTTCTTCTCCTTCCCAGATGCTTCTTCCCTTCACGCTACTGCTGCTGCCTTTCTTGCGCTCATGTTGCTGCTCCTCTGAAATTTTGTCTGCTGCTGCTGTTGCCCCATCTCTGATGCTGCTCCTTCCTCCCTTCCCTTGTTGCTGCTCCTCCTCAACGCCCCCTGCTGCCTCTGTTTCTTCTCTGAACCCAAACCCTTGCTGCTGCTGCTGCTGCTCTCTCTCTGTGTGTGTGTGTGTGAATTTTCTGTAGTATGAGAAGTGTAATGTTTAGTACTTTGTAATGTTCAGAATTGAGATGTGTAGTACATGTAATATTCTGATTCGATAAGAGCTTTCAACCTGTTAATTGTTCAGTTCAAATTTATGCTTGTTTAGTACTATTCAGTCGATCTATTAGTACTAGTACCCTGGCTTGTTTTATCTAGTTCATAAATGTACTGCTTGCTTCAGAAAATTCAGTCTGTAGTTCTTGTGTCCTCAAGTACCTGTGTTATATAAATATGTGTGTGTGAGTATGATTGTGATGTGAAGTTTCTGTCCTTGTCACATAATCTTACTTCTGCCCCTTTGATTACATACTTTCTAGTTATATATGTGTTTGTTTCTTGTATATTTCCTTTTGTAGTCTATGTATGCATGTCTTAGTGTTTTGAATTCTCAAGTAACAAGAAAATGCCAAAAAGACAGTGATGATAATCTGAACCTCCCTATGCTATTTTGCATTTTCTTTTGTGACAATCATTGATAGTTTAGGTTTATTTTCTGTTTCCATCTCCCAATATAGTGTCACCTAGCTTTAGCCGAGCGTAGCCGCTGATCGCCTAGTCCCCGTGGAGAACACGACACTCGCGGTTTGGGCGTAAAACCCCCGCTGTACTTTCAATTGATGATTTTGGCGCCGCTGCCGGGGACTAGCGCCGTGCGACCATGTTAGGCTATAGACTAGGTTTTGCTTCTGTTTCTATCTACTGCCATATATTTGTGATATACCTCTTACCCCTAGCCACTGTTCTAGTTATCTTCTCTTTCTTTTCTTGTTCATTTTGTAGGTTGAATTGTCTTCTTGGAAATGGCATTCTACTCAGATAATCATGCTTATGCGAGCAACACTACAAACAACACGGAAATTATTCAAGAACTGATAAGTAAGATTTCCCATCGATTAGATGATTTAGCTCGGCCGCAAGAAGTAGTTTTTGAGGATAGGTCTAGCTCTTATGATCTTTATTCGGGAGGCCATCCTTATGTTGCTCCTACTTGCCATATTTGTGGATTTCAGGGCCATTCACCCGCTGAATGTCCCGTGGTTACTCTCACACTCCAGATTGTTTTGGCATGAGCTTCGCTCAAGAGCATAGCTTATACCAAAACAATTACTCACATGGGTGGCATGGCCACCTGAATATGTCATATAGGAGCAACAACCCTGAGATCTCATCGTTTGCCTCTAGTTATCCAATGCAGGGATTTAGGTATGAAGAGGAGAGCCACAACCATGCACCACAACAGTTTTACTCACCTCCTACTCATATACCTCAATACCAGGAGATGTGTCCAATGGAGTTAAATGGTCCTCCATTTGGTCAACCAAAAACTCCGGCACCTTTTGAGCAATCTCATGTGCAAGTGCCCACACAAGATGAATTTGATGATATAGAGAAGCTCACATTGCTTAGTCTCGAGTTCACTTGGAGTACTGAAGATGATCCAATCAGGCCGGTGATACTAGATGAAATGAAGAAGATCAAGAGTGGGAATGGGCTAGTGGAAGAAGTAAGGAAGATTGAGAAGAACATCAACGCTGGCGGCACTATTTCTTCATGGCTAGAGCTAAGTATTTCTGGGATTTCCATTTGATACTTGTGAGGTTTCAATGCCTTCACATCCAGCTGAGGAAGATAGCAAGAGCCTTGAGGAAGATATACCTCAGATTGAAGAAGATGTACTCGAAGACAAGGAATGAGATGATCCAGAGGTCGACTACACAAGTGATCAAGTAGAAGATCCAATGTCTATCCCTCCTAAAGAAGTAAAAGAAGTTGCTATAGATGAAGATGAAGAACGTAAGATTCATTTGCCTATTGTCATACAAGAGCATGATGTGTCAGGTTTATCCAATCCTCTTAATGACATGTCCCATTATGTTTTGTTTGATTCTACCTTGCATTACATGATGCCATCACTTAAGGTAGATTTGAAAAAATATTTTCTTGGATGTGATGACACATATAATGTTCATGGCATTGCTCACATTTGTTACGATGGCACTTATTTTCCTCATGCTAGACCTATGCTTAATGAAACATTTCATTCTCATGCTAGAATTATGCTTAATGAAACATATCATCCACATGCTAGTATTAAGCTTGCTGATTTCTACCATCCTAAACATGTGCTTTATAGCTATGCCTGTGTAATTGGATACTCTATTGATGACTTGGAGCGTATTATCCCTACCACTTGCATCGTCTCTTTTGTGGAGTGTTCTTTCAGGTTTTTTCTTCTGCATCGTTCACTTCATGCTGACCAGGTTCGAGGTTACATTCCTTGGGACCCTGGTGGACTCAGAGCATGGGGACGAGGAGAAGATGGAGCACACTGAAGAGTGAAGCTGGAGCGTCCATGAGGATAGAGAAGCAAAAGGAGAAGAGGTGCAGTTTAGAGAGTGATCGAGCAAGTGCTACATCATCAAAGCCCGGTGAGTTGTTTCATGACCCATTTTGAAATCATCATCCATTGATGTTTGCTGAATTAAATTGCTATTTGGGTTTCTTGTGCCATTTATTAAATGTTGTCCCACTGAATTTCACCTTTGACATATGGTGCTTGATGAGAATATGCGAACTGATTGTTGAATGCCTTGTAAACTAGTGATCTACACCCTGTTTGCTTTGCTGAAAGTAGTGAAAGCTATTAGTTTTGAGTGCTAAAATCCCTAGTGCACTAGTAAACTTAATCATTTTTTGCTTTTACCTTGATACACTTAGATCATTAAGTGTTAAATGCTGAGTTTGTGCCTATTGTGTTCCCATTGAGAGCAATCACTTTACCACTATGGACTAGTATGCTATGTTCCCTGGATCGGTAGCATGTGAACCAGGCATGGAGAAGTGATGATTCATGTTTTTGTGCTTATGTGTTGTTCATTTAAGAGAAGTAATAATGAATAAATAAGTCTGACTACCTACAGTAGCATGTCATGTTCCCTGGATCGGTGGCATGTGAAATCTGGTAGCTTGGACTGTAATAATTAAAGAAATTGTAATTGTCAAACCAGGTGTATACCATGTTCTTGGGATCGGTGGTATGTTCCTTTGGTGAGATCGATAAAATATTATCATTTCTTTATTTCTGTAAATAAGTGATCTAATCACAAGTTTATGTTCTTTTTGTTCTCGGGATCATGCTCTCTTTAGGAACCTTTGACACAATCATCGTTTGAACTAGTTGATATTCTTTTATCATCGTAAAAGTTTAAAATGGTCAAGTATACTAGTATCCTGCCGCTTTGAAGCACTCCTAACCATTAAGTTTCTCTAGCTAAGTCCAAGCATGCACTGTTTCGATATCTACTTCACTTGTCATTCTCTAGCCAGCTCATTGTTCACATTCTTGCTCTTGTCATATGCCTTTGCTTGAGGACAAGCAAAAATTTAAGTGGGGGGGAACTTGATAAGCACATTTCATATATACAATTTTGGCATATAAATATATTATTTGTTCAGTTCTGACCATCAATTCCTGCTATGAAATATTGAGTAATTGAATGGAAATCATATAAAGGGATCGTTTACTAGTCTTTGGTCTATTTTGCAGAAATGTGCGCAAAGGCACTATAACCGTCAAGATTCCGTCTAGGTGGCTATCGAGAAGAATGAAGAAAAGATGAGAAGGAAGAAGAGACTTGTGTGACATGAAAAGAAGTAACCAGGGGGCTAGCTAAAGAAGTGGGAGGACCTTTGAGGGAGTCCTGGATTAGGGGGTGTCCGGATGGCCGGACTATGACCTTTGGCTGGACTCCTGGACTAAGAAGATACAAGATTGAAGTCTCCGTCCCATGTCCGGATGGGACTTTCCTTGGCATGGAAGGCAAGCTTGGCGATACGATATGAAGATCTCCTTCCATTGTAACCGACTCTGTGTAACCCTAGCCCTCTCCGGTGTCTATATAAACCGGAGAGTTTTAGTCCGTAGGACGAACAACAATCATACCATAGGCTAGATTCTAGGGTTTAGCCACTCCGATCTCGTGGTAGATCTACTCTTGTACTACCCATATCATCAATATTATTCAAGAAGGAGTAGGGTTTTACCTCCATCGAGAGGGCCCGAACTTGGGTAAAAACATCGTGTTCCTTGTCTCCTGTTACCATCTGCCTAGACGCACAGTTCGGGACCCCCTACCCGAGATCCGCCGGTTTTGACACCGACGTTGGTGCTTTCATTGAGAGTTCCTCTGTGTCGTCGCCTTTAGGCCCGATGGCTTCTTCGCTCGTCAATCACGACGCGGTCCGGGATGAGATCTTTCTCCCCAGACAGATCTTCGTATTCGGTGGCTTCGCACTGCGGGCCGACTTGTTTGGGCATCTGTAGCAGATCGAATGCTACGCCCCTGGCCATCAGGTCAGGTTTGAAAGCTTAAATTACACTGCCGGCATCCGCGGGGACTTGATCTTCAACGGATTCGGGCCACGATCGGGCGCGCCGCACTGTCTCGATGGGCATGATCTAGCTCTGCCGCCGGACAGCGACCAGAGCGCCGCTCAGGTGTTCACTCCGACCATTAGTTCGGAGCCGACTGCGCTAGCCAGGGACGAACGGTTGGACGCCGCCCCAGGAACCGCAATCTCTGCGGCGATAGAGCCGAATACCTGCCAAGTCCTTTGCAAGGCCGGTAACTCCAAGGTGCCGGACTCCATTCTGGACTCTGAATATTCGGCACCCCTTTCGATCGAACCCGATCGGGCTCCGATCATGGAGTTCACTGCCGTGGACGTCTTTCAGCACTCGCCCTTTGGTGATATCCTAAATTCGCTAAAGTCCCTCTCTTTGTCGAAAGAACCCCGGCCGGACTACGGTCGGGGTGGTTGGGATGCGGACGACGAAGTTAGAACCCCACCCACCACCCACTTGATAGCCACTGTCGAAGATATAACCGACATGCTCGATTTCAACTCCGAAGATATCGACGGTATGAACGCCGATAAAGGAGACGATAAAGAACCAGCACCTATAGGGCTCCGAAAAACCACCTCATCATACGATGTCTGCATGGTGGACACACACAACAGAAATGACAACGAGGACCAAAAGGATGCGGCCAGGGATCGCTCCCACGAAAAACAATCAAAGCGGCGGCGTAAGCGCAAGGCCAAGCCCCACCTCGACAAAAACCTAGCCATAGAGCAGGGTGACTCAACGGACGATGAACATGCCGTCGAGCATCCGTCCAAACAGGGCGGACAATCCGAACAACCAATCCCCTGGAAGGATAATAGCCCAGACGACCTCATACCAGACAAATTGCTGGAACACCAGAACCTCCACCAAAGGCTCGTCACCACTGCACGTAGCCTGAAAAAGCAGAAGCGGAGGCTCAAGACAGCAGAGGATGCACTCAGGATCAGATGGGGCAAAGTACTCAATACCGCACACAAGTACGGCAGTAGTCACCACACAAAGAGCTATCCGAAGCGGAAACTACTACCGGAATTTGACGAAGAGGCCATAAAGCCCTCACAGTCAAAAAATAAGGAGGCCACAAGGTCGGATAGACGACCCTACGATCAATCTCACACGTCAAAGGACGCCGCACTCAGTATAGCGCGCGATCTGTCCAAGAATTCGCATCAGAAAACTGGCCCTACCAGATCCATCTATAGGTCAAGAAAGCAAGCTCCAATGAGTGATGCAATGCAAAAAATACCCGAAAATCGCGGCACGCCTAAATACAGGGGCGCCGCACACCCCCTATGTTTTACCGATGAGGTGCTGGATCATGAATTCCCAGCCGGATTCAAGCCAGTAAACATAGAACCATACGACGGAACAACAGACCCTGGAGTCTGGATCGGGGACTACATCCTCCACATACACATGGCCAGAGGAGACGACCTCCACACCATAAAATACTTACCCCTTAAGCTCAAAGGGCCAGCCCGGCATTGGCTTAAAAGCCTTCCCGAAAACACCATGGGAAGTTGTGTAGTGCTTGAGGATGCTTTCCGGGCAAATTTTCAAGGGACCTATGCCCGGCCCCCGGATGCAGATGATCTGAGTCATATAACTCAGCAGCCCGGAGAGTCAGCGCAGAAGCTCTAGAACAGATTCCTTTTCAAAAAGAATCAGATAGTCGACTGTCCGGACACAGAGGCCCTAGCAGCTTTCAAACATAGCATCCGAGACGAATGGCTCGCCAAACACCTTGGCCAAGAAAAGCCACAAACAATGGCCGCGTTAACAAGCCTCATGACCCGCTTCTGTGCAGGAGAGGATAGCTGGTTGGCAAGAAGCAGCACTAGCGACCCGAATACGTCCGAACTCAGAGATGGGAACGGGAAGCCGCGCCGTAACAAAGAACCGCGCCAGATAAAGGACAACAGCCCGATGAGCACGACAGTAAACGCCGGATTCAAAAGCTCTCAGCAAAATCAGAAAAAGATACCCCCCAAAGACGATAGGTACAAGCTATCCAACCTCAACAAAATTTTGGACAAAATATGTCAAATCCACAACACTCCGGGGAGACCTGCAAACCATACCCACAGAGATTGTTGGGTCTTTAAGCAGTCCGGCAAGCTCAACGCCGAACACAAGGGGCTCAACACACCAAGCGAAGATGACAATGCACCCCACGAGCAGATCACCAGAGAACAAAAGAAGTTCCCACAAGAAGTCAAGACAGTAAATCTACTTCATGTGACGAAGGGGAAGAATAGAACGGCATCTACAACGACACGCGCCGTACAGCCAGCCCCAGAGGAGCAACCCCACTGGTTCTTACAACCAATCACCTTTGATCATCTGGATTACTCTAGAGGAGACTAGAACGCAGGCTGGACTGCCTTGGTCTTAAATCCAATCATTAACAGACTCCAATTTACAAACGCCCTTATGGACGGCGGCAGCGACTTGAACCTGTTATATCAGGACACAGTCCGCAAACTCGGGGTAAACCCAGTCGCAATCCACCTCGGCAACACTTCCTTTCAAGGAGTAACGCCAGGTTCGGATACCCCAAGTATGGGTTCCCTTACGTTAGAAGTCACGTTCGGATCACCCGACAACTTCCGAAGCGAAAAGCTAACATTCCACATCGCCCCATTCGTAAGTCGCTATCAAGCGCTACTGGGACGTGAAGCTTTCGCCCGCTTTAACGCAATACCGCACTACGCATCCCTTACACTTAAAATGCCCGGTCCAAAGGGCATCATCTCATTACAAGGGAACATAAATTGACCCCCAAAGTACGGGCAGGGGTGCGGTTGCCTAGATAGCCGCCCACAAATCCAGCCCTACTATCCCGGACACGCCTCAACGAGTCTGGCGTCAATATGCTTAAATTACCGCATACCCTCGTGCAAGGGGCTCTGTGTGCTCACGCCCAGAGACAATACGGCCAACTCTTGCTCCAACTATATTTTGTTTATTTCGATATAGATTTCTCGCATGCTTATTTTTTACCAAGTTCCTCTCTTTCGCAGACGAGCATCGTGCTACGCCCGTCCAGGATACGGCACGACGGAGACACAGGCGCAAACGTGCAGCAGGGACCCGTTCCAATGATTCTTTTCAGATTAAGACCATGCGTAAACCTTTTTTACTGTCTCTTGTCGATAACATCCCCCAGTTTTCTCTATATCCCAGGAGGAGGCTGGCATCTTGGCATGTGGCCACGCCAGAATTTTTTGCACATACCTGGACACTAGGGGCTTTTTTACCAAGGGCTCTATTTTGGCCCGTCTTCATAAAGACCGAACACCTTAGGGAGTGTTCGGCATCGCGAGTTTGGCCCTATATGCATCAGCTCTGAATCATGTCTTTGGTCAAATGTTGGGTTTGCCCGGCTCCTGTGTTTTGCTGCCTTACGTTCCGTTATATCGGCTAACGCGGCACCAGGAGAACTACTGCGATTGTGCCCCGGTTCGGCCGGGTGAGCACCTCAGTAGAGAAAGCCGAAAACTGACTATCATGATATAGCGAGAGACTGGTCAACCACTCGATGACTTTCGCATTAACGAAGGGCCGCTTCCCGGTCAGGCACACTCGCGCCCCGAATTCGGGCGAGCGTGGTGCCCCTAGGGGCTATTCAGTAGTCCCACTGTCAAACTCCTATGTCTAAGTGAAAGTGATAAAGCATTATAGTCTGGTTGCCTAGTTCGCCGCGCCACCACCTCCTTTATAGGACCAAGACGTTGGATTAAGTGTGAACAGGCGCCTTTTTGCGAACACCCCCGCATTCTATGCGTGGGGGCTGAAGCCAACGACTGCCATCTTTCAGGTTATATACACATATATACATTAAACGGCCGCACAGGAGGCATCATGATTCTTGCAAGCACAAGTATAAAAAAAGTTTTTTTCATAAAAATACAATTCGTCTTACAAATAGTATAAGTTATTTGAACACAACATCCTTCGAGCACTGCGACTCTATTATACGAGCGCCAGGAAGAACTTCCTCAAAATAGTGCTTGGCAGGTACTCGGCTTTCGTCCGAATCTTGGGACGCAACAATACTGGCCTTCATATCTGCCCAGTATGTCTTGACACGGGCAAGAGCCATCTGTGCGCCCTCTATGCACGCCGACCTCTTCATTGCATCAGCATGCGGCACCGAACCAAGAAATTGCTGCACCAAGCCAAAATAACTCTTCGGCTCCGGCTTCTTCGGCCACAGACGACTCGCAACATACTTCATGGCGAGTCCGGATAATCTGTTCAGCTCCGCCCAGGCGGCTAAACGGTCTGAGACTGACAGTGGGCGTTCTGGATTGTGGTACTGCGACCAAAAAAGCTCTTCCAATTCATGGTCACCTCGGCTACGGAAGTGTTCAGTCGCGTCCACCGCACTTGCGGCCAAATCCAGATAAGCGTTGTCTGAACTCCACTGCCGGTCTAATGGAGCATACTTGGGGTCTCCGAACTTCATCCGCAGCATATAAGGCTTTCCAGTCGTGATATCTCCGGCCTGACGCAGCTCCTCCTTCATCGCTCTCATGGCAGAGCGAGTATCCTTGGCTTCGGCAGTGATCTTTTCAAGATCCTTCTGAGCCGCCCTATCTTCTTGTTCAAGCAATCTACAACGGTCGGTAGCATCCCTCAATTTTATGGCCATCTCGGCCATTTTCTTCTTGCTCTGGCAGTGAGCAGCATGTTCGGCTTTTAGCTCTTCAACCGCTTTAACGGCAGCCGCATCACTCTTCCTTGTTTGCTCCTTTGCCCGGGCAAGTTCCGCCCGAAGGTTCTCCACGGCAGCAACACCATCTACATAAAACATATATAAGGCCCGAGCATCAAGCCCCTATTGCTGGGTGTCTTTTGAACATACCTTGAGCCTCGTCTAGCCGCTTATGTACAAGCGCGATGTCGGCATCTGCTACGTCAAGTTGCCGCTTCAGTTCGGCAGATTCATCAGTCCGGCTAGCCACCGAACGACTCGCCACCTTCATGGAATAGGCGGCACATTATACCTGGGGTTATGATCCTCTGTGCACCGTCACTCATGACGACACACAGAGTCTCAGGGGCTACTACTCATACAGAGCACATTTAATATGCGGCTCTGCCAAAAGATACACCTTTTTACATACCTCAAAGCCTGCTAGTAAACTCCTGACAGCCTCGTACAATCCGCTTTCCGCGGATGAAATCCTTCCAATCGCCGTATCCATCAACATACGGTGTTCTTCTGAGATGGACGCCCCACTAAGAAGATCCTTCAGCCCCTCCGCCGGCGCGCAAGAGGCTGCCGGACTAGTCTGATGACCTTTCCCAGGGCTCGGACTTGAAAAAGACCTCCGGGACGATACCTCAGGGTCGCCAGCCTCGTAAGACGATGGAACAAGGGGAAGCGTTTCGCTCTCTATCATCTCTGGACGAAGATCCCCTGAAGATGAGCTCTGCTGAGAAGGGTTGAGATCCGAACTGCAAGATAATGTTTCGGTTATTTTCCTCAGGAATAAAACATGAATGTGATTCATTATGGAACCCCTCCCTTCACTCACGCCTCGGGGGAGAGCGGGTCCCCTTTAGGGGGCGATTCAGCTGAAGCGTTCTCCGGTGCCGAACCCTCTGACGAAGATTTCTTTCCCCGTTTTGAGGTTATCACCTCCGGGTCTTCAGAGGCAGTCCTTTTCTTTCCCTGGTCGGGAGAATTTTCGATTCTTCCCTTCCTAACAGCCTCCTTCGTGGAGGCGGTAGCTCCTTGGTTCCCCCCTTCACCTTCCGCCAACGGCGCGGCCTCCAGCATCCTGGTCAGCATGGGATTCGGCACGGTCTCGGGCAGGGGGGCTGGACACCTGATAAGCTTTGCCTTCGCTATCCACTCCTGTTCAAAGGGCAACTCTACTAAAGGATAGATTTGATAAAAATATGGATGGTATGTGCAAATACGGGGCCACTTACTTTAGCATCCGGGCGGTTGCAGCTCAGACCAGCGTCCTCGGACAAATCCGGACACCTTGGTTGTGATCCAAAGAACAATTTGTACATCTCCATGGGTGTCATTCCCATGAAGTGTTGTAGGACCCGTGGTCCCTCAGGATTGAACTCCCATAGGCGGAGAGGTTGACGTTTGCAGGGCAGTGTGCGGCGAATCACCATGACTTGCGCCACCACGGTCAGATTGATATCTCTTTCTAGGAGATCTCTAATACGGCCCTGTAGCAAGGGCACGTCTTTTGGTGGCCCCCAGATAAGTCCTTCATTAACCCATGATGCCAGCCGTGGTGGGGGACCCGAGCGAAAAGAAGGCGGTGCCACCCATGTGGTGCCCCTAGGGGCTGTGATGTAAAACCGGTCCCGTTGCCATAAGCCGAGCTCCTCTTGAAAAGAGCCTTCGGGCCATGGAGCGGCGTCCATCTTGCTTATTATAGCTCCTCCGCACTCAGTGTGCTGCCCCTCGATCACTTTCGATTCCACTTTGAAGGATTTTAGCCACAATCCGAAGTGAGGGGTGATATTGAGGAAAGCCTCGCACATGACAATGAATGATGAGATCTGGAGGATGGACTCCGGAGCTAGGTCGTGGAACTCCAGCCCATAGTAAAACATAAGCCCCCTCACAAAGGGATCGATCGGGAAGCCTAGTCCCTGAAGGAAATGAGATGCGAACACCACACTTTCACCAGGCTGGGGGGCGGGAATAGCTTGCCCTTGAGTAGGCAGTCTATGCGAGATTTCGCCGGTTAGATACCTGACATCTCTTAACTTTCGCACATCTTCTTCCGTAATGGAGGAATGCATCCACCGGCCTTGAGGGTCGGAGCCGGACATCTTCGAAGGTCCGTAGCGCCTAAAACTAGAGCTTTGGGTGTTGGAACTCGAAGCGAGGGGCGGATTTGATTGGTTTAAGAACACGGTGGCCGGGCCATGGTTCCTTTATAAAGGAGGTGAATACCAAGAGCCCTCCCCGTAACCGTTTGAGACTCGCTTTCAATTAGGGAGTCATACCTGAGTCACGGTTGCGTTACCCATGCCCGTATTGATGAGAATCCTGGAATAAGGGGACACGATCTCTGCTTTGACAAGACGTGCCAAGGAAACCGCCTCACTAAACGCGCTGAGGTGGAACAATAAAATGAATAAAAGCAGGGCCATGGCATGATGTCACGCTGCGGCATACGTCAGCAGATCCAATTGATACAAATGTTATTCTCTCTTCGGTAGAACGTGGAACTTATTTTTTAGAGCCGGACACTACCCTGGTGTTCAACATCTTCTATGAAATATTCGGAGGAGGAACCCGCCTTGCAATGCCGAAGACAACTTGCGCGCCGGACTCGTCGTCATTGAAGCCTGGTTCAGGGGCTACTGAGGGAGTCCTGGATTAGGGGGTGTCCGGATGGCCGGACTAAGACCTTTGGCTGGACTCCCGGACTATGAAGATACAAGATTGAAGACTCCGTCCCGTGTCCGGATGGGACTTTCCTTGGCATGGAAGGCAAGCTTGGCGATACGATATGAAGATCTCCTTCCATTGTAACCGACTCTGTGTAACCCTAGCCCTCTCCGGTGTCTATATAAACCGGAGAGTTTTAGTCTGTAGGACGAACAACAATCATACCATAGGCTAGATTCCAGGGTTTAGCCACTCCGATCTCGTGGTAGATCTACTCTTGTACTACCCATATCATCAATATTAATCAAGTAGGAGTAGGGTTATACCTCCATCGAGAGGGCCCGAACCTGGGTAAAAGCATCGTGTCCCTTGTCTCCTGTTACCATCCGCCTAGACGCACAGTTCGGGACCCCCTACCCGAGATCCGTCGGTTTTGACACCGACAACCTTCTTGTGAAGAAAGAAGAGAAGGAGGGGGGCTAATGTGTAAAGTTTGCAGATTAGGGAAGGGATCAAAATCCCAAGACCGCCTCCATTCGCCATCGGGCCTGGCTACACATCTCTCCCTCACCCTCCTTCTCCTACTCCGGCCGCCGCCACGGCCAGGCCGGCATGGTGACGCGCCATCAGCTCCTCCCCACGCCTCCACTAGCTCCACCGCGCCATCTCCACCACCTACCACACTCCACCAAATCCATCCACCATCGCCACCATCTCCAGCCACCGCTACACCTCACACGCCCGACCAGAAAAGAAGGTCACGGGCATCTGGTCCTTCGCATGAGCGCCCCCATGCTGCTTATCTTCTTCTCCTTTCCCCCCTGCTGCTTCTTCCCTTCATGCTGATGCTGCTGCCTGTCTTGCGCTCATGCTGCTGCTCCTCCAAAATTCTGTCTGTTGCTGCTGTTGCCCCATCTCTCCTGCTGCTCCTTCCTCCCTTTCCTTGTTGCTGCTCCTCCTCAACACCCCCTGCTGCCTCTATTTCTTCTTTGAACATGAACCCTTGCTGCTGCTTCAAAATCCCCAAGTGCAGGGAATCATCATAGCAATTTTCAAAGGTGGAAGTGATAAGTATGGAGTGTCGAACCCACAAGGAGCTAAAGGTAAGATCAATATTCTTTCAAGTCCTATCCGCCACTGATACTACTCTACGTACACTGAACGTTTGCTTCCAACTAGATACGAGAAATAAAACTACGTTGTGGGTATGAAGAGGATAACTTTGCATGATATCTGAGAGCTAAAATATAAAAGTAGGTGTCGTTATCATGAAGTTAGAATATATTACTAAATATTATAAATAGCGAGTGTGGAATAATGATGGATCGGTGTGTGGAATTATCCTAGGCAATTGTTAACAAGATCGGTAGTGGTCATTGGAATTTCATATGAGGGAGAGCCATAAGCTAACATACTTTCTCTTCTTGGATCATATGCACTTATGATTGGAACTCTAGCAAGCGTCCGCAACTACTAAATATCATTAAGGTAAAACCCAACCATAGAATTAAAGCATCAAGTCCCCTTTATCCCATACGCCACAACCCACTTACTTGGGTTTATGCTTCTGTCACTCAAGCAACCCACTATAAGTGAATCATGAACGCATTGCAACACCCTACAACCTGAATCCCTCGCGCTTGCGCGACATGAAGGGCACAATAGGACAGCACCAAAATAAAACATACAACTCATACCAATCTAGATCATCAATCAACCCAAAGACAAAAGATATCTACTCAAAACATCATAGGATGGCAACACATCATTGGATCATAATATGTGGCATAAAGCACCATGTTCAAGTAGGGATTACAGCGGGGTGCAGGAGAGTGGACCGCGTAAAACAGATGAGGATGGTGATGATGATAGTGATGTTGATGAAGACGATCACTGTGGCGATGATTCCCCTCCCGATGGCACTCTGGCGCCACCGAGAGAGAGGAGGAGAGGTCCCCCCCCCCCTTGTGCTTCCTCCTCCATGGCCTCTGAGGGAGTCCTGGATTAGGGGGTGTCCGGATGGCCAGACTAAGACCTTTGGCCGGACTCCTGGACTATGAAGATACAAGATTGAAGACTCCGTCCCGTGTCCGGATGGGACTTTCCTTGGCGTGGAAGGCAAGCTTGGCGATACGATATGAAGATCTCCTCCCATTGTAACCGACTCTGTGTAACCCTAGCCCTCTTCGGTGTCTATATAAACCGGAGAGTTTTAGTCCATAGGACGAACAACAATCATACCATAGGCTAGCTTCTAGGGTTTAGCCACTCCGATCTTGTGGTAGTTCTACTCTTGTACTACCCATATCATCAATATTAATCAAGCAGGAGTAGGATTTTACCTCCATCGAGAGGGCCCGAATCTGGGTAAAAACATCATGTCCCTTGTCTCCTGTTACCATCCGCCTAGACGCACAGTTCGGGACCCCCTACCCGAGATTCGCCGGTTTTGACACCGACATTGCTGCTTTCATTGAGAGTTCCGCTATGTCGTCACCATCAGGAAGGATGCCGCATCCCGTCTTTAAAGACGGCGTCGTTGCTAAAGGAGCTTTGGCTGTCGGCCAAACTCTCCGGATAGGCAGGTTTTTGATGACCGCCTGTCCGGCCGCCGCGCCGACGATGACCCCTCGGGCCATCGAAAGCAATCTTCACATCAGCGAGCTTGCCGAGCAGTTAGATCCGACGGAGCTCCTCTCCCTGAACGAGCTCTTGGATCGCATCGCGGCCCTGGGAGTCGCTACAGATTACGGCCAGATTGGGCTTAAACCCGATCAGAGAGAGATCGACTCTCCCCAGATCACCCATCACATCGAAGTGGTGGAAGAACAATGCGGCGAGTCTTCGCCCGCCCGAAGGACCAGATGTGTCCGGATTCCCGATCCCTCCAAGCAGGACACCCGCGGAGGGAAGGATGTCGCCCAAACCCTGAACCTAAAGTCAGGCAGCAGGCCTGATCTATTGAATAATGTCCAAGAAAGCAAGTTTCTGAATTCGGAAACCGCTTGGCCCCTGATTCTCACATCGGGCAAGGTTCCGGATTTAATTCCACCCGCCCACCCAACTATGTGGGATTTATCCCAAATACGGCAAGAGCCCGGGGAAACAGTACACCACTACTGGGCCAGATTCCTCCTGGTTATGAACAGGATAAAGGACTGCCGCGAGAAAGAAGCAATTTCACTCTTCTGTAACAACTGCATGGACATCGGAATCCTCAACGCCATAAGTCGCCGCGAAATTACACGATTCGCCGACTTGACATCCATAGTACGAAAGTACTATGCGACTGAAAGCGTTCGGAAAACCGAAGATAAATTCTGGGACAATCCGGCCCCGAATACAACACGAGTCCAAAACAAAAGGGCGCACTATCGCCAGGCATCTGAGCCAAAGATCAAAAAGCAAAAACCCTCTACAGGGTACGGGACCGTACTGGAAGGATGGCTCAATGGACCCTGTAAAATTCATAATTCAGGGGAAGCCACACCAACGCACAGCCTTAGAGCATGTTGGATACTCCGGCAGGTGGCCCGAAGTGGCGAGGAGCTTCTAACTCCAGCACCCGAAGAATACCTCCCCAGTACGGTGTCGACAGTCTTTGAGACCTTCACATCAAACAATGCAAGGAAATGAACGCTCCGCAACCATCCCGAGGTCTACCAAGTAGCAAAAATAAACCCATGGAGTGACACGGCTATCACCTTTAATGCCAGTGACGAACCTAAATTCCGGATAGCCCGAGCACCAGTTGCATTGGTCCTCAGTCTGATAGTGGATGGCTTCCGACTTACAAAGGTACTCATGGACAGCGGCAGCGGACTCAACCTCATCTATGAGGAAACCCTGCGAAAAATGGAAATTGACTGGAGCCACATTGAGCGAAGCAATACAACTTTTAGAGGAATAAGTCCAAGCCGGGAAGCGTGCTGTTCAGGAAAAATCACACTGGATGTGGTGTTCGGCACGCCGGATAATTACAGATCCGAGGAGGTCACGTTTCAAGTGGCCCTGTTCAGCAGCGGATACCACGCTCTGCTAGGGCGAGAAGCATTTACAATTTTCCAAGCCATACCCCATTACGGGTACATGAAGCTCAAAATGCCTGGGCCCAATGGAATCATCACTCTCGCAAGTGATCTAGACATAGCGCTCCGCGCTGAAAACAAGATAGCCGCACTGGCCCTGGAGGCATTATCCGAGGCCCTAGCGGCCGAGGAACTAACTGCGTTGCGCTCTACGGTGGACAGGGACGATGTGATACTAGCCAAGAGATCCAAGTCCACCTCTTTCAAACCAGCAGACGAAATAGTCAAATTCCAAGTCCATCCAACGGACCCTACAAAAACGGCTTCCATCGGAGCACAACTAAAACCCGATGTAGACGCCGCACTCAGAGACTTCCTGCGAGAAAATTGGGACATTTTCGCCTGGCACCCCTCAGATATGCCAGGAATCCCACGCAAGCTGGCTGAGCACAGCCTGAACATCCTAAAAGGGTTTAAACCCGTCAAGCAGACTCTACGGCGTTTTTTCGAACCCAAGAGACAAGCCATGGGAGAGGAGCTAGCAAAACTGCTGGAAGCCGGATTCATCAGAGACATAAAACATCCGGACTGGCTAGCAAACCTGGTGATGGTGCCAAAGAAGGACAAATCTTGGCGCCTATGTGTCGATTTCAAAGACCTAAATAAGGCATGTCCAAAGGACCCTTTCCCACTCCCCCGAATTGATCAAATCATCGACGCCACCGCAGGACACGACTCATTGTGTTTCCTCGATGCATACTCTGGCTACCACCAAATCAAGATGGCAGAGTCAGACCAAGCCGCAATGGCATTCATCACCCCATACGGCCCATTCTGCTTCAACACGATGCCCTTCGGGCTCAAAAAGCCAGCGCAACATATCAGCGCATGATTCAGACATGTCTGGCCAACCAGATCGGCAAAACAGTTGAAGCATACGTAGATGGCGTGGTCGTCAAAAGAAAACACGTCGATACTCTAGTAGACGACTTGAGGCTCATGTTCGACAATCTCCGAACATATGACATTAAGCTCAACCCGGAAAAATGCGTTTTCGGCGTACCAGCCGGAAAGCTCTTGGGATTCATCGTATCCGGTAGAGGAATTGAAGCAAACCTAGGCAAGATCCGAGCTCTATCACAATTGGATACCCCAAAGGACCTCAAACAAATACAAAAATTGACAGGATGCGTGGCGGCTCTAAGCCGCTTTATCTACCGCTTAGGAGAAAAGGCATTACCCCTCTATCGCCTCCTGCGGCGCACCGACCACTTCGAGTGGACGGATGCCGCCACGGCCGGACTCGAAGAAATAAAAGCCATACTGGCAAGAAATCCGGTCCTGGCCGCTCCCAACACGGGCGAACCAATGCTATTATACATCGCGGCAACGCATCAAGTTGTAAGCGCGGTGCTCGTCGTCGAACGAGAAGAGGACGGACACAAGTTCCCCCTCCAAAAACCAGTGTACTACGTATCCACTGTACTAACTCCATGCAAGTCACTGTACCCGCATTATCAAAAGATAGCGTACGCGGTGTTTATGGCATCCCGGAAGCCGCGACACTACTTTCAAGAGTGCTCCATAACAGTGGCATCCGAAGTACCCCTTAATGATATTATAAACAACCGCGACGCAACGGGCCGGATTGGCAAATGGGCCATCGAGCTCCTCCCGTTCGACATAAATTACAAGCCAAGGCGAGCTATTAAGTCGCAGGTTTTGGCCGACTTCATCGCCAGATGGACTAAAGCCGAACTCCCTAAAGAGTATGGCGCATACTCCAACTGGATCATGCACTTCGACGGCTCCAAAAAGTTGGCTGGCCTGGGGGCTGGCATCGTTCTGACGTCCCCAACCGTAGATACAGTCAAATACGTACTTCAGATAATGTACACGGATTCCAACAACGTAGCCGAATATGAGGCCCTTTTACATGGCCTCCGGATGGCAGTCTCCATGGGCATTCAGCGCCTAGAGGTCCGCGGGGATTCAAACCTCGCAATATCCCAAATAAATGGAGACTTTGATACCAAGGATCCGAAAATGGCAGCTTACCGCAACGCCATCTTAAGGATGTCAGCTCGGTTTGAGGGGCTTGAATTTCATCACATAGCCCGGGAAAATAACCAAGCAGCAGACGTGTTGGCACGCATTGGCGCCAAGCACGAGGCCGTCCCTCCCAACATCTTCCTAGAAAGGCTGTTGAATCCATCCGTATCATGGGAAGGAGAATCCGGAAACAATAGCCCGGACACAACTACACTGCCCCTCACCGAACATTCTAACACAGTTGGGGGCTCCGCCAACGAAACAACGCCGTCAGCCACGCAATAATGGCAGTCATTGCCCCTTGGACAGAACCATTCCTAGCCTACCTAACTAGGTAGGAACTTCCCGAGGACCAAAACGGGGCCCGCTGCATAGTGCGCCGATCTAAAGCCTACAAAGTCCACGAGGGAGAGCTTTACAAGAAAAGCACAACCGGAGTCCTTCAAAGGTGTATCTCCAAAGAGGAAGGGCGAGACCTTTTGGCTGAAATTCATGCCGGACTCGGCGGGCACCACGCCGCAGGCCGGGCCCTTGTAAGCAAGGCCTTCCGTACCAGATTTTATTGGCTAACGGCCCGGGCAGACGCTCAGGACTTAGTGCAACGATGTGTTGGTTGCCAGTTATTCGCCAACCAAAGCCACATGCCACCTACCGCCCTACAAACTATACCCGTTACCTGTCCTTTCGTGGTCTGGGGGCTTGACATGGTCGGACCCCTTAAAGGAGGAACCCATAAGCAAAAATATCTAGTGGTCATGGTCGACAAATTCACCAAATGGATAGAAGCCAAGCCTGTAAAGACGGCCGAATCCGGACCAGTGATAAACTTCATATCCGGGGTCGTACACCATTACGGCGTCCCCCACAGCATCATAACCGACAACGGCACAAACTTCACGGCCGATGAAGTCAAACTTTGGTGCAAAAACATGGGCATCAAGCTCGACTATGCTTCAGTCTATCACGGCATCAAACGGGCCAACGGTCTCATTATGAGCGGCATCAAACCCAGACTAGTGCGACCCCTCAAGGAATCTAACACGCACTGGATAGAGGAGCTTGACTCCGTACTCTGGGGGCTGCGGACCATGCCGAATCGCACTACCGGATTAACACCATTTTTATGGTATACGGCGCAGAGGCAGTAGTGCCATGCGACATAATCCATGACTCACCTCGAGTGCGCATGTACGAAGAAAGAGAAGCCGAGCTCGATCGGCAGGACAGCTTGGACGCATTGGAACAGGAGCGCGACGTGGCAAAAGCTCGTTCCGCATTCTATCAACATCAGGCTGGAAGATACCAAAGCAGAGAAGTACGGGCCAAAACCTATAACGTTGGCGAACTAGTTCTACGCCTGCTGGACAAGAAAAAGGATAAATTAAAGCCCAAATGGGAGGGCCCCTTCATAATCGACCAAGTACTGACCAGCGGAGCGTACCATCTGCGAAACGCATCGGATAACCGACTCGAGCCGAACCCATGGAACGCAGCACGCCTACGAAGATTCTACGCCTAGCGCCCGACTCCGTGTTTGTTTCCTTAATCTGTCCCTTTGTTTTATTTTTTATTTTTATTTTTTATTGGCACTCTGGGATTTTGTTCCTTCTCCCTAACATTTTTCTTCTCCCAAGCCCTTAGGGGCTTGCCTGTGCATTGTTCGCACATACCCGACGCGCTACCCGCGCTCATAATACCTGGGGGCTTCTTTACCAAGAAGTTTTTATAAAACGGGCCTCATGCCCAAAACATGTGTGATGCTTCCGCATGAACCTTTTATACACCATTATATGCATCGATATGACTTAAGTTTTGGCCAAGCTGGGTTGCCTGGCTACTGTGCTTACCCCTACGTTCCCGTTCGTTCGGCTAGGTGGTAAAGGGAGCACCTCTGCGATTGTTACTGCCGGGTCAGCCGGATGTGTACCTCAGACTGGGTGAAGCCGAAAGCTAGCATTCTTAAGGGAATATTCGGTCGGTGAACTAAAAGATGATCTTTCGTATTTATTCATTTCCCCAAGATGCTTTTCTGCTCTTTCTGGCAGTTCGGACATGCACTTTAGGGCATGCCTCCCAGGGAAAGGAACCCCTAACGGAACTATTCTCCCTGGAAGATGTTTCTTACTAACCATGTAATATAACATAACTAGTTGGGCACTTGTCTGCTAAAGCACTTATGACCCCTACGCCTTGTCTCCATGCATGCCCCGGTTCTTACATAATCGAGAGGGTATTCGGATACACTCCGGACTATAGGGTCCAGAGGTCGAAGCGAAAAGGTCCGCAATGACAAACGATCTACAATACGGCTAGAATGCATTTTTATGTCATTTGAAATTACAGAGTCAATCCGACTCGGCATATTCTTCTTCAATACCATCCAACAGGCGGTCTAATTTACAGTCTTGTTGGGAATACTTTGCAGCCAGCTCCACCTGGCCATATGCTAAGCTGACTGGAATCTCCTTTCTGTCCGGACCTATAGGGCCGACCTCGGCCATGTGGTTTTGGTCAGCCTTCGTGTACCGAGTCTTCACCATGGCCCAGGCCCCCCTGGCACCTTGACGGCAAGCCGATATCTTCCACAACCGGAAGCACTGCCGCACTCCCTCCAGCTTCTTTGTAAGCTCCTCAAGGCCTTCGGGCAGGGAGAGGGATGGCCACATAGCCTGGATGACGCTTCGCTTTGCCTGCCGAACTCGTTCGTGTAGTTGCAACAGCTTGAGAAGAAGGTCTCCCGTTGAACCGGGCATTTCCTCCGCAGGACGACCTGTCAGCAGACCTACAGACATAGCTCTGTGAGTCGACTTCCTCGCCGAATTATTTTTTCGAAGATTCGTTCAAGCACTTACTAAAAATGCCGCGTTGAAGTCGCTGATTCTCCTTCACGGCAGAAGACAGCTGAATACGAATATCTTTCAGTTCCTCGCCCAGCTGGGTATTGGCGTCTTGAAGCTTGTTCGTCTCTTGCCTCACCCTCCTCAGCATGCTCTCGCCAGCCTTTTGTTGGCGTTGGAGTTGTTGCTTGTCCGGATGTACTCCGGCCTCATCTGCATTATTATCGTCAGGGTTGCACACCTGCCGCATTTCAAAAAGGAATTATCTTTCGAAGCATATATTACCTGCGGGAGTCCCCTTGACATTTTCTGAAGTGGCCAACGCGGCCTCGAGCTGGGCCTTGCACTCTTCGAGCTCCTGGGACAATTGCGTATTCTTCTTTGTAAGACACCGCATAGCACATGATCCTTCAAACAATTATCTTCACTGTTTCAAGTCTCGGGGGCTACTGACATATATAAACCTTCAGTTCTACTCACTTGTATGTCTTTCACATACTGCTCCGTGGCTCTGGCGAGACCATTTTGAGCAGCACGGAGATACGCATCTCCTGTATTAAAGGCGTCCAACGCCTCTGGGGAAAAACACGCGTCACGAAGAACAGTCCGGCGACGCCTGTGGTTCAGGGCACTCTCCACCTCTGAATTGGTGGCAGATATCCCGTCGGCGTCCTCTGTCGGAGGAGCGCCCGAGGCGCGCCCCGTGTCCGCCTCCGCTTCCGGACCCGGCCTCGAACCTTAGCCGGCGGACATAGTCCGGCGGGCTCTCTTCTTTCTAAGAAAATCATGAGCATTAATAAGACTCAAGGGCATAAACCCTAGGCGTTAAATTCGCACGCCGTACCGTTGCGCAGGAATCTCGATCTGGTCCGCACTTCTTTTTGGCCGGCCTGGCTTCAGCGGCCCTTGTTGGCTGCCCACCGTGGGCTCGGCCTTCCGCCTCAAGGATTTACCCTACAAAACGCTATTAGTTTACGGCAGGCAAAATAAAGCATGAGAATACTGGGACTTCGGTCTTAGTTACCTTTGAGGCTGGAAGTAGTCCGGGATAGTCGGCCGTGATGGCTACTAAGGAGTTGTCCTTGCTCAATTGATGAAATACTCCATCAATCAACTCCATGCATAAGTCCGGATCTTCTTGGAAGTCCGGATCGAGGGACCGTTCCGGGTCCTCGGGTTTTGGAGCAGGGCTATTTATTTCCTTCACAGCCTGGCGCAGCTCCTGCGTTTAAACATTACTAGACTAAGTACTCAACTACGGGAATTTCAAAAGTGGATAGGCAAATGAAAGTGTCCCTCACCCAACTAGGTGGATTGTACATGGAGAATCCGCCTTCCGGGTTGACACGGAGGAATTCTTCCTCTTCCCCCTTGTACAAAGCGGATAAGATTCTCGTTAAAGTGGCGGCCGAATCTGGCCCCTTGCAACCACACCGGGTAGCGTCATCCTCCCCGTTGAAATCCCACATGGGGTGGCCTCTGTATTGAAGCGGCTGCACCCCTCGCGTAATGCATATGGCCATGACCTTGATCATGGTCAGTCCGAAATGAGCCAACAACCTTAGCCGGCTCATCAGGTACAGGACGTCCCTGTCAGCTTCCCTCTGAGGGTTCCGCGGGCGCCAACTCAGGCGCTTCTTCAACGGGGCATTATTGAACTCGGGGAGGCCGATCCGTACTGGGTCCGGCAGGGGGACGTCATCTATATAAAACCACTCCGAGGGCCAGTCTTTGGACGCCCTCTTTGGGGTACCGGATAGATATCCGGTCCCAGTGATGCGCCATAGTTCAGCTCCGCCCACCTGATAAATAGAACCCTCCTGAGAACGGGGCACAAGGCAAAACAACCTCTTCCACAGCGTGAAATGGACCTCAACATCCAAGAACAGCTCGCAGAGGGCCACGAAGCACGCGATGTGCAAAATGGAGGCGGGCGTGAGGTTATGTAGCTGGAGGCCGTAGAACTCCAGCAACCCTCGGAGAAACGGATGAATTGGAAATCCTAGTCCTCTCATCAAATAAGGGACTAAGCATACCCGCTCCCCTTGAGAGGGATTGGGGACGCTCTCCGCCTGCTCTCTGCCACTATAGGCGGCAATCCCAGCTCAAACTGGGACCATATATGCTGGGGGGAGAAGCCCCTTGGACTGAAGCACTACTAACTCGCTATGCGGGATGGAACACCGCCCCCAATCTCCGGGCCGAGGGCTGGAGGCGCGAGAGGAGGAGCGGCACCGACTGGCCATGATGGAATGGATCTCTGTCAGAGGCGCTCTGATGAAGACTCGCGGAGGGAAGATGGTGCGAATTGGATCTAAATCCCCGTCTCTTTTATGGGCGGCTCATTAACGCAACCGGGGGGGGTAAGTAAAAAGAAAATCCCCTGGATTTTTGCATTCGTTTGATGCGTGGAAGATGGTCATTATGGGGCACAAAAGCCGAGGAGGACAACACGTACTAGAAGCCGGACGCTATTCGACGGATACAGGGAATTTGAAGGAGAACCCGCCTTGCAATGCCGAAGATAACTTGCGCGCCGGACTCATTGTCATTTAAGCCTGGTTCGGGGGCTACTGAGGGAGTCCTGGATTAGGGGGTTTCCGGATGCCGGACTAAGACCTTTGGCCGGACTCCTGGACTATGAAGATACAAGATTGAAGACTCCGTCCCGTGTCTGGATGGGACTTTCCTTGGCGTGGGAGGCAAGATTGGCGATACGATATGAAGATCTCCTCCCATTGTAACCGACTCTGTGTAACCCTAGCCCTCTCCGGTGTCTATATAAACCAGAGAGTTTTAGTCCATAGGACGAACAACAATCATACCATAGGCTAGCTTCTAGGGTTTAGCCACTCCGATCTCGTGGTAGATCTACTCTTGTACTACCCATATCATCAATATTAATCAAGCAGGAGTAGGGTTTTATCGCCATCGAGAGGGCCCGAACCTGGGTAAAAACATTGTGTCCCTTGTCTCCTGTTACCATTCGCCTAGACGCACAGTTCGGGACCCCCTACCCAAGATCCGCCGGTTTTGACACTGACAGCCTCCCCCCTAGATGGGGAGAGGTTCTCCCTCTGGTCTTTGGCCTTCATGGCGATGATGGCCCCTCCGGGATCCTCCTCCATGGCCTCCAGTGATGATGGCCCCCTCCGGCAGGGTGCCAGAGAGGGACTATATTGATTTCTCATGGCTACAGAGGCTTGCGGCGGCGGAACTTCCAATCTGGGTTATTTCCTGAAGGTTTCTGTATTTATAGGAGAGGTTGGCGTCGATTTCAAGTCAGGGGGTCTCCAGGTTGTCCACGAGGCAAGGGGTGCGCCCCAGGGGGGTGGGCGCACCCCCCACCCACGTGGGCAGCCCGGGACTCTTCTGGCCCAACTCTTGCACTCCAGGGGCTTCTTTTGGTCCATAAAAATTCATCAAAAAATGGCACATCAATTGAACTCCGTTTGGTATTCCTTTTCTATAAAAATCAAAAACAAGGACAAAACAGAAACTAGTATTGGGCTCTAGGTTAATTGGTTAGTCCCAAAAGTTATATAAAATAGCATATAAATGCATATAAAACATCTATGATGGATAATATAATAGCATGAATACTTCATAAATTATAGATACGTTGGAGACGTATCAGTATCCCCAAGCTTAATTCCTGCTCGTCCTCGAGTAGGTAAATGATAAACGAAATAATTTATGAAGTGTTAATGCTAGCAGATGCACAAGTTTGATCAACGATAATTTCAGTCACCTTTTCTAGCTCATTATATGTCATAACAATAGCTCATCTCATAAAACTTTTCATGATCAAGTAATAAGCTATTCACATGTTCAACCATAGATCATAAACTTTCTTGAAAGCTAATAAACAATCCTCTTAGTCATCAAACAATTGCAATTCATTTTATTTTCAGGAAGGGTCTATGTAAGAGCTTTGATTTAGCAAATCCCACATACTCAACTATCATATAGTCTTTCACAATTGCTATGGGTTCAAAGTTTTAATTAGACACAGAGAAAGATAGGGGCTTATAGTTTTGCCTCCCAACCTTTTATCTCAAGGGTAATGTCAACAATAATACTTTATGAAAACCTACATCCAAGTGGATATATATATATATTTGGATCGCTCCAACACAAAGTGCTTGCCAAAGGAAAAAGTGTAAAAAGTAAAGGTGATGATCACCATGACTCTTGTATAAGGATAGAAGACAAAAGTAAAAGATAGGCCCTTCGCAGAGGGAAGCATAGGTTGTCATGCGATTTTAAGGTTGGATGCACAAAATCTTAATGCAAAAGAACGTCACTTTATATTGCCTCTTGTTATAGAGACCTTTATTATGCAGTCCGTCGCTTTTATTTCTTCCCTATCACAAGTTCGTATAAAGCTTATTTTCTTCACACTAATAGATCATACATATTTAGAGAGCAATTTTTATTGCATGCACCAATGACAACTTACTTGAAGGATCTTACTCAATCCATAGGTAGGTATGATGGACTCTCATGGCAAAACTAGTTTAACGGATGTTTGGACGCACAAGTAGTATTTCTACTTGGTGCAAAAATTTTGACTAGCATGAGAGGGAAAGACAAGCTCAACATGTTGGATGATCCAAGACAATATAACGTTTTGGATATAGGAAAACATAACCCATTAAGTTGTCTTCCTTCTCCAACATCAACCTTTTAGCATGTCATATTTTAATGAGTTCTCATAATTACAAAAGATGTCCAAGATAGTTTATTTATATGTGAAATCTCTCTTCCTTCAATATTCTTTCATGAATTGTTCAAGTGACCAATTCTGTGTTTGCTAACTTTCAATAAGTTTACTACCTATACTTATTCTGTGTGAAGTCATTACTCCCCATGGTATAAGCATATGAAACATATATAAATTCAGATTTATGATATTCAATTCATTCAACCATTTACTCATAGGATATACGTGAAGCATGTGAGCAAATGACGAACTACTCCAAAAGATATAAGTGAAGAACACTGAGTAGTTAAATAATTAACTAGCCATGGGAGGATTCCTTTTTTATTCAAGATTTAAGATTGAATGATTTTATTCAAACAGCAACTAAAATATAAAATACGCTCCAAGCAAAACAAATATCATGTGACGAATAAAAATATAGCTCCGAGTAAACTATACCGATAGTTTTGAAGACGAAAGAGGGGATGCCTTCCGGGGCATCCCCAAGCTTAGGCGCTTGAGTCTTCCTCGAATATTACCTTGGGGTGCCTTGGACATCCCCAATCTTAGGGTCTTTCCGCTCCTTATTCTCCTCATATCAATATCTCACCCAAAGCTTGAAAACTTCAATCACACAAAACTTAACGGAACTTCGTGAGATAGGTTAGTATGATAAAAAAGTAAACCATTCACTTTGGCACTGTCAAAGACAAGGTTCGTAATTATTCTCACACAATACCTACTGTACCATATCATTTCTACAATTTATATTAAGAAATATAAGCCATAGAAACTAGAAAAGAAGCAAACTATGCAATGAAAACAGAATCTGTCAGAAACAGAACAGTCTGTAATGATATGAACAACAACCATACTTCTGCTACTTCAAAAATTATGAAATAAATTCTTAGACATGAGGAATTTGTCTATTAATCTTCTGCAAAAATAATCAACTCAAAAGCACTCTTTTGTAATATATGGCAGCTAATCCCGTGAGCGCAAAGTTTCTGTTTTTTACAGCAAGATCGCATTAAATTTCACCCAAGTCTTCCCAAAGGTCTTACTTGGTAATTTATTGAAACAAAAGCTATAAAACATGATTACTACAGTAGATTAATCATGTAAACACACAAAGACATCAAGGGTAGATATTGGGTTGTCTCCCAACAAGCGCTTTTCTTTAATGCCTTTTAGCTAGGCATGATGATTTCAATGATGCTCACATAAAAGAAAAGAATTGAAACATAGAGAGAGCATCATGAATAATATGACTAGAACAATTAAATCTAACCCACTTCCTATGCCTAGGGATTTTTTGAGCACATAATTTATAGGAACAAGAATCAACTAGCATAGGAAGGGAAAACAAGTATAACTTCGAAACTTTAAGCACATAGAGAGTAAACTTGATATTATTGCAACTCCTACAAGCATATATTACTCCCTCATAATAATTTTCAGTAGCATCATGAATGAGTTTAACAATACAACCATCACATAAAGCATTCTTTTCATGATCTACAAGCATAGAAATTTTACTACTCTCCACATAAGAAAAAATAACCGTCATGTGAGGCATAGTCCATTTGAAAATTAAAATCATATAAAATTGTCATGTGAGGCATAGTCCATGTGAGGCATAGTCCATTTGAAAAAATAACCGTCATGTGAGGCATAGTCCATTTGAAAAAATAACCGTCATGTGAGGCATAGTCCATTTGAAAAAATAACCGTCATGCGTGCCCACCACCCTCGTGGGCAGCCCGGGACTCTTCTGGCCCAACTCTTGCACTCCAGGGGCTTCTTTTGTTACATAAAAATTCATCAAAAATTGGCACGTCAATTGGACTCTGTTTGGTATTCCTTTTCTGTAAAACTCAAAAACAAGGAAAAAACAGAAACTGACACTGGGCTCTAGGTTAATAGGTTAGTCCCTAAAATCATATAAAATAGCATATAAATGCATATAAAACATGTACGATGGATAATATAATAGCATGAATACTTCATAAATTATAGATACGTTGGAGACGTATCACTGCTGCTCTCTCTCTCTCTCTCTAAATTTTCTGTAGTATGAGAAGTGTAATGTTCAATACTTTGTAATGTTCAGAATTGAGATGTGTAGTACATGTAATATTCCGATTCGATAAGAGCTTTCAACCTGTTAATTGTTCAGTTCAGATTTATGTTTGTTTAGTACTATTTAGTTGATCTATTAGTACTAGTACCCTGGCTTGTTTTATCTAGTTCATAAATGTACTGCTTGCTTCAGAAAATTCAGTTTGTAGTTCTTGTGTCCTCAAGTACCTGTGTTATATAAATGTGTGTGTGCGAGTGTGATTGTGATGTGAAGTTTCTGTCCTTGTCACATAATCTTACTTCTGCCCCTTTGATTACATACTTTCTAGTTATATATGTGTTCGTTTCTTGTAGATTTCCTTTTATAGTCTATGTATGCATGTCTTAGTGTTTTGAATTCTCAGGTAACAAGAAAATGCCAAAAAGACTGTGATGATAATCTGAACCTCCCTGTGCTATTTTGCAATTTCTTTTGTAAAAATCATTGATAGTTTAGGTTTATTTTCTGTTTCCATCTCCCAATATAGTGTCACCTAGCTTTAGCCGAGCGTAGCCGCTGATCGCCTAGTCCCTGTCGAGAACATGACACTCGTAGGTTGGGCGTAAAAACCATGTTGTACTTTCAATTGATCAGTGAACTACTCCCTCCTCATCATGGAGAGCATCGGGATGATGAAGATGGCCACCGGTGATGATTCCCCCTCCGGCAGGGTGCTGGAACAGGGTGCCGATTGGTTTTTGGTGGCTACAGAGGCTTGCAGCAGCGAAACTCCCATTCTTGGTTCTATTCTGGAAGTTTGGGGATATATAAGAGGTGTTGGCGTCGGGAACAAGTCAGGGGGATCCACGAGGAAGCCATGAGGTAGGGGGCGCTCCCTCCACCCTCGTGGTGGCCTCAGGCTTCTTCTGGTCCATCTCCGATGCTCTGTGGGCTTCTTCTGGTCCAAAAACAATCTCCGTGAATTTTCAGGTCAATTGGACTCCGTTTGATATTCCTTTTCTACGATACTCAAAAACAAGGAAAAAACAAAAACTGGCAGTGGGCTCTAGGTTAATAGGTTAGTCCCAAAAATCATATAAAATAGCATATTAATGCATATAAAACATTCAAGATGGATAATATAAAAGCATGGAAAAATAAAAAATTGTAGATATGTTGGAGACGTTCAATGATGCAATTCATGAAAGAATTAATAAGGGAAGAGAAGATTTGCATGCAAATATACTATCTTGGACATTATTTGTGATTGTGAGCCCCCATCAAAATATTATATGCCAAAACAGTTGACGTTGGATAAGGAAGACAACGTAATGATTTATGTTTGTTCATATCCACATAGAAGTTATATTGTCATAGATCCTTTAATATGTGGTGCTTGCCCAATATCTTTTCTAGCCAAGAATTCCTCACTAAGTAGAGATACTACTTGTGCATCCAAAAACCCTTAAAACCCAAAATCCTTTTCGAGAGTCCACCATACCTACCTATGGATTGAGAAAGATCCTTCAAGTAAGTTGTCATCGGTGCAATAAGGCAATAAAAATTGCTTCTAAATGTGTAAGATCATTTAGTGTAAGAGAAAATTGAGCGTTGTACGAACTTGTGATGGCAAAGAATAAAAGCGACCGACTGCATAATTAAGGTTGCTATCATAAGGGGCAATATAACGAGACATTCTTTTGCACTAAGAGATTAAGCATACAAACCAAAAGCGCATGGCAACCTCTGCTTCCCTCTACGAAGGGCCTATCTTTTACTTTTATGTATTTACTTTTATGCAAGAGTCAAAGTATCTCTCTATTCCTTTTTATTTTCTATTTTGGCAAGCATCATGTGGTGAGGAAAGATCTAGGCACATATATCTAGATTGATATGGGTGAGCATGAGTTATTATTATTGACGCCACCCTTGAGGTGTGTATGTTGGGTAGCGAAATTATAAGCCCCTATCTTTCTATGTGTCTGATTCAAACTTTTTGCTCATGTGTATGCGGTGAATGTTATCAATCATGGAAGACTATATGATGGTTGAGTATGTGGACTTGCCTAAAGGCTCCGATACGTGACCCTTCCTGAAAAGATGATGAATTGTAGTTGCAAAGTTGGCTGAGAACATAGTTTGTAGATTTTTAATAGAGTTTATGCTTCTACTTCAATAAGTGTGATGAATTGTTACTTGCTCATGAGAAGTTATATGATAGAGCCATGTTGTATTATGTTTTAATAAAGTTTTCTATTACAATATTAAACATGATGCTTCTATGTCCGTATTTTGTTTTCATCGACACCACTCTCTCTAAGCATGTGGATATGTTTTCTGATTTCGGTTTTTCGCTTGAGGACAAGCGAGGTCTAAGCTTGGGGGAGTTGATACGTCCATTTTGCATCATGTTTTCCTACTGCTATTTATAATGTTTTTATGTATAATAATGCTTTTTGGCGAAATTCTAATGCCTTTTCTCTCATAATATGCAAGGTTCACACAAAAAGGGAGAATACCGGCAACTGGAATTCTGGACCTGAAAGAGCTATGTCAGGCTACCTATTCTGCACAACTCCAAATGAGCTAAAACTTCACGGGTATTTTTTATGGAATATATAAGAATTATTCGAGCAAATAAGTACCAGAGGGGACCCATCAAGTGGGCACAACCCACATGGGCGCGCCAGGGAGCCCAGGCGCGCCCTGGTGGGTTGTGCCCTCCTCGGCTCACCTCCGGTGCCCATCTTCTAGTATATAAGTCATTTTGACCTGAAATAATTAAGGAGAGGACTTTCGGGACAAAGCACCGCAGTCTTGAGGCGGAACTTGGGCAGGAGAACTTTTGCCCTCCGGTGGAGCAATTCCGCCGGGGGAACTTCCCTCCCTGAGGGGGAAATCGAAGCTATCGTCATCACCAACAACCCTCTCATCTTGGGGAGGCCAATCTTCATCAACATCTTCACTAGCACCATCTCCTCTCAAACCCTAGTTCATCTCTTGTGTTCAATCTTTGTACCGGAACCTCAGATTGGTATATGTGGGTGACTAGTAGTGTTGATTACATCTTGTAGTTGATTACTATATGGTTTGTTTGGTGGAAGATTATATGTTCAGATCCATTATGCTATTCAATAATCCTCTGATCATGAACATGTTTACCACTTGTGAGTAGTTACTTTTGTTCTTGAGGTCACGGGAGAAATCCTTTTGCAAGTAATCATGTGAACTTGATATGTGTTCGATATTTTGATGATATGTATGTTGTGATTCCCTTAGTGGTCTCACGTGAACGTCAACTACATGACACTTCACCATATTTGGGCCTAAGGGAATGCATTGTGGAGTAGTTATTAGATGATGGGTTGCTAGAGTGACAGAAGCTTAAACCCTAGTTTATGTGCTACTTCGTAAGGGACCGATTTGGACCCAAATGTTTAATGCTATGGTTAGATTTTATCTTAATACTTTTCTTGTACTTGCGGATGCTTGTGAGGGGGTAATCATAATTTGGAGGTTTGTTCAAGTAAGAACAACACCTAAGAACTGGTCCACCCACATATCAAATTATCGAAGTAATGAACACAAATCAAACCAATATGGTGAAAGTGACTAGATGAAATTCCTGTGTGCCCTCAAGAACACTTTGCTTATTATAAGAAACTGTTTCAGCCTGTCCTTTGCCACACAAGGATTGGGCTACCTTGCTGCATACTACTTGTCGTTAACGTTACTTGCTCTTTACAAACTATCTTGCTATCAAACTATCTGTTACCGACAATTTCAGTGCTTGCAAACATTACCTTGCTGAAAACCACTTGTCATTTCCTTCTGCTCCTCGTTGGGTTCGACACTCTTACTTATCGAAAGGACTACGATTGATACCCTATACTTGTGGGCCATCAAACACGCATATCTGTGGGCTCCCCGGGTGTATATATATCGTCCCTTTGACCGATAATGAGGGGTATGTCACTACAAAAAAAATACACTTCCGTGATGATACGTGTTTGTCACAGTAGGTCACGTTTTTTGTCATGCATGTACATCCATGACGATTTTATGACAGAATCAAGATAGTCATACCTGTGCTGTCGTAGAAGTGTTACATGACATTACCAAAATTATCATCACGGAAGTGTCCACTTCCATGATGATAAATCGCGCGTCATAGAAGTGCTTTCGTTAAGGGTGACCGACACATGGCAACCACCATAACGGGACGCCATTAAGCGCCGTTAAGCTATCGGGTCCGGTTTTGGATCTGATAACCCGCTAACAGCCACGACCAATGCCGATTTTCCACATGTAAAATTCCCATTGGCCAACGGAACCACGCGTCAGCTCCGCTTTGGCACAGGTGTCACTCATCCAACGGTCGAGATGGGCCTATGATATGTTGACACGTGGACGGGCCCAAAAGTGGCCCATAAAGTTTAAATTGGCCGACCCAACTGAAGGCCCATAAGATTTAGCGGACCATAGTGGGCCGGCCTAGCTAAAGGCCCACAAGATTTTGCAGACCATAATGGGCCGGCCCAACTAAAGGCCCACAAGATTTAGCAGACCACAATGGGCCGGCCCAGCTAAAGGCCCACAATATTTTGCAGACCATAATGGGCCGGCCCAGCTAAAGGCCCAACATTCTCTGTCAAGGCCCGTACGGCTAGTGTCAAATCAGCCCGTCAACGGTCTGTCCTAAACTTGTCATCATCACGGCCCATGGTCACTTCTGGCCCATTAACAGTCCGCTAAGTATTTGGGCCGAATTACGACCCGATGTATTTCCGGCCTGTTAAAGGTCCTGCTTCATTTGGGCCCATTTACAGGCCATTGAAACTTTCGGCCCATAAACGACCGTGAAGGATTTGGGTCATATTCGGCCATGTCTGACATTCGGCCTGTTAGAGGCCCACTATAGATTTGGGCCACTTGCGGCCTGTTGTGGTTTCCGGCTTGTTAACGTCGGATGAAAACCATGGGCCATATGTGGCCCAACGTCACATCGGGCCCATTAACGGCCCATACAAAAATGACGATAATCTAGCCCGACCAAACTTCCGGCCTATTAAAGGCCCGTGTATTAGGTCGGCGCATTTACGGCATGTCTGAATTTCGGCCTATCAAAGATCCGCATCGTAAATGGGCCACCATTTCGGCCTGCTAAGACCGGTGGGTTATTTGGCACAATCAGGGCCCAATCTCACTTTTGGTCTATTAAAGGCCCATGTTTTTATGGGCTCGAGATATTTACTCCTGTCAACGGCCAATTGTTACTGAGGGCCCAAATTATGTTTAAGCCTGTTAAAGGCCCACTATGGGCACATGCCTACCAGAAAAATAAGAAAGCTTATGCTGATTTAGGCCCAGATATTTTTAGTGGGCTACATGCAAATTTCGGCCCATGATCGTTTTTAGCCCAATTGGAATGGGCCCGACGAATGTTGGCATGTTGGGCTCCTACAAAGCTTTCGGCCAAATACATTACTAAGATAAACCTACACTATACAAAAATAGCGTCGTAATTACTGCAACCTTTGTCAGCATCATAAATGTTGTATCACAACAAAACAAATTCCAACCATACAACAAAAGGCCTGTTGGCATAAAGTTTACAGTCCTTGCAGATAAAGGCACCATTTGATGTATAGATGCACAAATCATTTGACCTGAGTGCTAATGTTTCAGGCTGTAGAATCCGACGGAGCAGCACGATCTTCACCTTTTTTCCGCCATTGCTCTTGAACAACGAAGCGAATGTCTGATAGTCTAGTTTCAAAACCATTCATATCTTGACAACATTTGTCAACCACTATTCTTGTTTCCAAAACGACGTCCATTAGGGATTGGACTTGTGTCTGGAGCATAGACATATCACTCTGTCTAGCAGGAAGATTTTGTTTAGTAGGTGATCTGGACGAGGTTAACTTGACAGCCAACCCAAAATTACACAGGAAGGTGCTTTTTGCACTATGAGTGGAGAGATACTGACGCACTACAGCAAGAGGTGACATTGTGCATGTGGTAGCCTCGTCACCTTCAGGTGGTTGTGGCTGTTCAATCATTTGTTCCATAGCTTCCTGAAAGTTTGAACTTGTAGATTAGTGTACCAGATAAGTTACTAATGAGACAAAAACAACCAAAGTAGGTTACATGTTTATACATAACTTATTTTGGTGAACTACTGTAATACATTAGCATGTATTGTAGTGCCAACTACATAATAAAATCACTTTCGGAACATATGTCCATGTAGCATGCCTACTGTATTGTCTATTTCCTCACATTCGTTGACATCTAAGGATAAAGAGACATGGTTTAAAGTAGGATGAACATAGTATGACATCATTCATATCATGGGCAAACAGATATAAAACAAATGGGCTATTCTATCATTATGTGCGCACGTGAACATAACAACTAGATTACAGATCAAGACCAAAATAATATCCTTCATCTCTTTTAAACCATCTAAGGTGAAATGATACGTTAAGACAACTATGTATAAAAGTGAACAGAGTAACTGACATTGGCTGCACACCAAGTAGTTAAATGAACATATCATAGTACCAGTCAGTTTAAAGGCAGGAGGAGTAAGGACTTACAACAGCGGCTTGAACTGGTGTGCTCATGCCCTTCATCTTGCTGGTGTGGCAATCCTTGAAGATATGCACTGCATTCGGTTCAGGTTCTTTTTGGTCCGCACGGGCTTTCCTCTATATTTGGAACAAGTCAATATAGATACGATAGTATGGCACATAAAAAAGAAGGAAGTAGCAGCTATTTACAAGAGCCTCGCAGTGTGCAATATAGCTATGAGATCCTGTTGTCTGTTGGAATTTCACTTTAGAACGGTTGGTTTTATTCTTCAAACAGTTAGCCTAGAAGATGATACACTTGTAACGCACATACATAAATACAAGTTGAATATGTGGTCTGATCAAATACATATAGCCTACCTGATACTTTGGATAAGACCAGTGTTTATTGAGGGTTGTCCAGTCTTCATCTGTAATATATTCCACTGGAGATGTTTGGGCAATTTCATTGTTAGCCTTGCCTTCAAAGTGAGATATTCTAAGGTGGTACTGATACTGTCGCAGAGCAGACTGAAAGACATGAATGCATGCTTGTTTAGTTGCATCATCTTTCGGATCCAACTTGAACCTCATCTGTTGAAAAAAGAATGTGAGTCTTATTAGGAGGAAGCTAGAAAGTATGGGACAGATCAAGACAATATTACTAATTGCGATGAATAACATTACTTATGGATAAATGGTCAAGGAAGGTGTTAAACTGGGTATTGTCTTTCTCATTCCTGTACTGGATCCACGTTGGGAGGATACATGCATGACACCTAACGACAACGGCTGCCTCTGATACTAACTTGGCTGACTCTGTAGCATCACGTGGCCTTTTTAAACCTGCCTCAAAATGGATCTCCATTCTTCCTCCTTTAGATTTTGTTAATCTGTCAAGCATTATCCCTGATGTCTGTTTCCGCTTGCGCCGTGGTGCTAGTTCAACAACGAATATGGAAAGTGTTAGTGTACATCAAACTATGAGAGTACATATAAAGGAGCATGCAACTGCAACTTGACTCGGTCAGGTACCGTCTTGGTGTTGATGCTCATGAGGTTCATCTGATCTTGCCAAGTCCTGTTGTGTCAGTAGTGCTTCGGAAGTAGTGTTAGGTGTGAAGGCAGCTTGGGAACTGGCCAATTCTGGAGCAAACGAAAGAGTAACTAGTTGAGATGCTGGTACAGTTGAAGCGGATGTTGCAGCTGGTGGAGCAGGTGTACTGTGTTTGTAGATTTAGCCAGTGGCCTTGGACCTTCTACTGCACTATAAGTACCAGCAGAATCTCGACGGTAGATCCTTTTCTGTTTCACCCGGCGAGTAACACCACTCCCTACTATATTATTTTCCTTGCTCTTTTTTGACTTTGCCATGTCGAACCATACCCACAACACAAAAGAATAAAATCGCTCTTTAGAACTCATTGATGCATGATACAGACAAGAAATACTTTGATGTAAGACAACCGTATGAGGATGGAATATGTAAGAAAAACAGGACGGCATGACATATTCATAGCTATGATGTGTAAACTAAGCAGAAGAATTTTCAAGAAAATAGAAGTAATGCAAGTTAGACACCATATGAAAGATGCAACCAATATTACTCTGCCAAGTTAAAAGTGTCTTGTCATATGTGGCAATTCGAAAAATTAGAAGTAGTACAACATAGAAATCAATGCAAGATGCAACCACTATCAAACTGCCATGTTAAAAGCGTCCAATCATGCGTGACTAATGCGGGATACAAAATAGCAGTACTTTGATGTAAGAACATGGTATGATAGATAGATGCAGTGTATTCTAGACATAGAAAGCCATGTCATATGCACATGTATAACGTATAAAATCAGCAGGTGCAATTTAATCAAAATAGAAGAAATACAGGCTAGACAACATATGCAACATGAAACTAATTATCACACTGTCAACTTAGAGCCAGCACCTGCGACGGTGGAGTACGGGAGATGAACTCATCATGTAGACTTGGGACTTCAATTTTATTAGCAGTAGCAGTGGAAAATCTAGAGTCTCTGTTTGCGTTGGTGCGGAGGACCACCAACATCCCCTAACTTACTCTTTTCCTTCCTATTTTCTGATATTGCCTTATGAAGTCAAAACCACAAGAAGATGAATAAAATTAGCTCTGCATAACTGGTTGATGCATGATACAAACAAACACTACTTTGATGTAAGGCAAGCACATGATAGGAGGATGGAATATATACAAAAAAAGACAGCATTTCATATTCACACGTACGATAGGAGGATGGAATATGTATGAAAAAACAGTAAGCGGAAGGCATTTCAACAAAATTAGAAGAAATGAAAGCTAGGCACCATATGAACATGCAACCAATATCACTCTATTAAGTAAAAAGTGTCTCATCCTAAGTGCCATTTCAAGAAATTAGAAGCAGTACAAGTTAGAAGACAATGCAAGATGCAACGTACATCACAGTCCCAAGTTAAATGTGTCTTATGGGTAAGTGATCGTTGCAGGTATAAGTTGTAAGCTACCTAGATGCAATTCAACATAATCAGAAGCAATACAAACTAGACATCATACGGAAAACGCAACCACATATAACAGCTCCAAGTTAGAGCAAGCACCTGTGATGGTGGAGTAGGGGAGATGTGCTCATCATGTACACATATGTTCTAGAAATAGGAACACGTGTCATATTCACAGGCATTATGTGTAAAGTAAGTAGATGAAATTCAACAAAGTTAGAAGCAATACAAGCTAGACATCATACGCAACATGCAACCACATATAATAGTGCCAAGTTAGAGCAAGCACCTGTGATGGTGGAGTAGGGGAGATGTGCTCATCATCTACACAGCTATGTTGACTGGCCAGCCTTGTGTTGTCTTGTGAATCTTGTTGGGAGGATGGCGGAGTAGAATCTGTAGAGACCCCCTGTTTGAGTTGCTCCGAAGGACCACCATCATCCACTGCCGGACTAATTTCCTTCAGCTGTAATGATTTTGCATTGTGAAGTTAAACCGATAAGAAAAAGGAATAAAATTCGCTCTTCAGAACTCATTCATGCATGATACTGACGAACACTACTTGGATGAAAGGCAAACACATGATGCGAGGATGGAATATGTATGAAAAACAGGATAGCGAGACATATTCACACCTATGATGTGGTAACTAAGCAGAAGGCATTTCAACAAATTATAAGCACTGCAAGCTAGACACCATATGAAAGATGCAACCAATATCACTCTGCCAAGTTCAAACTGTATGGCATTTCCACAAATTAGAAGCAGTACATGCTAGAAATCATATGCAAGAGACAACCAATATCCCAGTGGCGACTTAAAGGTGCCTTATCATAAGTGACTAATGCGGGATATGCAAGAATAGTAGTCTGGTGTAAGAACATCATGTGATTAGATATAGTATGTTCTAGAAACAGGAACACATGTCATATTCATAGGCATTATGTGTAAAGTAAGAAGATGCAATTCAAGAAAGTTAGAAGCAATACAAGCTAGACATCATACGCAACATGCAACCACATATAATAGTGCCAAGTTAGAGTAAGCACCTGTGATGGTGGAGTAGGGGAGATGTGCTCATCATCTACACAGCTACGTTGACTGTCTAGCCTTGCGCTGTCTTGTAAATCTTGTTGGGAGGATGGTAGGGTAGAATCTATAGAGAACCTTCGTTTCAGTTGCTCGGAAGGACCACCATCATCCAATGCCTTCCCAATTTCCTTCAGCTTTATTGATTTTGCATTGTGAGGTCAAACCGACAAGAAAAAGGAATATAATTCGCTCTTTAGAACTCATTCATGCATGATACTGACGAACACTACTTTGATGAAAGGCAAAGTCATGATACGAGGATGGAATATGTACGAAAAAATGGACGGCTTGACATATTCGCACCTATGATGTGGTAACTAAGTAGAAGGCACTTCAACAAATTAGAAGCATTGCAAACTAGACACCATATGGAAGGTGCAATCAATATCACTCTACCAAGTTAAAACTGTCTCGTCATAGGTGGCATTCATCAAACTAGAAGCAATACATGCTAGAAATCATATTCAAGACGCAAACCAATATCACACTGCCAACTTAAAGGTGTCCCATCATAAGTGACTGATGTAGGATACACAAGAAGAGTAGTTTCATGTAAGAACATGGTGTGATAGATAGATATAGTATGTACCAAAAACATGAAAGCATGTCATATTCACATGTATCATGTGTAAGCTAAGAAGATGCAGTTTACACTAATTAGGAGCAATACAAGCTAGACACCATATGCAACATGCAACCAGATATCACACTGCCAAGTTAGAGCAAGCACCTTGGATGGTGGAGTAGGGGAGCGAAGACTTGGACCTTGTAATGCACTATCAGTACAAGGAGAATCGATACAGATGCTCCGTTTATGTTGCTGCAGAGGACCACCATCATCGCCTTCCTTACTCTTTTCCTTCCTCTTTCTTGATTTTGCCTTGACAAGTCAAACCCACAAGAAAAAGGAATAAAATTTGCTCTTCAGAACTCATTGATGCATGATACTGATGAACACTACTTTCATGTAAGGCAGCCGCATGATAGGAGGATGGAATATGTATGAAAAACAGGACGGCGTGACATATTGACATGTATGATGTATAAAGTGTAAACTAAGCACAAGGTGCTTGAACTTGTTAGAATCAATGCAAGCTAGAAACCATATGAAAGATGAAACCAATATCACTCTGCCAAATTAAAAGGGTGCCCTAACAAATGTATTTGACCAAATTAGAAGCAATACATGGCAACGGGCTAGAAATAATATGCAATATGCAACGAATAAAGGTGACTCATTGTAAGTGATTGATGCAGAATACAGAAGAGAGGTAGTTTCATGTAAGAACAAGGTTAACACATAGATGTAGTGTGTACCAAAAATAGGAAGGCATGCCATATTCACAGGTATAATGTGTAAACTAAGCAGATGCAATTTACCCTAATTAGAAGCATTACAAGCTAGACACCGTATGCAACATGCAACCACATATCACACTGTGAAGTTAGAGCAAGCACCTGTGATGGTGGTGTAGGGGAAGTGCGGTCTTCAAGTATAGAGCTACGTTCAATATCTTCATTTAGGCTTGCTATTTCTTGAGAATCATGTGGAGAGGATGAAATTGCATTATTTATAAGAGTAGTGCATCTCATATTAATCCACGGGCGTGACTGTCTCATCATAAGCGATAGATGCAGGATACACAAGAACAGTAGTTTGATGTAAGAACATGGTGTGATAGGCAGATGTAGTATGTACTAAAAACAGGAAGGCATGTCATATTCACATGTATAATGTGTAAGCTAAGGAGATGCAATTTAAAAAATTAGGAGCAATACAAGCTAGGCACCATATGCAACATGCAACCAGATATCACACTGCCATGTTAGAGCAAGCACCTTGGGTTGTGGAGTAGGGGAGATGAGATTTGGAACTAGCACTGCAGTACAAGTAGCAGGAGAATCTGCAGAGATCATCTGTTTCGGTTGCTCCAGAGGACCACCATCATTCCGTGCCTTCGTCCTTTCAGATTTTGCCTTGTCAAGTAAACACAAAAGAAAAAGGAATAAAATTCGCACTTCCAAATTCGTTGATGCATGATACTGACGAACACAACTTTTATGTATGGCAACCACATTGTAGGAGGATGGAATATGTATGAAAAACGCTAAGCAGAAGGCATTTCAACAAATTGGAAGCAATGCAATCTAGACACCATATGAAAGATCCAACCAAAATCACTCTACCAAGTTAGATGTGTCTCATTATAAGTGGCGCTTCAATAAATTAGAGGCAATACATGTTTGAAATGATATGCAAGATGCAACTAATATTACACTGTCGACTTGAAGGTGTATCGTCAGAAGTGATTGATGAGGGATACACAAGAAAAGTAGTTTGATGTAAGAACATGGTTAATAGAAAGACGTAGTATGTACCAAAAATAGGAAGGCATGTCATATTCACAGGTATAATGTGTTAACTAAGCAGATGCAATTTACCCTAATTAGAAGCATTACAAGGTAGACACTATATGCAACATGCAACCACATATCACACTGCCAAGTAAGAGCAAGCACCTGCGATGGTGGTGTGGGGGAATTGCGGTCATCAACTAGAGAGCTATGTTGACTATCTTCATTTAGCCTTGTTGTTTCTTGAGAATCATGTGGAGAGGATGACACTGCACTCTTTAAACGAGTAGGGCGTCTCACAGTAACCCACTGGGGGTGACTGTCTCATCATAAGTGATTGACGAGGGATACAAAAGAGCATTAGTTTGATGTACGAACATGGTTAATAGACATATGTAGTATGTATCAAAAACAGGAAGGCATGTCATTATCAAAGGTATAATGTGTAAAGTAAGAAGATGCAATTTAACCAAAGTGGAAGCAATACAAGCTAGACACCATATGAAACATGCAACCACAATTGACACTGCGAAGTTAAAGCAAGCACCTGGGATGGTTGTGTGTGGCAAATGAGATCATCAACTGCAGAGCTACATTTACTGTCTCCAACTGCTGACACTGCACCCTTTAGAGCGTGAAACGCTTAGTGCTTATCTTCGAATTACACTGGAGCGACTTCTGTCTTTTCTTTTCTGCATTCATCAACATTGCGTCAGAGTCTGAAATACCCATGCATAAAAAAACATAGTGTGAGTATGGGTGAAGTGTGTGCACAATTCGTATAGTGTAAAGGTAGCTGATAGCAGGTCGGTGAGAAATACATGACGGGAGATATATGATAGCTCTAGAACATGCATGTAACACTAAATTACTACATGATTCTATGAAAATAACAGTCGACCGAAAACAAATAGGTCAATCCATTTTTTCTGCACCGTCCGATGTACAAAGAACGGACAGATCGCCTTCCCCAGCCAGTCAGTGTTGACGATCTTCCTCAAAACGCCAGCAACCACCGGCCCAGTCCCCTGCCTATGCCCTCCCCTCGACCTCACTGCACCGCCGTGCTTGGCACCGCCCCCCGGCCATCCATTCAAGCCCCGCCGACCTCCAGATCGGGCACAAGCAGCTCCTGCGCCCCACACCCCTATGATAGACATTGATGCGTGATGACCCACAAGTATAGGTGATCTATCGTAGTCCTTTCGATAAGTAGGAGTGTCGAACCCAACAAGGAGCAGAAGGAAATGAAAAGCGGTTTTCAGTAAGGTATTCTCTGCAAGCACTGAAATTGTAGGTAATAGATAGTTTTATGACAAGATAATTTGTAACGGGTAACAAGCAATGAAAGTAAATAAGGTGCAGCAAGGTGGCCCAATCCTTTTTGTAGCAAAGGACAATCCTGGACAAATTCTTATAGTGAGAAAAGCGCTCCCGAGGACACATGGGAATTATCGTCAAGCTAGTTTTTATCACGCTCATATGATTCACGCTCGTTACTTTGATAATTTGATATGTGGGTTGACCAGTGCTTGGGTACTGCCCTTTCTTGGACAAGCATCCCACTTATGATTAACCCCTATTGCAAGCATCCGCAGTTATGAAAGAAGTATTAAGGTAAACCTAACCATAGCATGAAACTAGTGGATCCAAATCAGCCCCTTACGAAGCAATGCATAAACTAGGGTTTAAGCTTCTGTCACTCTAGCAACCCATCATCTACTTATTACTTCCCAATGCCTTCCCCTAGGCCCAAATAATGGTGAAGTGTCATGTAGTCGACGTTCACATAACACAACTAGAGGAGAGACAACATACATCTCAACAAAATATCGAACGAATACCAAATTCACATGACTACTAATAGCAAGACTTCACCCATGTCCTCAGGAACAAACGTAACTACTCACAAAGCATATTCATGTTCATGATCAGAGGAGTATTAATATGCATTAAGGATTTGAACATATGATCTTCCACCAAGTAAACCAATTAGCATCAATTACAAGGAGTAATCAACACTACTAGCAACCCACAGGTACCAATTTGTGGTTTTGATACAAGATTGGATACAAGAGATGAACTAGGATTTTGAGAGGAGATGGTGCTGGTGAAGATGTTGATGGACATTGACCCCCTCCAAATGAGAGGATCGTTGGTGATGACGATGGTGATGATTTCCCCCTCCTGGAGGGAAGTTTCCCCGACAGAACAGCTCCGCCGGAGCCCTAGATTGGTTCTGCCAAGGTTCCGCCTCGTGGCGGCGGAGTTTCGTCCTGTGAGCTTGCTTATGAATTTTTTCCAGGGTAAAAGACTTCATATAGCAGAAGATGGGCACCGGAGGGCCACCAGGGGGCCCACGAGACAGGGGGTGCGCCTAGTAGGGGTGGGCGCGCCCCCCACCCTCGTGGCCAAGGTGTGGGCCCCCTCTGGTACTTTCTTCGCTCAATAATTCTTATTAATTCGAAAAATGACTTTCGTGGAGTTTCAGGACTTTTGGAGCTGTGTAGACATTTGCTACTTTTCCAGCCCAGAATCCCAGCTGCCGGCATTCTCCCTCTTCATGATAAACCTTGTAAAATAAGAGAGAATAGCCATAAGTATTGTGACATAACGTGTAAAAACAGCCCATAATGCAATGAATATCTATATAAAAGCATGATGCAAAATGGACGTATCAACTCCCCCAAGCTTAGACCTCGCTTGTCCTCAAGCGGAAGCCGATATCAAAAAATATGTCCACATGTTTAGAGATAGAGGTGTCGATAAAAATAAAATACGGACATGAGAGCATCATGATCATTGTCGGTGTCAAAACCGGCGGATCTTGGGTAGGGGGTCCCGAACTGTGCGTTTAGGCGGATGGTAACAGGAGACAAGGGACACGATGTTTTTACCCAGGTTCGGGCCCTCTAGATGGAGGTAAAACCCTACTCCTACTTGATTAATATTGATGATATGGGTAGTACAAGAGTGGATCTACCACGAGATCAGAGATGCTAAACCCTAGAAGCTAGCCTATGGTATGATTGTTGTTCGTCCTACGGACTAAAACTCTCCGGTTTATATAGACACCAGAGAGGGCTAGGGTTAGACAGAGTCGGTTACAATGGGAGGAGACCTTCATATCGTATCGCCAAGCTTGCCTTCCACGCCAAGGAAAGTCCCATCCGGACACGGGACGGAGTCTTCAGTCTTGTATCTTCATAGTCCGGGAGTCCGGCCGAAGGTCATAGTCCGGCCATCCGGACACCCCCTAATCTAGGACTCCCTCAGTAGCCCCTGAACCAGGCTTCAATGACGACGAGTCCGGCGTGCAAATTGTCTTTAGCATTGCAAGGCGGGTTCTTCTTGAACTTCCCTGTACCCGTCGAATAGTGTCCAGCTTCTAGTGTGTGCTGCCCTCCTCGGCTTCTGTGCCCCATAATGACCATCTTCCACGTGTCAAGCGGATGCGAAAAGCCAGGGGATTTTTCATTTACCCCCCGGTTGCGTTAATGAACCGCCCATAAAAGAGACAGGGATTTAGATCCAATTCACACCATCTTCCCTCCGCGAGCCTTCATCAGAGTGCCTTCGACAGGGATCCATTCCACCATGGCCGGTCGGTGCAGCTCCTCCTCTTGCCTCTCCAGCCCTTGGCCCGAAGATTGGGGGCAGTGTTCCGTCCCGCATAGCGAGTTAGTAGTGCTTCAGTCCAAGGGGCTTCTCCCCCCAGCATATATGGTCCCAGTTCGAGCCGGGATTGCTACCTATAGTGGCGGAGAGCAGGCGGAGAGCGTCCCCAATCCCTCTCAAGGAGAGCAGGTATACCTAGTCCCTTATTTGATGAGAGGGCTCGGATTTCCAATTCATCCGTTTCTCCGAGGGTTGCTGGAGTTCTACGGCCTCCAACTACACAACCTCACGCCCGCCTCCATTCTGCACATTGCGGGCTTCGTGGCCCTCTGCGAGCTGTTCTTGGGCATTGAAGCCCATTTCGCGCTGTGGAAGAGGTTGTTTTGCCTCGTGCCCCGTTCTTAGGAGGGGTCTATTTATCAAGTGGGCGGAGCCGAACTATGGCGCATCACCGGGACCGGATATCTATCCGGTACCCCAAAGAGGATGTCCGAGGACTGGTCCTCGGAGTGGTTCTATATAGATGACGTCCCCCTGCCGGACCCTATACGGATCGGCCTCCCTGAGTTCAATAATGCTCCGTTGAAGAAGCGCCTGAGCTGGCGCCCGCGGAACCCTCAGAGGGAAACTGACAGGGACGTCCTTTACCTGATGAGCCAGATAAGGTTGTTGGCTCATTCCGGACTGACCATGATCAAGGTCATGGCCATATGCATTACGCGAGGGGTGCAGCCGCTTCAATACAGAGGCCACCCTATGTGGGATTTCAACGGGGAGGACGACGCCACCCGGTGCGGTCGTAAGGGGCCAGATTTGGCTGCCACTTTAACGAGAATCTTATCTGCTTTGTACAAGGGAGAAGAAGAGGAATTCCTCCGTGCCAACCCGGAGGGCGGATTCTCCATGTACAATCCTCCCAGTTGGGTGAGCGAACATTTTCACCTACCGACCCGCTTTCAAAATTCCCGTAATTGAGTACTTAGTCTAACAATGTTAACGCAGGAGCTGCGCTAGACTGTGAAGGAGATAAACAACCCTCCTCCACAACCCGAGGACCCGGAACGGTCCCTCGATCCGGACTCCCAAGAGGATCCGGACTTATGTGTGGAGTTAATTTACGGGGTGTTTCATCAATTGAGTAGGGATAACACCCTAGTGGCCATTACGGCCGACTATCCCGGACTACTTCCAGCCTCAAAGGTAACCGAGACCAAAGTCCTAGTATTTTTAAGGAGATCCATCCATGCTTTATCTTGAATGTCGTGAACTAATAGTGTTTCATTTCGCAGGGTAAATCCTTGAGGCGGAAGGCCGAGCCCACGGTGGGCAGCCAACAAGGGCCGCTGAAGCCAGGCGGGTCAAAAACAAGTGCGGACCAGATCGAGATTCCGGCGCAACGGTACGGTGTGCAAATTTAACGCCTAGGGTTTATGCCCTTGAGTCTTACTAACGCTCATGATTCTCTTAGAAGGAAGAGAGCCCACCGGACTATATCCGCCGGCCAAGGTTCGAGGCCGGGTCCGGAAGCGGAGACGGGCACGGGGCGCGCCTCGGGCGTTCCTCCGACAGAGGACGCAGACGGGCTATCTGCCACCAATTCAGAGGTGGAGAGTGCCCTGAACCACAGGCGTCGCCGGGCTGTTCTTCGTGACGCATGCTTTTCCCAAAGGCGTTGGACGCCTTTAATACAGGAGATGCGTATCTCTGTGCCGCTCAAAATGGTCTAGCCAGAGCCACAGAGCAGTATGTAAAAGACATACATGTGAGTAAAATTGAAGGTTATATATGTCAGTAGCCCCCGAGACTTGAAACAGTGAAGATAACTGTTTTAAGGATCATCTGCTATGCATTGTCTTACAAAGAAGAATGCGCAACTGTCGTAGGAGCTTGAAGAGTGCAAGGCCCAACTCGAGGCCGCATTGGCCACTTCAGAAAATGCCAAGGAGACGCCCTCAGGTAATATATGCTTCGAAAGATAATTCCCTTGTGAAGTGCGACAAGTGTGCAACTCTGACTATCATAGTGCAGATGGGGCCAGAGCAAATCCGGACAAGCAACAACTCCTACGCCAACTAAAGGCTGGCGAGAGCGTGCTGACGAGGGTGAGGCAAGAGAAGAACAAACTTCAAGACGCCAATACCCAGCTGGGCGAGGAACTAAAGGATGTTCGTATTCAGCTGTCTGCTTCCGTAAAGGAGAATTAGCGACTTCGACGCGGCATTTTTAGTAAGTGCTTGAACGAATCTTCGAAAAAATAATTCGGCGAGGAAGTCGATTAACAGAGCTATGTCTGTAGGTCTGCTGACGGGTCGTCCTGCGAAGGAAATGCCCGGTTCAACGGGAGACCTTCTTCCCGAGCTGTTGCAACTGCATGAACGAGTTCGGCAGGCAATGCAGAGCGTCATTCAGGCTATGTGGCCATCCCTCTCCATGCTCGAAGGCCTTGGGGAGCTTACAAAGAAGCTGGAGGGAGTGCGGCAGCGCTTCCAGTTGTGGAAGATATCGGCCTTCTGTCAAGGTGCCAGGGAGGCCTGGGCCATGGTGAAGACTCGGTACACGAAGGTTGACCCAAACCACATGGCCGAGGTCGGCCCTATGGGTCCTGACGGAAAGGAGATCCCTGTCAGCTTAGTGTATGGCCAGGTAGAGCTGGCTGCAAAGTATTCCCAACAGGACTGTAAATTAGACCGGCTGTTGGATTGTATTGAAGAAGAATATACCGAGTCGGATGGACTCTGTAATTTAAAATGACATGAAAAATGCCTTCTAGCCGGATTGTAGACCGTTTGTCATTGCGAACCTTTTCGCTTCGACCTATGGACCCTATAGTCCGGAGTGTGTCCGAATACCCTCTCGATTATGTAAGAACCAGGGCATGCATGCAGATAAGGCGTAGGGGTCATAATTGCTTTAGCAGATAAGTGCCCAACTAGTTATGTTATATTACATGGTTAGTAAGAAACATCTTCCAGGGAGAATAGTTCCGTTAGGGGTTCCTTTCCCTGGGAGGCATGCCCTAAAGTGCATGTCCGAACTGCTAAAAAGAGCAGAAAAGCATCTGGGGGCCGATAAATAAACACGAACGATCATCTTTTAGTTCACCGACCGAATATTCCCTTAAGATCGCTAGCTTTCGGCTTCACCCAGTCTGAGGTACACATCCGGCTCACCCGGCAGTAACAATCGCAGAGGTGCTCCCTTTACCACCTAGCCGAACGAACGGGAACGTAGGGGTAAGCACAGGAGCCAGGCAACCCAGCTTGGCCAAAACTTAAGTCATATCGATGCATATAATGGTGTATAAAAGGTTCATGCGGAAGTGTCACACATGTTTTGGGCATGAGGCCCGTTTTATATAAACTTCTGAAAAACAAGCCCCCAGGTATGATGAGCGCGGGTGGCGCGTCAAGTATGTGCGAATAATGCACATGCTAGCCCCTAAGGGCTTGGGAGAAAAAAGGTAGGGAGAGGGAGCAAAATCCCGGACAGCTAATGTGAAAAAATAAAAATAAAAATAAAAAGGGGACAGAGGAAGGAGACGAACACGGAGTCCGGCGCTAGGCGTAGAATCTTCGTAGGCGTGCTGCGTTCCATGGGTTCGGCTCGAGTCGGTTGTCCGATGCGTTTCGCAGACGGTACGCTCCACCAGTCAGTACTTGGTCGATTATGAAGGGACCCTCCCATTTGGGCTTTAGTTTGTCCTTTTTCTTGTCCGGCAGGCGTAGAACTAGTTCGCCAACGTTATAAGTTTTGGCTCGTACTTCTCTGCTTTGATATCTTCGAGCCTGCTGTTGATAGAATGCGGAACGAGCTTTTGCCACGTCGCGCTCCTCCTCCAATGCGTCCAAGCTGTCCTGCCGATCGAGCTCGGCTTCTCTTTCTTCGTACATGCGCACTCGAGGTGAGTCATGAATTATGTCGCATGGCAGTACTGCCTCTGCACCGTATACCATAAAAAATGGTGTGAATCCGGTAGTGCGATTCGGCGTGGTCCGCAGCCCCCAATGCGTGTTAGATTCCTTGAGGGATTGCACTAGTCTGGGTTTGATGCCACTCATAATGAGACCGTTGGCTCGCTCGACTTGACCATTGGTTTGAGGGTGATAGAGTGAAGCGTAGTCGAGCTTAATGCCCATGTTTTTGAACCAGACTTTAACTTCATCGGCCGTGAAGTTTGTGCCATTGTCAGTTATGATGCTGTGGGGGACGCCGTAACGGTGTACGACCCCGGATATGAAGTCTATGACCGGTCCGGATTCGGCGGTCTTAACAGGATTCGCCTCTATCCATTTGGTGAATTTGTCCACCATGACCAGTAGATATTTTTGCTTGTGGGTTCCCCCTTTAAGGGGTCCAACCATGTCAAGCCCCCAGACCGCAAAAGGCCAGGTAATGGGTATAGTTTATAGGGCGGTAGGCGGCATGTGGCTTTGGTTGGCGAATAACTGGCAACCGACGCATCGCTGCACTAAGTCCTGAGCGTCTGCCCGGGCCATTGGCCAATAAAATCCGGTACGGAAGGCCTTGCTTACAAGGGCCCGGGCTGCGGTGTGGTGCCCACCAAGTCCGGCATGAATTTCACACAGAAGGTCTCGCCCTTCCTCTTCGGAGATACACCTTTGAAGGACTCCGGTTGTGCTTTTCTTATAAAGCTCTCCCTCGTGGACTTTGTAGGCTTTAGATCGCTGCACTATGCAGCGGGCCTCGTTTTGGTCCTCGGGAAGTTCCTGCCTAGTTAGGTAGGCTAGAAATGGTTCTGTCCACGGGGCAATGACTGCCATTATTGTGTGGGCTGACGGTGTTATTTCGTTGGCGGAGCCACCAACTGTGTCAGAGTGTTCGGTGAGGGGCAGTGCGGTTGTGTCCGGGCTATTGTTTCCGGACTCTCCCTCCCATGATACGGATGGCTTGAAGAGCCTCTCTAGGAAGATGTTGGGAGGGACGGCATCGCGCTTGGCGTTGATGCGTGCCAACACGTCTGCTGCCTGGTTATTCTCCCGGGCTATGTAATGAAATTCGAGCCCCTCAAACCGAAAGGACATCTTTAAGACGGCATTGCGGTAAGCTGCCATTTTCGGATCCTTGGCGTCAAAGTCTCTATTTATTTGGGATATTGCGAGGTTTGAATCCCCGCGGACCTCTAGGCGCTGAATGCCCATGGAGACTGCCATTCAGAGACGATGTAGAAGGGCCTCGTATTCGGCTGTGTGGTTGGAATTCGTGTACATTATCTGAAGTACGTATTGGACTGTATCTCCAGTTGGGGACGTCAGAACGATGCCAGCCCCCAGGCCAGCCAACATTTTGGAGCCGTCGAAGTGCATGATCCAGTTGGAGTATGCGTTGTACTCTTTAGGGAGCTCGGCTTCAGTCCATTCGGCGATGAAGTCGGCCAAAACCTGCGACTTTTAATAGCTCGCCTTGGCTTGTAAGTTATGTCGAACGGAAGGAGCTCGATGGCCTATTTGGCAATCCGGCCTATTGCGTCGTGGTTGTTTATAATATCATTAAGAGGTACTTCGGATGCCACTGTTATTGAACACTCTTGAAAATAGTGTTGCATCTTCCGGGATGCCATGAACACCGCGTATGCAATCTTTTGATAATGCGGGTTTTTGGAGAGGGAACTTGTGTCCGTCCGTTTCTCGTTCGACGACGAGCACCGCGCTTACAACTTGATGGGTTGCCGTGATGTATAATAGCATTGGTTCGCCCGTGTTGGGCGCGGCCAGGACCGGATTTGTTGCCAGTATGGCTTTTATTTCTTCGAGTCCGGCCGTGGCGGCATCCGTCCACTCGAAGTGTTTGGTGCGCCGCAGGAGGTGATAGATGGGTAATGCCTTTTCTCCTAAGCGGGAGATAAAGTGGCTTAGAGCCGCCACACATCCTGTCAATTTTTGTATTTGTTTGAGGTCTTTTGGGGTATCCAATTGTGACAGAGCTCGGATCTTGGCTGGGTTTGCTTCAATTCCTCTACCGGATACGATGAAGCCCAAGAGCTTTCCGGCTGGTACGCCGAAAATGCATTTTTCCGGGTTGAGCTTAATGTCGTATGTTCGGAGATTGTCGAACGTGAGCCTCAAGTCGTCTACTAGAGTATCGACGTGTTTGGTTTTAACAACCACGTCATCTACGTATGCTTCAACTATTTTGCCGATCTGGTTGGCCAGACATGTCTGAATCATGCGCTGATATGTTACGCCGGTGTTTTTGAGCCTGAAGGGCATCGTGTTGAAGCATAATGGGCCGTATGGGGTGATGAATACCGTTGCGGCTTGGTCTGACTCTGCCATCTTGATTTGGTGGTAGCCAGAGTATGCATCGAGGAAACACAATGAGTCGTGTCCTGCGGTGGCGTCGATGATTTGATCAATTCGGGGGAGTGGGAAAGGATCCTTTGGGCAGGCCTTATTTAGGTCTTTGAAATCGACACATAGGCGCCAGGATTTGTCCTTCTTTGGTACCATTACCAGGTTTGCTAGCCAGTCCGGATGTTTTATATCTCTGATGAATCCGGCTTCCAGTAGTTTTGCTAGCTCTTCTCCCATGGCTTGTCTCTTGGGTTCGGAGAAACGCTGCAGAGTCTGCTTAATGGGCTTAAACCCTTTTAGGATGTTCAAGCTGTGCTCAGCTAGCCTGCATGGGATTCCTAGCATGTCTGAAGGGTGCCAGGCAAAAATGTCCCAATTTTCTCACAGGAATTCTCTGAGTGCGGCATCTACATCGGGTTTTAGTTGTGCCCCGATGGAGGCCGTTTTTGTGGGGTCCGTTGGATGGACTTGGAATTTGACTATTCCGTCCGCTGGTTTGAAAGAGGTGGACTTGGATCTCTTATCTAGTATCACATCGTCCCTGTCCACCATGGAGCGCAACGCAGTTAGTTCCTCAGCCGCTAGGGCTTCGGATAATGCCTCCAGGGCCAGTGCGGCTGTCTTGTTTTCGGCGCGGAGCGCTGTGTCCGGATCACTTGCAAGAGTGATGATTCTGTTGGGTCCGGGCATTTTGAGCTTCATGCCCATAATGGGGTATGGCTTAAAAAATTATAAATGCTTCTCTCCCTAGCAGAGCGTGGTATCCGCTGCTGAACGTGGCCACTTGAAATATGACCTCCTCGGATCTGTAATTATCCGGCGTGCCGAACACCACATCCAGTGTGATTGTCCCTGAACAGCACGCCTCCCGGCTTGGTATTATTCCTCTGAAGGTTGTGTTGCTTCGCTCAATGCGGCTCCAGTCTATTTCCATTTTTCGCAGGGTTTCCTCATATATGAGGTTAAGTCCGCTGCCGCCGTCCATGAGTACCTTTGTAAGTCGGAAGCCATCCACTATCGTACTGAGGACCAATGCGGCTGGTGCTCAGGCTGTCCGGAATTTAGATTCGTCACTGGCATTAAAAGTAATAGCCGTGTCACTCCATGGGTTTATTGTTGCTACTTGGTAGACTTCGGTAAGGTTGTGGAGGGTTCGTTTCCTCGCATTGTTTGATGCGAAAGTCTCGAAGACTGTCGACACCGTACTGGCGTCTCTGGGGTGGTGTTCTTCGAATTCTGGAGTTAGAAGCTCCTCACCACTTCTGGCCACCTGCCGGAGTATCCAACATGCTCTAAGGCTGTGAGTTGGTGTGACTTCCCCTGAACTATGAATTTTACAGGGTCCATTGAGCCATCCCTCCAGTACGGTCCCATACCCTATAGAGGGTTTTTGCTTTTTGCTGTTTGGCTCAGGTGCCTAGCGATAATGCCCCTTTTGTTTCGGACTCGTGTTGTATTCGGGGCCGGATTGTCCCAGAATTTATCTTGGGTTTTCTGAACGCTTTCTATCGCACAGTACTTTCGTACTATGGATGTCAAGTCGGCGAAGCGTGTAATTTCACGGCGACTTATGGCGTTGAGGATTCCGATGTCCGTGCAGTTGTTACAGAAGGATGAAATTGCTTCTTCCTCACGGCAGTCCTTTATCCTGTTCATAACCAGGAGAAATCTGGCCCAATAGTGGTGTACTTTTTCCCCGGGCACTTGCCGTATTTGGGATAAATCCCTTATAGTTGGGTGGGCGGGTGGATTTAAATCCGGAACCTTGCCCGATAAAAGATTCAGGGGCCAAGAAGTTTCCAAATTCGGAAGCTTGCTTTCTTGGACATTATTCAATGAATCAGGCCTGCTGCCTAACTTTGGGTTCAGGACTTGGGAAACATCCTCCCCTCCGCGGGTATCCGGCTTGGAGGGGTCGGGAATCCGGACACATCTGGTCCTTAGAGCGGGCGAAGATGCGCCGCATTGTTCTTCCACCACTTCAACGTGGTGGGTGACCTGGGGAGAGTCGATCTCTCTCTGATCGGGTTTAAGCCCAATCTGGCCATAATCTGTAGCGACTCCCAGGGCGGCAATGCGATCCAGGAGCTCATTCAGGGAAGAGAGTTCCGTCGGATCTAACTGCTCGGCGAGTTCCGAGCTGATGTGAAGATTGTTTTCGATGGCCCGAGAGGTCATCATCGGCGCGGCGGCCGAACAGGCGGTCATCAAAAACCTGCCTAGCCGGAGGGTTTGGCCCACAGCCAAAGCTCCTTTAGCAACAGTGCCGTCTTTAAAGACGGGGTGCGGCATCCTTCCTGACGGTGACGACAAAGAGGAACTCTCAATGAGACCACCAATGTCGTTGTCAAAACCGGCGGATCTCGGGTAGGGGTCCCGAACTGTTCGTCTAGGAGGATGGTAACAGGAGACAAGGGACACGATGTTTTTACCCAGGTTCGGGCCCTCTCGATGGAGGTAAAACCCTACTCCTGCTTGATTAATATTGATGATATGGGTAGTACAAGAGTGCATCTACCACGAGATCAGAGAGGCTAAACCCTAGAAGCTAGCCTATGGTATGATTGTTGTTCGTCCTACGGACTAAAACTCTCCGGTTTATATAGACACCGGAGAGGGCTAGGGTTACACAGAGTTGGTTACAATGGGAGGAGATCTTCATATCGTATCACCAAGCTTGCCTTCCACGCCAAGGAAAGTCCCATCCGGACACGGGACGGAGTCTTCAATCTTGTATCTTCATAGTTCGGGAGTCCGGCCGAAGGTCATAGTCCGGCCATCCGGACACCCCCTAATCCAGGACTCCCTCAATCATTCTTATAACAGCAACATAAATAGATTTTGTCATATGATTTCTTATCCTCAAGTAACAATCTATTCACAATGTCAAGTATGGATCATATACTTCATTGAGAACTAACAAACTATAATCTCGGTCATTGAAGCAATTGCAATTTATCATAACATCGGAAAGAGTCAGTAATAGAGCTTTCCAGCAAGTCCACATACTCAACTATCATATAGTCTTCTACAATTGCTAACACTCACGCAATACTTATGGTTATGGAGTTTTAATCGGACACTGAGAAAGATAGGGGCTTATAATTTCGCCTCCCAACGTATTCACCTTTGGGTGATGTCAACAATAATAGTTCATGCTAACTTACATCCAATTGGATATACATATATATATATATATATATATCAGGATCTTTCCAACACGAGGTGCTTGCCAAAGGATAAAATGAAAAAGGGAAAGGTGAAAATCACCTTGACTCTTGCACAAAGTAAAAGACATAAAGTAAAGGATAGGCCCTTCGTAGAGGGAAGAAGAGGTTGTCATGTGCTTTTAGGATTGGATGCACAAAATCTTAATGCAAAAGAACGTCACTTTATATTGCCACTTGTGATATGAACCTTTATTATGCAGTCCATCGCTTTTATTACTTCCATATCACACGATCATATAAAGCTTATTTTCTCCGCACTAATAAGTCATACATATTTAGAAAGCATTTTTTATTGCTTGCAACATGACAACTTACTTGAAGGATCTTACTCAATCTATAGGTAGGTATGGTGGACTCTCATGGCAAAAACTGGGTTTAAGGATATTTGGAAGCACAAGTAGTATCTCTACTTGGTGCAGGAATTTGGCTAGCATGAGGGGGAAAGGCAAGCTCAACCTGTTGGACAATCCATGACAATATACTTTAACTGAGATGTGAGAAAACATAACCCATTACATTGTCTTCCTTGTCCAACATCAACTCTTTAGCATGTCATACTTCAATGAGTGCTAAAAATTATAAAAGATGTCCATGATAGTATAGTTATATGTGAGAACCTCTCTTTCTTTATTACTTCCTATTAATTGCAACGATGACCAAACTATGTTTGTCAACTCTCAATAACTTTTATGCCTCATACTCTTTATATGTGAAGTCATTACTATCCATAAGATCAATATGAACTCTTTTATTCTTTTTATTCTTTCTAATTTCTCAAGATCATAGTAGGATAGCAAAGCCCTTGACTCAACACTAATCATTATTATATATAGCTCACAGACTCGATTACATAGAGGGATCACAAAGCAAAACTCAAAACTAAATCATACCAAAACTTTATTCTACTAGATCAAGATATTACTAAAAGGATCGAACTAAGTAAAACGGTAAAGATAGGAGTGTGATGGTGATATGATATCGGGGAAACTCCCCCAAGCTTGGCAGTTGCCAAGGGGAGTGCCCATACCCATGTGATTATGTCCTCGGAGGTGATGAAGGTGGTGATGATTGCACATCGAGCGTAAAAGCTCCTCCAACTTGCGGATAATGCCCTTGAGTCCGACGATATGATCCTTCAACAAAATATTTTCCTGTGTGAGATACTTGTTTTGTATGCGAGCTAACTCAATCATCTAGAAAGCTTCAATCTCAGTTGGAGTAAAGAGGTTAGGTAGAGGTTGAGGGATGTTTTCTTCTTCTGCCACCGGAGCTTGATCCTCCATGGCCTTCTTGATCCCTTCATCCTTGTTGATCTCCTCTGGTTCTTCTCTTTTCAGCTCTATCTTCAATAGCCAAGCATCCTTGTCTTCATTGTTGGAGGAGGGTGACATCATGATGCTCTAAATCTGTTAGAAAAACAACTCGAAATGAAAACAGAGGATTTTTGCGTGATACGGTGGTCAAAACCTCCGGGAGATTATATAATGAATTTTTACCGACCAAAAGAAGTAACATGCAAGAAAACGGAGTCTGGAAGGCACATGAGGTGCCCACGAGGCAGGGGCGCGCCCTACACCCTCGTGGAGGCCTCGTGTCCTTCCCGGATTACTTCTTGCTTTCCTAAATTCTTAAATATTCCAAAACAAAGAAAAATTGCCATTAGAACTGTTTTGGAGTCGGTTTACTTACCGTACCACATACCTATTCCTTTTCGGAGTCTGAAACATTTTGGAAAGTGTCCCTTATGTATTCCTCCGGGGTTATGGTTTCAATAATATTAGTTTCAACATTTATAGGATTACTTGAGATATAATGTTTGATTCTTTGACCGTTCACCACCTTTGGATTTGTGCCTTCGAAGTTGTTGATTTTTATGGCACCGGAATGATAGACCTCCTCGATAACGTAAGGACCTTCCCATTTAGAGAGAGTTTTCCTGCAAAAAATCTTAGACGAGAGTTGAATAGTAACACATAATCACCTACGTTAAACTCATGCTTTTGTATCCTTTTGTCATGCCATCTTTTAACTTTTTGTTTAAACAGCTTGGCATTCTCATAGACTTGGGTTCTCCATTCATCAAGTGAGCTAATGTCAAATAACCTCTTCTCACCGGCAAGTTTGAAATTATAGTTGAGCTCTGTAATAGCCCAATATGCCTTATGTTCAAGTTCGAGAGGTAAGTGACATGCTTTTCCATATACCATCTTATACGGAGACATACCCATAGGATTTTTATATGCGGTTCTATAGGCCCATAATGCATCATCAAGTTTCTTGGACCAATTCTTTCTAGATCTATTGACAGTCTTTTGCAAGATTAATTTGAGATCTCTATTCCTCAATTCTACTTGACCACTAGACTGTGGGTGATAAGGAGATGCAATTCTATGATTAACATCATACTTAGCAAGCATTTTACGGAAAGCACCATGAATAAAATCTGAACCACCATCAGTCATTAAGTATCTAGGAACTCCAAACCTTGGAAAAATAACTTCTTTAAGCATCTTAATAGAGGTGTTATGATTAGCACTACTAGTTGGAATAGCTTCTACCCACTTAGTAACGTAATCAACAGCAACAAAAATATGTGTATATCCATTAGAGGCAGGAAAAGGTCCCATATAATTGAAGCCCCAAACATCAAATGGTTCAATAACAAGAGAATAATTCATAGGCATTTCTTGACGTCTACTAATATTACCTATTCTTTGACATTCATCACAAGACAAGACAAACTTACGGGCATCTTTGAAGAGAGTAGGCCAATAAAAACCGGATTGCAATACCTTATGTGCAGTTCTATCTCCAGCGTGGTGTCCTCCATATGGTTCGGAGTGAAACTTGCGTAGGATTTGTTCCTGTCCATGCTCGAGTACACAACATCTAATAACACCATCTACTCCTTCTTTATAAAGGTGTGGGTCATCCCAAAAGTAATGTCTTAATCATAAAAGAACTTTTTCTTTTGCTGGTATGTGAAACTAGGTGGTATAAATTTAGCAACAATGTAATTAGCATAATCAGCATACCATGGAGTAGTACGAGAAGCACTAATTACCGCTAATTGTTCATCAGGAAAGCTATCATCAATAGGTAGTGGGTCATCAAGAACATTCTCTAGCCTAGACAGGTTGTCTGTAACGGGGTTCTCAGCTCCCTTTCTATCAATAATATGCAAATCAAATTCTTGGAGCAAGAGGACCCATCTAATAAGTCTAGGTTTAGCATCTTTCTTTTCCATAAGATATTTAATAGCAGCAGGATCAGTGTGAATAGTTAGTTTAGAATCAACAATATAAGGTCTGAACTTATCACATGCAAATACAACTGCTAAGAATTATTTTTCAGTAGTAGCATAATTTCTCTGGGCAGTGTCAAGAGTTTTACTAGCATACTGTATAACATTTAGTTTCTTATCAACTCTTTGTCCTAGAACAACACCTACAGCATAATCGCTAGCATCACACATAATTTCAAAGGGTAAATTCCAATCAGGTGGCTGAACAATAGGTGCAGTGATCAAAGCTTTCTTAAGTATTTCAAATGCTTCTACACAATCATCATCAAAAACAAAAGGAATATCTTTTTGCAATAGATTAGTCAGAGGCCGAGATTTTAGAAAAGTCCTTAATGAACCTCCTATAAAAACCGGCATGACCAAGGAAACTTATTATACCTTTAATGTCATTGGGACATGGCATCTTTTCAATAGCATCAACTTTAGCTTTATCAACTTCAATACCTCTTTCAGAAATTTTATGCCCCAAGACAATGCCTTCATTAACCGTAAAGTGGCACTTTTCCCAACACAAGACGAGACTAGTGTCTTCACATCTCTGCAAAACTCGATCAAGGTTGCTCAAGCAATCATCAAAAGAGGATCCATAAATGGAGAAGTCATCCATGAATACCTCACATATCTTTTCACAAAAGTCAGAGAATATAGCCATCATACATCTTTGAAAGGTAGCAGGTGCATTACATAAACCAAAAGGCATACGTCTATAAGCAAAGGTACTAAAAGGGCAAGTAAAAGTAGTTTTTGATTGATCATCCGCTGACACAGGTATTTGAGAGAAACCAGAATAACCATCTAGGAAGCAGAAATGTGTATGTTTGGATAGTCTTTCTAGCATTTGATCAATAAAAGGTAAAGGGTAATGATCTTTCTTAGTAGCTTTATTTAATTTACGGAAATCAATTACCATTAATAATTCTTTGCGGAATCAATTCATCTTATCATTAGGAACAACAGTAATACCTCCCTTCTTAGGGACACAATGGACAGGACTTACCCAATCACTATGAGTAACTGGATAAATTATACCTGCCTCAAGGAGTTTTAGTATCTCCTTTCTTACCACTTCTTTCATCTTCGGGTTTAGCCGTCGTTGATGATCTCTAACTGGTTTGGAACCTTCGTCCAATTTAATTTTGTGTTGGCATAGAGTGGGACTAATGCCCTTAAGATCATCAAGAGTATATCCAATAGCAGAACGGTGCTTCCTTAGAGTTTTCAATAATCTTTCCTCTTCCTGTTCTGAAAGGTTAGCACTAATAATAACAGGATATATCTTCTTTTCATCAAGATAAGCATATTTAAGATTATCAGGTAAGGGTTTAAGCTCAAACACGGGATCACCCTTGGGTGGAGGAGGATCCCCTAGGATTTCAATAGGCAAGTTGTGTTTCAGAATAGGACCCTGTTGAAAGAATACTTCATCTATCTCCCTTCTTTCATTCATAAACATATCATTTTCATGGTCTAGCAAATATTGTTCTAAAGGATCAGTAGGAGGCACGATAATAGAAGCAAGACCAATAATTTCATCCTTACTAGGCAATTCTTTATCATGGGGTTGTCTATGAAATTTACCAAATTTAAACTAATGAGACATATCTCCTAAGCCAATCGTAACAACATCCTTTTCACAATCAATCTTAGCATTAACAGTATTCAAGAAGGGTCTACCAAATATAATGGGACAAAAGTCATCTTGTGGGGAACCAAGAACAAGAAAATCAGTAGGATATTTAACCTTCCCACACAAGACTTCAACATCTCTAATAATCCCAAATGGTGAAATAGTATCCCTATTGGCAAGCTTAATTGTAACATCAATATCTTCTAACTCAGCGGGTGCAATATCATGCATAATTTCTTCATATAAGGAAAAAGGTATTGCACTAGAACTAGCACCCATATCACATAAGCCATGATAACAATGATCTCCTATTTTAATAGAAATAACAGGCATGCCTACAACAGGTCTATATAGCATCGGGTTTAGCAATATTAGCAGCTTCCTCACAGAAGTAAATAACATGCCCGTCTATATTATCAGCCAAGAGATCTTTAACCATAGCAATAATAGTTTCAACTTTAATTTCCTCAGGAGGTGTATATGTTCTAGTATTACTCTTACGAACCACAGTTGAAGCTTTAGCATGATCCTTTATCCTAACGGGAAAAGGTGGTTTCTCAACATAAGTAGTAGGAACAATAGGATCATTATAAGTAATAGTCTTTTCTTCAACTGTAATAGGTGCAACTACTTTTACTTCAGTGGGAGGATTATATTTAAACTACTTCTCCTTAGGGAGATCAACGTGAGTAGCAAAAGATTCACAGAAAGAAGCTACTATCTCAGAGTCAAGTCCATATTTAGCGCTAAATCCACGAAAAGCATCGGTATCCATAAAAGATTTAACACAATCAAACTTAGGTGTCATACATGACTCCTTACCACCGTTAGAACCCCAATCTTCAGAGTTGCGTTTAATTCTTTCCAATAAATCCCACTTGAATTCAATAGTCTTCAGCATATAAGAACCAGAATAGGAAGTATCGAGCATGGTGCGATCATTGAGAGAAAGCCGAGCATAATTTTTTTGAATAATCATATCTATTGAGAGCTCATGATTGGGGCATGAATATAACATTGACTTAAGCCTCCCCCAAGCTTGAGTGATGCTTTCTCCTTCGCGAGGCCAAAAATTATATATATAATTACGATCACGATGAACAAGATGCATAGGATAGAACTTCTGGTGAAATTCCAATTTCAATCGTTTATAGTTCCAAGATCTCGTATCATCACATAGCCTATACCATGTCAATGTGTCTCCCTTCAAAGATAAAGCGAATACCTTCCTATTAACAACTTCATCGGGAATACATGCAAGCTTAAATAATCCACAAACTTCATCCACATAGATAAGGTGTAAATCGGGATGCAATGTTCCATCTCCTGCAAAGGGATTAGCTAGCAGTTTCTCTATCATACCTAAAGGAATCTCAAAGTGAACATTTTCAGTAGGTTCAGTAGGTTGAGGAGAAACTCTTTTATTTACTGGTCGGGGCGAAGATGCCCCGAACAAGCCCCTCAAAGGATTAGTTTCCATAGTAACAAGTGACAGAAAATTTCAGCACTCTATTCAAATGTTCCCTTACCAAGTTCCACTCACCAAAGGCGCTTCACTCCCCGGCAACGGCGCCAAAAAGAGTCTTGATGACCCACAAGTATAGGGGATCTATCGTAGTCCTTTCGATAAGTAAGAGTGTCGAACCCAATGAGGAGCAGAAGGAAATGACAAGCGGTTTTCAGTAAGGTATTCTCTGCAAGCACTGAAATTGTAGGTAACAGATAGTTTTGTGATAAGATAATTAGTAACGGGTAACAAGCAATGAAAGTAAAGAAGGTGCAGCAAGGTGGCCCAATCCTTTTTGTAGCAAAGGACAAGACTGGACAAATTCTTATAATGAGAAAAGCGCTCCCGAGGACACATGGGAATTATTGTCAAGCTAGTTTTCATCACGCTCATATGATTTGCGTTCGTTACTTTGATAATTTGATATGTGGGTGGACTAGTGCTTGGGTACTTCACTTTGTTGGACAAGCATCCCACTTATGATTAACCCCTATTGCAAGCATCCGCAACTACAAAAGAAGTATTAAGGTAAACCTAACCATAGCATGAAACTAGTGGATCCAAATCAGCCCCTTACGAAGCAACGCATAAACTAGGGTTTAACCTTCTGTCACTCTAGCAACCCATCATCTACTTATTACTTACCAATGCCTTCCTCTAGGCCCAAATAATGGTGAAGTGTCATGTAGTCGACGTTCACATAAGACCACTAGAGGAGATACAACATACATCTCATCAAAATATCGAACGAATACCAAATTCACATGACTACTAATAGCAAGACTTCACCCATGTCCTCAGGAACAAACGTAACTACTCACAAAGCATATTCATGTTCATGATCAGAGGAGTATTAATATGCATTAAGGATCTGAACATATGATTTTCCGCCAAGTAAACCAATTAGCATCAATTACAAGGAGTAATCAACACTACTAGCAACCCACAGGTACCAATTTGTGGTTTTGATACAAGATTGGATACAAGAGATGAACTAGGGTTTTGAGAGGAGATGGTGCTGTTGAAGATGTTGATGGAGATTGACCCCCTCCTGATGAGAGGATCGTTGGTGATGACGATGGTGATGATTTCCCCCTCTAGGAGGGAAGTTTCCCCGGTAGAACAGCTCCGCCAGAGCCCTAGATTGGTTCCGCCAAGGTTCCGCCTCGTGGCGGCGGAGTTTCGTCCCGTGAGCTTGCTTATGATTTTTTTCCAGGGTAAAAGACTTCATATAGAAGAAGATGGGCACCGGAGGGCTGATACGTCTCCGTGGTATCTATAATTTTTGATTGTTCCATGCCAATATTATTCAACTTTCATATTCTTTTGGCAACTTTTTATACTATTTTTGGGACTAACATATTGATCCATTGCCCAGTGCCAATTCCTATTTGTTGCATGTTTTATGTTTCGTAGAAACCAAATATCAAACGGAGTCCAAACGGGATGAAAATGGATGGAGAATTATTTTGGAATATTTGTGATTTTTGGGAGGAATAATCAATGTGAGACGGTGCCCGAGGGGGCCACAAGGTAGGGAGCGCGCCTCAGGGGGGCAAGCGTGCCCTGGACCCTCGTGGGCACCCCGTAAGGCATTGAAGCTCTTCATTTGCCACAATAAATCTAATTTTATGAGAAAAATCTGGCCAAAAGATTCACCCGAATCGGAGTTACGGATCTCCAGATATAAAAGAAACGGTGAAAGGGCAGAATCTGAGAATGCAGAAACAGAGAGAGACAGAGAGATAGATCCAATCTTGGAGGGGCTCTCGCCCCTCCCAAGCCATGGGAGCCAAGGGCCAGAGGGGAAACCCTTCTCCCATCTAGGGAGGAGGTCAAGAAAGAAGAAGGAGGAGGCCTCTCTCCCCCTTGCTTCCGGTGGCGCAGGAGCGCTACCGGGGGCCATCATCATCACCGCGATCTACACCAACACCTCCGCCATCTTCACCCACATCTCCATCACCTTCCCCCTTCTATATTTAGCAGTCCACTCTCCCATAACCCGATGTACCCTCTACTTGAACATGGTGCTTTATGCTTCATATTATTATCCAATGACGTGTTGCCATCCTATGATGTCTGAGTAGATTTTCGTTGTACTATCGGTGATTGATAAATTTCTATGATTGGTTTGAGTTGCATGTTTTATTATTGGTGCTGTACTATGGTGCTCTCTGTGTCGTGCAAGCATGAGGGATCCCTGTTGTAGGGTTTGCAATATGTTCATGATTTTCTTATGGTGGGTGGCGTGAGTGACAGAAGCACAGACCCGAGTAAGTAGGTTGTTCGCGTATGGGATAAAGGGGACTTGATACTTTAATGCTATGGTTGGGTTTTTACCTTAATGATCTTTAGTAGTTGCGGATGCTTGCTAGAGTTCCAATCATAAGTGCATATGATCCAAGAAGAGAAAGTATGTTAGCTTATGCCTCTCCCTCAAATAGAATTGCAATAGTGATTGCCGCTCTAGTAACATAGTCAATTGCTTAGGGACAATTTCACAACTCCTACCACCACTTTTCCACACTCACTATATTTACTTTATTGCATCTTTATCTAAACAGCCCCTACTTTTTATTTACGCGTTGTTTATATTCTTGCAAACCTATCCAACAACACCTACAAAGTACTTTCAGTTTCATACTTGTTCTAGGTAAAGCAAACACTAAGCGTGTGTAAGAGTCGTATCTGTGGCAGATAGGACTTGAGAGAATATTTGTTCTACCTTTAGCTCCTCGTTGGGTTTGACACTCTTACTTATCGAAAGAGGCTACAATTATCCCCTACACTTGTGGGTTATCAAGACCTTTTTCTGGCGCCGTTGCCGAGGAGTCATAGTGTGGGGTGAATATTCTCGTGTGTGCTTGTTTGCTTTATCTCTAAGTAATTTTTATTTGCTGTTCTAAGTTGTTCTCTATCTTTAGTTATGGATATGGAACACGAAATACCAAAAAAAATTAGGTGTACTTGCTGCTCATGGAGATGGGGAACCTCCTAAAACCCTCGATGCTGGTTATGTGAAAGATATTATGTACTACTTTGATAATCCTGAGAAAACCCCATTCAGTTATGTTATGGGAGACACGTTGGATCAACGTGAATACTTTAGTGATTATTGATTGACACAAAAAGGGAAACTATTATGGGATCAAATTCATATGTTGCGTTGGTATGCTCGTCAACTATGCTTGAGATATGATTATAGTTGTTGCTCTAGGATGAAGGCTCCACACCTTCCCTTTTCATGCAAATTTAATGATGATAAAACCTTGGCTTCTTATGCTAATGGTATATATGATTACTATGATGTGGAACAAATAGAAGAATTTGTTGCTTTTATGGGTGCTTATGAGATTGAATCTATGTTTAAATCGTTTGATGATTTTGATGATTCAGTTTACAGACCTAATTTTTTTGCTATACTTAGATATTGCTATGAAAATTATGAATACAGTTCCGATATTGATGCATTTATTGAGGAAGTCTCCGCTGTCCAAGAAGAGACTGATATTTTGCAGGAAGCTATGGAAGAAGAAATTGATGAAACTGTGAACTCATTGGATGAAAAATATGATGAGGAGAGCGAAGAACAAAAGGGGGAAGAGCGGATTAGCTACCCGTGCCCACCTTCTAATGAGAGTAACTCTTCAACTCATACATTGTTTAATTCCCCTTCGTGCTTACCGAAGGATGATTGCTATGATGATTGTTATGATCCCATTGATTCTCTTGAAATATCCCTTTTTGATGATGCTTGCTATGCTTGTGGACAAGATGCCAATATGAATTATGCTTATGGAGATGAACTTGCTATAGTTCCTTATGTTAAACATGAAATTATTGATATTGCACCCACACATGATAGTCCTATTATCTTTTTGAATTCTCCTGAATACACTATATCGGAGAAGTTTGTGCTTACTAAGGATTATATTGATGGGTTACCTTTTACCATTGCACATGATAATTTTGATGAATGTGATATGCATGTGCTTGCTGCTCCTACTTGCAATTATTATGAGAGAGAAACTATATCTCCACCTCTCTATGTCTCCAACACAATAGAATTGCAAGAAACTGCTTATACTATGCATTGGCCTTTACTTGGTGTGCATGAATTGTTCTTTTATGACATGCCGATGCATAGGAAGAGAGTTATACTTTGTTGTTGCATGATATATGTTACTTTTTGCTCACTACTAAATTATAAATCATTGTTAATTAAAATTGGCTTTGATATACCTTGGGATCCGGGTGGATCCATTACTTGAGCACTATATACCTAGCTTAATGGCTTTAAAGAAAGTGTTGCCAGGGAGACAACCCAGAAGTTTTAGAGAGTCATTTATTTCTGTTGAGTGCTTTTATATAGTTTAAAAACAAAAAATAAATAAAGAGGGGAACCCAAAACTTTTCAAAAAGGAAAGTGAAAGTGAGAAAGACATGCATTGTTGAAGTGGGAGAGCTCCTTGAACTTTGTTCATGCTCACGGAAACTTTGTGAATCTTGATTACAGAAACTTTTCAACAAAAATAATTATCCCCTTGTACAATTCCACTGTATTATAAAAATAATGTGCCAGGGTTTGCCTTTAGGATGTTTACAATGCTTGTTGGTTTGTGCGGTGCAGGACAGAAACTTTGTCTGTAGTGCACGATTTTTCCTTTTTTACTGGAACCTCAAATGGTTTTGATTACTTTTGCACTGTCTTTCTGTACAAATTTTTAATTTTTACTAATTTTGGTAGAATGTTTGGGGTATCAGAAGTATGGTGGATGTTCAGATTGCTACAGACTATTCTGTTTTTGACAGATTCTGTTTTTGATGCATAGTTTACTTGTTTTGATGAATCTACCAATTTATATCAGTGGATTAAGCCATAGAAAAGCTATATTACAGTAGACACAATGAAAAAACAAAATATGAATTGGTTTTCTACAGTACTTAGATTAGTGATTTGCTTTATTATACTAACGGATCTTACCGTGTTTTCTGTTGAAGTTTTGTGTGGATGAAGTGTTTGATCGAGGAGGTCTCGATATGAGTAAAAGGAAGAGAGGCAAGAGCTCAAGCTTGGTGATGCCCGAGGTACCCCAAGTAAATATTCAAGGATACTCAAGCATCTAAGCTTGGGGATGCCCCGAAAGGCATCCCCTCTTTCTTCAACAAGCATCGGTATGTTTTCATATTTGTTTCGTTCATGTGATATGTGCAAGTCTTGGAGCATCTTTTGCATTTAGTTTTCACTTTTCTTTTATGCACCATACTGGTATGAGATAGTACTTGGTTGATTTGTAGAATGCTCATTGAACCTCACTTAAATCTTTTGAGTATAGCTTTATAGAATGCTTCATGAGCTTCACTTATATCATTTGAAATTTGGATTGCATGTTTCTCTTCACATAGAAAACCGCCATTTGTAGAATGCTCTTTTGCTTCACTTATATTTGTTAGAGCATGGGCATATCTTTTGTATAAAGAATTAAACTCTCTTGCTTCACTTATATTTATTTAGAGAGATGACAGGAATTGGTCATTCACATGGTTAGTCATAAAATCCTACATAAACTTGTAGATCGCTGAATATGATATGTTTGATTCCTTGCAATAGTTTTGTAATATAAAGGTGGTGATATTAGAGTCATGCTAGTGGGTGGTTGTGGATTGTAGAGACAATTTTGTTGAGGTTTGCAAGTCCCGTAGCATGCACGTATGGTAACCGTTGTGTGACAAATTTGAAGCATGCGGTGTTTCTTTGATTGTCTTCCTTATGAGTGGCGGTCGGGGAAGAGCGAGGGTCTTTTCCTAAAAATCTATCCCCCTAGGGGCATGCATAGTAGTACTTTGCTTCGTGGGCTAATAAACTTTTGCAATAAGTATATGAGTTCTTTATGACTAATGCGAGTCCATGGATTATACGCACTTTTACCTTTCCATCATTGCTAGCCTCTTCTGTACCGTGCATTGCCTTTTCTCACCTTGAGGGTTGGTGCAAACTTCGCCGGTGCATCCAAACCCCGTGATATGATACGCTCTATCACACATAAGCCTCCTTATATCTTGCTCAAAACAGCCACCATACCTACCTATCATGGCATTTTCCATAGCCATTCCGAGATATATTGCCATGCAACTTCCGTCATCATCATATACATAACTTGAGCATTCATTGTCATATTGCTTTGCATGATCGTAAGATAGCTAGCATGATTTTTTCATGGCTTGTCCATTTTTTGATGTCATTGCTACGCTAGATCATTGCACAACCCGGTACACCACCGGAAGCATTCATATAGAGTCATATCTTTGTTCTAATATCGAGTTGTAATATTGAGTTGTAAGTAAATAGAAGTGTGATGATCATCATTATAGAGCATTGCCCCATAAAAAAGAGTCCAAAGAAGCCTAAATAAAAAAAGGGGGCCAAAGAAGCCCATCCCAAAAAAGGGCAATGTTACTATCCTTTTACCACACTTGTGCTTCAGAGTAGCACCATGTTCTTCATATAGAGAGTCTCCTATATAGTCACTTTCATATACTAGTGGGAATTCTTCATTATAGAACTTGGCTTGTATATTCCAACGATGGGCTTCCTCAGATGCCCTAGGTCTTCATGAGCAAGCAAGTTGGATGCACACCCACTTAGTTTCAGTTTGAGCTTTCATACACTTATAGCTCTAGTGCATCCGTTGCATGACAATCCCTACTCCTCGCATTGACATCAATTGATGGGCATCTCCATAGCCCGTTGATTAGTCGCGTCAATGTGAGACTTTCTCCCTTTTTGTCTTCTCCACATAACCTCCACCATCATATTCTATTCCACCTATAGTGCTATATCCATGGCTTGCGCTCATGTATTGCGTGAGGGTTGAAAAGGCTGAAGCGCGTTAAAAACTATGAACCAATTGCTCGGCTTGTCATCGGGGTTGTGCATGATGGGAGCATTTTGTGTGACAAAAATGAAGCATGGCCAAACTATATGATTTTGTAGGGATAAGCTTGCTTTGGCCATGTTGTTTTGAAAAGACATAATTGCTTTATTAGTACGCTCGAAGTATTATCATTTTTATGTCAAATGATAGACTATTGCTTTGAATCACTCATGTCTTAATATTCATGCCATGATTAGACATATGATCAAGATTATCCTAGGTAGCATTCCACATCAAAAATTATCTTTTTATCATTTACCTACTCGAGGACGAGCAAGAATTAAGCTTGGGGATGCTGATAGGTCTATGTCGTATCTGTAATTTTTGATTGTTTCATGCCAATATTATTCAACTTTCATATACTTTTGGCAACTTTTTATACTATTTTTGGGACTAACATATTGATCTAGTGCCCAGTGCCAGTTCCTGTTTGTTGCATGTTTTATGTTTCGCAGAAACCCAATATCAAACGGAGTCCAAACGGTATAAAAATGGACGGAGAATTATTTTGGAATATTTGTGATTTTTGGGAGGAAGAATCAACGTGAGACGGTGCCCGAGGGGGCCACGAGGCAGGGGACGCGCCCCGGGGGGCAAGTGCGCCCTGGACCCTCGTGGTCATTCTGTAAGGCGGTTGACTCTCTTCTTTTGCCGCAAGATAGCTAATTTTAGGAGAAAAATCTGGGTGAAAGATTCACCCCAATCGGAGTTACAGATCTCCGGATATAAAAGAAACGGTGAAAGGGCAGAATCTGAGAACGCAGAAACAGAGAGATAGAGAGATAGATCCAATCTTGGAGGGGCTCTCGCCCCTCCCAAGCCATGGGAGCCAAGAACAAGAGGGGAAACCCTTCTCCCATCTAGGGAGGAGGTCAAGAAAGAAGAAGAAGAAGAAGAAGAAGAAGAAGAATAAGAAGAAGAAGAAGAAGAAGGGGGCCTCTCTCCCCCTTGCTTCCGGTGGCGTCGGAGCGCTGCCGGGGGCCATCATCATCACCGCGATCTACACCAACACCTCCGCCATCTTCACCAACATCTCCATCACCTTCCTCCTTCTATATTCAGCGGTCCACTCTCCTGCAACCCGTTGTACCCTCTACTTGAACATGGTGCTTTATGCTTCATATTATTATCCAATGATGTGTTGCCATCCTATGATGTCTGAGTAGATTTCCGTTGTCCTATCGGTGATTGATGCATTGCTATGATTGGTTTGAGTTGCATGTTTTATCATTGGTGCTGTCCTCTGGTGCTCTCCGTGTCGCGCAAGCGTGAGGGATCCCCGCTATAGGGTTTGCAATATGTTCATGATTTGCTTATGGTGGTTGGCGTGAGTGACAGAAGCACAGACCCGAGTAAGTAAGTTGTTTGAGTATGGGATAAAGGGGACTTGAGACTTTAATGCTATGGTTGGGTTTTTACCTTAATGATCTTTAGTAGTTGCGGATGCTTGCTAGAGTTCCAATCATAAGTGCATATGATCCAAGAAGATAAAGTATGTTAGCTTATGCCTCTCCCTCAAATAGAATTGCAATAGTGATTACCGGTCTAGTAACGTAGTCAATTGCTTAGGGACAATTTCACAACTCCTACCACCACTTTTCCACACTCGCTATATTTACTTTATTGCATCTTTATCTAAACAGCCCCTACTTTTTATTTATGCGTTGTTTATATTCTTGCAAACCTATCCAACAACACCTACAAAGTACTTTTAGTTTCATACTTGTTCTAGGTAAAGCGAACACTAAGCGTGCGTAAGAGTCGTATCAGTGGCAGATAGGACTTGAGAGAATATTTGTTCTACCTTTAGCTCCTCGTTGGGTTCGACACTCTTACTTATTGAAAGAGGCTACAATTATCCCCTACACTTGTGGGTTATCAAGGGCCACCAGGGGGCCCACGAGACAGGGGGGGCACCCAGTAGGGGTGGGCGCACCCCCCACCCTCGTGGCCAGGGTGTGGGCCCCCTCTGGTACTTTCTTCGCTCAATAATTCTTATTAATTCCAAAAATGACTTTCGTGGAGTTTCAGGACTGTTGGAGCAGTGCAAAATAGGTTTCCAACATTTGCTCCTTTTCCAGCCAAGAATCCCAGCTGCCCGCATTTTCCCTCTTCATTATAAACCTTGTAAAATAAGAGAGAATAGCCATAAGTATTGTGATATAACGTGTAATAACAACCCATAATGCAATAAATATCGATATAAAAGCATGATGCAAAATGGACGTATCAATGCGCCGCTTCCCCAGCGAACAGGCGGACAAGGTGCTCTGCGTGCCTAAGCGGGTGCCGCTTCTTTTAATTGCGGTTCGACTGACCCTGAATTGAAATCCAGGTGAAAGAACATGTGGTGCCCCCATGTTTGGTTTTGGTAATTGGTGACAATCTCTATGGACTAATGGTTGTCTTGAGTTATATTTGAAGGATTTGTCCTTAGGCTTTTCTTTAAGTCGATGTGTTGGTTTCAAGGAGTTTATGAGTTGACCAAGGTGCTATGAAGGAATTATCCAAAGATTGGTCATGTGAGTGTTGAGCTTATTGTAAGCATGTCTTGAAGAAGAAGATTGTGTGATCATTCATGTTTACCTTCAAGACATCATCCAAATGAGGAGAGTTGGAAAGATTCAAGGTTGATCAAGACTAAGTCAAGAGTGAATCAAGTTGATCAACTCACAAAGCATAGAAGATGTATCGAGAGGGATCAAGTGATTCCATGGTATGGTAATCATTGTCCATTCTGCTTTGTGTACTAACCCATGGTCTATGTGAGAGTTCTAAGTGGGGTTAGGTACGTGTTCATGGGCTTGGGTCAAGAGGAAGATATCACTCAACCCATGGAGAGGATGACATCAAGTGGTGATCGTCATCAAGACTGTCATGTGCAAGTTCAAGTGGAGCATGACGAAGAGATCAAGTGCTTGAAGCTTGTTGTCCATTGTGGTGTCAATGGACTTGTGAAGATGTGCTGAAGAGTGGCTCACCCATAGTGGAGTATGGGGGAGCAATCATCTAGTCTTCATCGACCCAACGCAATCAAGAAAGATGGTCCATCTTGAGGAGGACAAGATCGTCATCATCTATCTCAAGTGGATCATGCGCAAGGAAAAGGTTTGCCCTTGATAGGTTTTCTATTTTTCCGGTCTCATGGTGGTAGTTTGGAGACTGGGTTATAGGATCGATAGCCATACTATCAAGGGGGGCTCCCAAGTGAGTAGCTTGATCATATCATTCATTGAGAGCTCAAACCATCGAATACTTGCATCATCGTTCTTGATTCTTATTTGTATTTTCTTTTGAGGTTTTAGAGCTTGTGGTTATCTTCGTGACAAGCTCTAGTACTTCGAAAACGGATTTCATATGCCTCTTTTATTGCATTTTCGGTGTTGGAGGTTTTAACGGTCTTATTCGAGGAAGGGTTCTCACCATTTTCTCTTGAGCCTTTTCTAATTTCCTTCTTGCTGTTATTTCTATCAAGATTGTTTTAGCCCTTGTCGCTAGCTTTCCAACAAACTTGGTTTCATCGAATTCGGAGTCCATTTGCAGAAGTTGTGGCAGTTTTGGTGTTCTGAAAAGGCTGCGGCGGTACTACCGCGGACAAGAGCGGATGTAATTTTTTACTACTGCTCCAGAGCGGTACTACCGCGGCTTCTACAGCGGTAGTACCGCTCCGGACCAAAAACTCATCACAAGTTCAGCGGTGGTAGGCACGGATGTATTTTTTTAGTACCGCTCGCAAGCAGTAGTACCGCTACCCTTTGAGGTAGTACCGCTACCCCTAGCGGTAGTACCATGAGGTCAAGCGGTAGTACCGCTCTGTGCGGGCTATGAGCATAACGGTTGGATTTTTTCCCCACCTATAAAAGGGGGTCTTCTTTCCCAATGAACCTTATCTTTTTAGCTTGTGTTCTTCCCCCATTGTTTACCTTCTTCGAGCTTGCTAACTCTCAATCCCTCCAATGATTCTTGCTAATTCTTGAGGGAAAAGAGAGAGGAGATCTAGATCCATGTCTCCACCAATCACTTTTTGCTCTAAGTGAGGAGAACCCCTTGGATCTAGATCTTGGAGTTCTTCGTGTTCTTCTTCCGTTCTTCCTCTCATTTTCCTACCTAGCATTAGTTGCTTTGGTGGGATTTGGGAGAGAAGGACTTGGGCACTCCATGTGCCCTTGCCATTGCATTTGGTGCATCGGTTTTGAGTTCTCCACGGTGATACGTGGAAGTGAAGTTTGATAAGCTTATTACCCTTGGGTGCTTGGGCACCCTAGAGCTTATTCCTCTTGGGTGCCTTGGCACCGTAGACGGTTGGTGTTGTTCGGAGCTCAATCATTGTGGTGTAAAGCTCCGGGCAAGCGCCGGGTCTCCAATTAGGTTGTGGAGATCGCCCCAAGCAATTTGACGGGTACCGGTGACCGCCCCCAAGGGTTGCCAAAGTGTACGGGTTCGGTGACCGCCCCCAAGGGTTGCCATTTTATATGGGTTCGGTGACCACCCTCAAGGGTCCCTTAATGGAATCATGGCATCTTGCATTGTGCGAGGCCGGGAGGATATTACGGTGGCCCTAGTAGCTTCTTGGGGAGCATTGTGCCTCCACACCGCTGCAAACGGAGATTAGCATCCGCAAGGGTGTGAAATTCAGGATACATCATCGTCTCCGCATGCCTCGGTTATCTCTTACCTGAGCCCTTTACTTATGCACTTTACTTTGTGATAGCCATATTGTTTCTTGTCATATATCTTGCTATCACTTAGTTGTTTATCTTGCTTAGCATAAGTTGTTGGTGCACATAGGTGAGCCTATTTGTTGTAGGTTTTGTGCTTGACAAATTAACCATTAGGTTTATTCCGCATTTGTTCAAGCCTAAACCATAATTATTTTAAAAGTGCCTATTCACCCCCCCTCTAGGCGACATCCATGATCTTTCAATTGGTATCAGAGCCTCGTCTCTCTTTGTTCGGCTTAACCGCCTAGAGAGTAAAGATGTCGACTAGGGGATTAGGATTCTCTAACACTCTTAGATTCAATGGCACAAATTTTGATGTTTGGGTAATTCACATGCTTAATCTCTTTAGGGTCATGGACCCAAATTTAGAGCGAATTGTAGATATGGGTTTTTCTCCTCCATAGGATCCTCAACGATTATCTTTAGAGGATGAGAAAAATTCTTATCTCAATGCTCAAGCTTCTAATGTGCTCTTTGATGCTCTGAGCAATGTAGTTATATTTCAAATCATGCCGTTCCGGGATTCTCATGAGTTGTGGACGAAGCTTCAAGATAAATATGGTGTGTCCAAGATTTGTGGGGATGATTGTTCTCCCTCCACCTCCGGCCGTGTTGTCTTATCAACTACCTCTACTTCACCTACATGTGGTTTGCCACAAGGTAATGATATGGTGAGTACTGTTGATCATTGCAATGATGATAGTGTGCTTATTATCGATGATCCTTCACCGCTATCTTATAGCAATGCTTCTTCTTTGGACTTTAGTACTTCAAGCACTCCAAATGTTTCACATTCTTGTGTTGATAGTCCTTGCATATCATGTAGAAATTGCTTGACTAAATCTCATGATGATATGCTTGCTATGTCTTGTTGCTATGATAAAAATGCTTGTATTTCCTCTAGTTGTTGTGCTAACAATGTAGAGGAAACTCAACACACTATGGAACAATATGTGGTCTCGAATGGTGCCTCAAGGGATCCTACATCATCATCTATTGCTTTTTGCCTTATGGCTAAGGCGTCAAAGGTATCTCCTACTTTGAACCCCAATATGTCCCCTGATGATGATGTTAATGCTAATGATCATGAGGATAATGATGAAGAGAATGATAATATTGCTTCCTTAAAAATTAAGGGGGAAATGATTTTTAAAGCTCTTCACAAAAATAAACTTGCTCGTTCCAACTTCATGGAAATCATGTCTATTGCCATTGAGGGCAAGAAATACATTGATGAGTTGGAATCTCATCTAGAGGAGCATGAGGTCACCATTGAGAAAATGGAAGCTCATGAGTGTGATTACGCAAATGAGATCGTGGAGCTATCTCAAGATCTTGAACATGAACAAACCACCTCTGAATCTCGTGAGGAGACTTTTGCGCTAGAACTATCTAGAGTGAAGGAATCTCATGATAGAGCTCTTGAGGTGGCCAATGATTTTGAAACTAAAATTGAGAAGCTTTAAGTTGCGCATGCTAAACTCCTTGAGGACTTTGGGCACCTCGAAAATGGCTCAAGGGTCATTAAGAGTGAGCTCATCAAACTCACCGAGTCTCATGCACAACTTAAAGCTTCATATTCTAAAGAGCTTTCGAAGTTGCCTTCTCCTCTTGCTATTATTGATGATGCTTGTGCTACTAACTCTATTTCTAGTGAAGCATCCATTTTGAAGGAGAATGTTGAGCTACGGGCTCAACTTGAGTTGCTATCTAGCAAATATGAGAAGTTGGAAGAAAATCATGTAAAGCTCACAAGCTCTCATGATGATCTTCTAGTATCCCATAATGTGCTAAAGATAGCTCATGAGGCTATGTCTAAGGTAAATTCTAGTAAGTTTCATGTGGATACTAGCACTACTTCAAGTCAAAATGCTATCTTGCCATGTGCTAGTCCTTGTAATTCGTCTATTCATAACATTGGTACTTCTTGTGATGAATTACTCTCCTTGCCTTGTTGCTGTAACGATGAAGCCTATACTTCCTCTAGTACTTGTGTTGATACTAACCATGTAGAGGAAATTAAAGAGCTCAAGGCTCAAGTCACTTCTTTGAAGAAAGACTTGGAAAAGTGTCATGAAGGGAAGTCCACACCCAACAATATCTTGAGTGTGCAAAAATCCCCCAATGACAAAGGTGGACTTGAATTCAACTCCAATAAGAAGAAGAAGTCCAAGAGAAACAAGAAGAAGGGCCAAGAACAAGTCAAGAATTCAGCCAAGATTATTTGCTTCAAGTGCAAAATTGAAGGGCATCATGTTAGATCTTGCCCATTGAAGAAGAAGCCCATTAATGACAAGCAACAAGGGAAGTGGCCACAAGTTCATTCTCATGCTCAACCTCAAGTTGAAGAAAGGCCTCTTCCCAAGAAGACTCAACCTAATGCTTCTCAAGTTGAGAAATCAAGTGAGAAGAAAGTGAAGAGTAGACGTTGCTACATATGTCGTGAGAAAGGTCACATCGCTTCTTCATGCACTAGTGGTAACTTATCCAACCCAATTATTATTGATGATATCTATTCTCTTGGGAAGGATAAGGTTGGCAATGTGTTTGCCAAGTTTGTTGGTACTCAAAGTGTTGTCAAGAAAAGAACCATTTGGGTAGCCAAGCCTGTTGTGACTAACATCTTAGGACCCAACTTGGTTGGGGACCACCAAGCTCAAACTTGATTAATAGGTGTTATTGGAGGGTATTGTAGACTTGGCTACATCATGAAGAATTAAGGGATCTTCATGAGTCATATTGTCTCAAACCAAGTCAATTGGGTTATCAAGTTTCTATCTTATATCCAATATGCCTCCTTGCGGTAACTTGTACTTAAATTGTTTACATTGAAAGTTACTTGCCCTTTGCATGTTTTGGTTTTGTTCCTTGCATGTGTTGTATATGTTGTGCTTCCAATTTGCTTATCTTGAGTAATCAAGTATGTGTGTGTTGGTTTGCACACCATGTACGCGTGTGTAGTGCGTTGAGCCTTTGCGCATCTTGTTTGTATCTTAGTTGGCTCTTGTGAGAGATGAATGGAAAATTCTATTTTTGGGAATTGATGTGCTTTGTGCACCTCACAATCCTATAAATGTGTGTACATGAGGAATACCATCTAGTATTGATATTACAAGATTATCTAGTCACTTTCTGGTATGTCTTCTCATGAAAAATTCAAATTCTAAATAGTCCATTAATTATCTCTTGTTGGATCTTTTATTTGCCTCTTGTTTATCTTTAGTTGGCATCACATTATGGGGGAGTAATATACTATGTGTATATTACTAGCCTAGAAAATGTGTACATTTGAGATATTGTCACTTAGAATTGATATTGTAAATTATCTTGTTCCTAGGTGGCATGTTAGCTCTACAAGTTGCAATTTTGCTTGTGTGTTTGGTGTGATGATTATGTTGGATAACCTTGCTTTCTACCACCGGGAAGTATTTCCAAACACTTCTTGTCTTTTGACAATTGGTACTCACTTGTGTGGTAGAAATTATTGATCATCTTTATATTGGCTTTTGCTTTTATTTGCATTTTCTCTTGCCAAGGTTTGTGTCAACTCCTTTTGTCTTCCATATCACATGTGGATCTTTTTAATTTCTTGATCTTGTCTAGTGTTTTCCATATATAGTGAAAGTGGTGATCCCACCTTGTGCATTTTGTGTTCAAATGCAAATTCTCTACAATGCACTAGTCTTGGGGGACCTATCTCTATAAAATTCTCATCTTGTGGTCCTTATCAAGTGTGTGTTGGTGGAAGGCAAGACGCTTTCTTTTTGGTACTTTGTGCCATCATGAAACTTTGTTGAGAGCTTGGTTTGTTTGGAACCATCCTTTCTTTGGGAGTTTGACATCTTTAATTTAGTGTGTATCAATGGATATCCCATTCCTCTGTGTATCTGTTGTGGATATCTTCCAAGTAATGATTTATTCATCTAGTATCTTTTCTTCTCTTGGTATTTCTTTGTCAATTGGTATTGGTTCTTGAAAGTCTTGAGCATGCATATTTACTTCATGTAGTTTCTTTGGCATGCTTTCTTTCTTTGATACCATATATAGGGGAAACTCCACCAAGTCTCAAATTGGATGAGATGTGCATGAAATTCATTTTCATATCTATATGCACATATTTATGTGGAGTTTGTCCTATGTATTGTTGGTTCTCTAACTCTTTGGTCCCAATGAGTTTGGGTACCATTTTGTTTGTGTTGTTATTCTAGGAACAATTGGAGATGCATTGGATGCTTGGCTCACTCACAAGGAAGGTGGTGTGACCATGTGCTTATTGGAGTCAATCTAGGATGATCAATGATCTACTATCTACCTTTAATTGGTATCTACTACATCCTTCCAATGCTATCTTGGTAAAAAGTATCTACTCATGCATACACCTCTTACATTCAACCTTGTGTAGGTTGCATCATGGCATGAATTTCTTGATTAGTTCTTGTGATACTTGTTTCCCTTCTCAAAGCGTCTCAACAATGATCTCTTGTTGATAGTTGTGATGTCTTTGATGTTCGTTTGGTTGAAGCTCATTTATATACTATAAGGTAATATCTAGCCATGTGCTATGCTTACAAGCAAATATCTTATTAGTATATCTATGACTTCCTTTTGGATATCTTGTTCCTTCTTGTTATAACTATTTCAGGTGTACATCCTTCTTTGCAGATATATATCATCATGATTTCATCTACCTAGAACATTATACACTTTAGAGAAATTACATCTCCAGATGATATCCTTTCTTTCATGTCCACCTTGTCTTTCTTATGATTTTTCTTTGGTGTCTCCGTGAAAGCCTTTTCCTTGAGTGCGGGTCATATCTTGTTGCATCTTGATGCACTCTTGTGTGGTGAAGATTGTTTTACTCATGCTTGTCTTTACGAGGCTTTTGCCATCTTAATTGGTATCCCTCGTCTTGATAAGGCTTTCATCTTCTATCTTCACCATGGGCTGTCGCAAGCCTTGTTGTTAACTCACATTTTAGTGAGCTTGTGAACCCATTTGCTTGTTGGATGTGTGTGGGGACGACATGTCATGCACCGTGTATCTCATTTACCCAAGACTATGTTGATGCTTTATGCTCATTAACGGTGTCCTGGACTAGGGGGTACTCAACGTGTCGTCTCCCGATCAGTTGGATTGGGCCGAGGACCCCCATGGCCGTATACTCATGGGCCAGTCCGGACAGCTGCCGCATACAAGGAAGAATCCACAAGACTTGGCGATCAAGACAAGGACTCCTCCCCCACCGGTGTATTTGGCTAGGACTCTTGTTATCCTAGGCCTCTGGTGCATTATATAAACCGGGGCCAGGCTAGTTGATAGATATATACAACAACAATCATACCATAGGCTAGCTTCTAGGGTTTAGCCTCTCTGATCTCGTGGTAGATAAACTCTTGTACTACCCATATCATCAATATTAATCAAGCAGGAGTAGGGTTTTACCTCCATCGAGAGGGCCCGAACCTGGGTAAACATTGTGTCCCTTGCCTCCTGTTACCATTGATCCTAAGACGCACTGCTTGGGACCCCCTACCCGAGATCCGCCAGTTTTGACACCCACATTGATGCTTTCATTGAGAGTTCCGCTGTGTGATCGGCGAAAGGATCAATGGCTCGACTGCAGGTCAACTGCGACGTCGGCTTCTTCGTCACCAGCTCGACTGGTCACCTTGGCTTGACCGAGGACTGCGCCCTACCTCCGATCGTCGTGTTTGGATGAAGTCCTTCATCAACACCAACTCCGATCTCTATCAATATCATGGAGGAGTCATCCATGGAGCTCGGGGGCTCAACGTCAACATTGCCCTCAGGCGACCGTGCTGTTTTTCTGGACAGCAAACTTGTATCCACCGCCACCGCCTCCTCGAGTGTCGCTTAAACGATTACTTCGGTGGAATTATGCGGAATTAAGTCTACAACAACCCTGCAAAAATTTCGTCGAGTTCCGATGGAGGAATCTCCGGCAATCTCCGATATACCGGAGCCCTACTGAATTCGGACGAGAATTCGGACGAGTTTAGGGCGTGGTATCCAGCATCTAGCTCGGATGTCCTTTGAAGGATCCAACCGTTGATTTGCTGCGGAATTCCTATATCTACCACCTGCCAAAAATTCAGCTCGATCCGACCGTCCAAACTCCGGGAAACTTCCGATTAGTGCATCACTTTTTGGATCTGTTTTCTGCGCGAGAACGAATCCGACCCGAATTCATCTTCTTTATGAACGGGATCTCGGACATACTTTTTGAAGGAAGTTTTCGTATGGGGTGTTGTGTTTTATTCTCAAACACATCCCAGTAGTATTAAAAGTATTCTCGCAATACGAACTTCACCGTCGCGCCGGTGTCAAACCAGCCCGACAACATCACTCCACGGCGGCCGACCTGCGTTAAACACGTCGTCGCTTTGTTGAGCCGAGCTCAATTTCTTCGGATCATCATCTCGGCCAGCCGAACAATAGTTTGGCATCGCGAAGGATAAATCTTCACCAACATCGCCGCCCCACGGATTACACGGAGCGGGCACACCTGCATCACCACATGGTCACTTCATCAAACCGGCATCGACCACGTCAGGACCTGCATCGCTGGACCGGGGGCTTCATCATCTCTTCATCAACCTACTCCGGAGACTTCGGCGTCGCTGGCCGACCAGCTCCGTCATGTTAGCTGGACCGAGGGTTTTGCCTCGGCGAGCCAACCTTTGCCAGCATCACCATGCCGTTGCTTTATCGCCCATCAGGCGATAGGTGTGTGGATCGAGTCCCAATTTTGGGAATCACCTTTTCTTTGGATTGCTACAACAAATAAGCCAGGTGCTATTAATCCTAGTATTTTTTGCTTGTTAGGGTTTATTTTTCCCAATGAATTATTACTCTGGTTTGTCCGTCATATGTACGCAGGTCTATCAAATGGTGGCCGCATTCGCATGGTGGTTCGGTCAGTTTCCGTACATAGTCCGGCGAACGCCGCATCCGGAACTCGAACCGACCTGTGAATTCAGGCCTTGCCATGCCTTTACCGCATCACGCCGCCGCCCTGCATCGACATCGACTTCGGCGCCAGGCCATATTTCTTTTATTACTCACTTTGCATAAATTATTTGTTATGGAACGATTTTTTTAATTATTATTACTATTATCTCCGGTTTGCACTATTTTTTGTGCACAGGAAAATGATCCAGCCAGACTATATCCTTTGGCGTCACCTCGGCTGGACAGGGGGCTTCGTCAAACACTTCATTACCCCATGCCGGGGACTTCGGCATCACCCTGCCGTCCTGCATTGACCGTGCTATATCACCACTTCGGAGTGCCGAGCTCTTTGGTCCGCCACCTCGGGACCGGCTCGGGGATGGAACCTTGTCCCGCATCAAGCTCGGACCGCGTCATCAATACCGAACACATTAACCAGCTAAGTTGTCTTCATGCTCAAAGTTTTAAATTTTTAACTTGTGTTCGGCTCAGCCAAGCATTATACTTTTTTGGAAAAAAGTTGCTTGTAAAAATTTCCTTGTCCAAACTTTGTTTGTGACGCGCAAATTCGAATACCCCGTTTACTTGGGGGCTTCCTTCATGAAGCTTTTTCCTCTTGCATATGGTTATACTTGTACGGCTTCGTTCCTTGTTCGTGTATTACGCCACAATATGCACCATATTGACTTAAGCAATTTGCAAGCTGGGTTGCCTGGCTCCTGTGCTTACCCCTACGTTCCCGATTGTTCGGCTAGGGAGTAAAGGGAGCACCTCTGCGATTGTCATGATCGGGTCACCCGAGCCGGACCTCAGACTGGGTGAAGCCGAAAGCTAGCGCTCTTATTGTTTTTAATCATGGTCAGCACACAACGGAACTCATGAGTACAAAAAATCTATTGCACAAGTCTCATAATAACAATGAGCACCGAACAAAGGTATCAGTGGGGGTACTATTTTCTTCGAAGATGCTTCTTACTCTTCGCAGTAATATAGTATAAGTTCCCTGAGCGCGCTTTGTCTATTACAGCCTTATGACCTGATTGCCTGGTTATTGGAAACACCATCGATATTCTCGACAGATGGAGTACATAACACTTTTCGGTCCTTGACCAAAGAGGGAGAGCCGACGGTCGGTTAAGACGCGTTTAAAGTTCGGTTGAACATAGATATGATATAAGTACTTCGGTACATGCAATCATTCTTTTACCCAAGTCACTTGGGGGCTCTTAAATTTATATGAGCCGTTTTATGATAAGTGTTTTTCTTCTTAGTCGTTGCAAAGTTTTTATTATTATTTATCACTCCTTTTTTCGACACAAGTGTGCGGTCACTAGCCGGGGAGCCTAATTTCTCTCTCAAAGCCGCTAAAGTTTAGTTTGCTAAACTGGCCTAGTAAGAAGTACTCCGCCTTCGGGATAGGAGGTTAAAGCCGTAGGCTGACCCGCTTGAAGTTTTGAGATAGGATGTGTCATGTTAAAGCACGGAAGAAGCACCTTTTTTTTCCAAAGTCCAATTTTCGGATTGGCACCGAACACTTGATCTAGTTCGGACATTAACCTTTTGAATAAGTTTTTTGGCTTTTCGAGCCCATGGAACTTTTAAACTATTTGTGTGTTTTCAGCACAAGTCTCGCAGTGCAACGCCGGACACCTTTAGAGATTCGGCAAAAACATTCTCGGATATTGCTATATATGCATCGGTTTCGAATTGTGTCTTCGGTCAATAGTTGGGTTGCCCGGCTCCTGCGCTTGCCTCCTATGTTCCGCTTTGTTCGGCTAGGTGTGCAAAGGGAGAACCACTGCGATTGTGCTTCCAGCTTACATGGTTAAGCACCTCAGTGGAGAAAGCCGAAAACTGACTGTCACAATAAGCGTAAACTGGTCGGCGATCCGATGACGGCGTTAAACGACGGGCCATTCATAACAATGGCCGAAATGTTTGTGGCTTGACCTCGACTGTCGCCGAACACTACCGGGGGCTATTAACTGGCCTCCCAAACTAAATCCTCGATATTTTGCTCTTACATTGGAGCTTAGCTTTCATGATCATGCTTAGCATGACAACCCAAAGAACGGAACCGATAGCGGGACTATTTTCTTTGGAAGACATTTCTTCTGTTAAACAGTAATATAACATGTCTCTCCGCGTACCTTTGCTTATAAAACCGTATGGCCAGATTGCCTTGTTTGTTGTAAATCTTTGCCCTCATAAAGGCTTTATAAAGTAGGACAAACACTCCTCGGCTATTGGCCGAGGAGGTGGAAGCCGATGGTCAGTCAACAAAGATTTGTACAACGCGGATCCGAGAATTAATGACGTAAAGTACTTGGATACATAGAGTCATTACACATAATTTGTGATTTTACTATGGATATCGATCCTTAATTCGGCCTCCCGTGCCCGCATTAAGGCTCGGGGGCTACTGGGCTTCGGGCTTATTATTTACAAATATTAAAGGGGCACATCGATCCCCTGATCTGGTGTTGCCACCCGACCAGTGTCTCGGGGGCTACTGCATTGCCTGTTCTATGCAGAAAATTTTAAGTGCAATACAGTTTCCGAGGAGATTTTGATCCTCAGGTTGGTCGACCGCACCCAACCTGAGTCTCGAGGACTGAGCACGCCGCCTTTTGTGTCCCAAAGTATTCTGCCGAGCTAGGACTTGATCCTTAGACCGATTTTGCAAATCAACCTGAGTCTCAGTGGCTACGGGGATCAGCGGTCTTATGTCATCCTTCATGTGCATCTCGGGTTTTAGACCGATACCCACCTTGAGGGCTACTGGCTATGTATCTCGGTAGAGAATAAATTGCACCAATCAAAAATATTGACAAAAATCGGCCCACATTTGGGGAGGTGCACCACCTCGGAAGCGGTCCGGCATAAAGCACAGGCGCTAGTGACTGGCTCCATAGAGGGCATTTCCGGCATTAAGCTCGGCTAAACTCCTTCAAACTTTTTTGAACCAAGGTGATTTACGACACCTCGGATACAGTCCGGCGTTGGAGCTCGGATACATAGACCGGCGTTGGAGCTCGGATACATAGTCCGGCGTTGGATCTCGGATACAGTCCGGCGTTGGAGCTCGGATACATAGTCCGGCGTTGGAGCTTGGATACATAGTCCGGTGTTGGAGCTCGGATACATTCCGGCGTTAGATCCGGGAAGTAGTCCGGCATTGGTGCTCGGCTGCAAGAGATACCTTGAATGCAGTCTAGCGTTAGAGCTCGGACGCAAGAGGACACTGCCTCCCGGAAACAACTCCAAACCCGAGGTATGGCATAAAAATAACAAGGCATTGATAAAGGCCGGAAACTTAAAGGGGCTCCTCGGATACCCGATGTGTAAACTCGTCGAATGCATTTCGGCGATCCTCAAGATAGAAGATGAGAAGATTTGTTGAACCAGTTTTCAAGACCGGCAACCGAAGATGAAGAACAGTTCGGAAGAATCGAGGAGCGTCCCTAACTTGAAGACCGGTTCAGGGGGCTACTGATGATGTCCTGGACTAGGGGGTACTCAACGTGTCGTCTCCCGATCAGTTGGATTGGGCCGAGGACCCCCATGGCCGTATACTCATGGGCCAGTCCGGACAGCTGCCGCATACAAGGAAGAATCCACAAGACTTGGCGATCAAGACAAGGACTCCTCCCCCACCGACGTATTCGGCTAGGACTCTTGTTATCCTAGGCCTCTGGTGCATTATATAAACCGGGCCAGGCTAGTCGATAGATATATACAACAACAATCATACCATAGGCTAGCTTCTAGGGTTTAGCCTCTCTGATCTCGTGGTATATAAACTCATGTACTACCCATATCATCAATATTAATCAAGCATGAGTAGGGTTTTACCTCCATCGAGAGGGCCCAAACCTGGGTAAACATTGTGTCCCTTGCCTCCTGTTACCATTGATCCTAAGACGCACTTCTTGTGACCCCCTACCCGAGATCCGCCGGTTTTGACACCGACACTCATCCTTATATTAGTCTTCTCAAGTGCTTTGTCATGACTCACACACATAATTTTGGTTGAGCCTATTCTTAATTGCCTCTTTTACAAGTTGCTCAACCATGTGCTTATTGCAAGTGCTAGGCTTTGTTTCCTATATGCTCACCTGCACTGGTTGTGAGTTCCTATTGATTTTTGGGGAGCTATGATCCTATTTTGTGCACTTTGTATCCAATACAAATATTCTTATTTATGCACAAATCATGGTGAGCTTCTCTAGTTTCTTTAGAACACTCCTCTACTCATATCATAATATCATTTATTCGTGTGGCTCATAGGATCCTTGGTCTAGTTGGTTCAGTTGATATCCTTTGATTGCTTGCTTCAATTGGTATATTTTGACTGCTTCATTCCTTGTCTCTCTCTTTGTTATGTCTTTGTGGCATATCATTCTTTAGCAATCTTTGTGCCTTAATATAGTTTGTGTTCCTCCAAGTATTTACCTGTGGGTATGTGTATTGCATTCCACTCTCTTTTTGAGAAATACATAATTTATGGAGGACCACAATTTATATTGGCCTTCTTAGATTTTTTGCCCATTTTGGCAATCGATGCCAACGGGGGAGAAGTTTCAGAGAGTTTTGTGGAGAAGTTTAGAGAGTTCTCTCCTCTTGCTTTGGTTTTGTTCCTTAGCATTTGCATCTCATTCGCATGCACTATTGGTTGTTGCATTGCATGGTGATGCATAATTCCTTATATAAACTCTCTTGAAAGTGATTGTCATCAATTACCAAAATGGGGGAGGTTGAAAGAACATGTGGTGCCCCCATGTTTTGTTTTGGTAATTGATGACAATCTCTATGGACTAATGGTTGTCTTGAGTTATATTTGAAGGATTTGTCCATAGGCTTTTCTTGAAGTCCAATAGTTGGTTTCAAGGAGTTTATGAGTTGACCAAGGTGCTATAAAGGAATTATCTAAAGATTGGTCATGTGAGTGTTGAGCATATTGTAAGCATGTCTTGAAGAAGAAGAGTGTGTGATCATTCATGTTTACCTTCAAGACATCATCCAAATGAAGAGAGTTGCAAAGATTCAAGGTTGATCACGACTAAGTCAAGAGTGGATCAAGTTAATCAACTCACAAAGTGTAGAAGATGTACCGAGAGGGATCAAGTGATCCCATGGTATGGTAAGCATTGTCCATTCTGCTTTGTGTACTAACCCATGGTCTATGTGAGAGTTCTATGTGGGGTTAGGTACGTGTTTGTGGGCTTGGGTCAAGAGGAAGATATCACTCAGCCCATGGAGAGGATGACATCAAGTGGTGATCGTAATCAAGATTGCCGTGTGCAAGTTCAAGTGGAGCATAACGAAGAGATCAAGTGCTTGAAGCTTGTTGTCCATTGTGGTGTCAATGGACTTGTGAAGATGTGCTCAAGAGTGGCTCACCCATAGTGGAGTATGGGGGAGCAATCATCTAGTCTTCATCGACCCAACGCAATCAAGAAAGGTGGTCCATCTTGAGGAGGACAAGATCGTCATCATCTATCTCAAGTGGATCATGCGCAAGGCAAAGGTTTTCCCTTGATATGTTTTCTATTTTTCCGGTCTCATGGTGGTAGTTTGGAGACTGGGTTATAGGATCAATAGCCGTACTATCAAGGAGGGCTCTCAAGTTAATAGCTTGATCGTATCATTCGTCGAGAGCTCAAACCATCGCATCCTTGCATCATCATTCTTGATTCTTATTTGTATTTTCTTTTGAGGTTTTAGAGCTTGTGGTTATCTTCGTGACAAGCTCTAGTAATTCGAAAATGGATTTCATATACCTCTTCTATTGTGCTTTCGGTGTTGGAGGTTTTACCGGTCTTATTCGAGGAAGGGTTCTCACCATTTTCTCTTGGGACTTTTCTAATTTCCTTCTTATTGTTATTTCTATCAAGATTGTTTTATCCCTTGTCGCTAGCTTTCCAACAACTTGGTTTCATCGAATTCGGAGTCCGTTTGCACAAGTTGTGGTAGTTTTGGTGTTCTGAAAAGGCTGCAGCGGTACTACCGTGGACAGGAGTGGATGTAATTTTTTACTACCGCTCCGGACCAAAAACTCGTCACAAGTCAAGCGGTGGTAGGCATGGATGTATTTTTTTAGTATCGCTCGCAAGCAGTAGTACCGCTACCCTTTGAGGTACTACCGCTACCCCTAGCGGTAGTACCGTGAGGTCGAGCGATAGTACCGCTCTGTGCGGGCTGTGAGCATAATGGTTGGATTTTTTTC
>NC_041383.1:480351064-480356435 GCF_002162155.2 Triticum dicoccoides | reverse complement strand
TCTATCAAGATTGTTTTATCCCTTGTCGCTAGCTTTCCAACAACTTGGTTTCATCGAATTCGGAGTCCGTTTGCACAAGTTGTGGTAGTTTTGGTGTTCTGAAAAGGCTGCAGCGGTACTACCGTGGACAGGAGTGGATGTAATTTTTTACTACCGCTCCAGAGCGGTACTACCGCGGCTTCTACAGCGGTAGTACCGCTCCGGACCAAAAACTCGTCACAAGTCAAGCGGTGGTAGGCATGGATGTATTTTTTTAGTATCGCTCGCAAGCAGTAGTACCGCTACCCTTTGAGGTACTACCGCTACCCCTAGCGGTAGTACCGTGAGGTCGAGCGATAGTACCGCTCTGTGCGGGCTGTGAGCATAATGGTTGGATTTTTTTCCACCTATAAAATGGGGTCTTCTTCCCCAATAAACCTTATCTTTTTAGCTCGTGTTCTTCCCCCATTGTTGACCTTCTTCGAGCTCTTAACTCTCAATCCCTCCAATGAGTCTTGCTAGTTTTTGAGGGAAAAGAGAGAGGAGATCTAGATCCATGTCTCCACCAATCACTTTCTCCTCAAAGTGAGGGGAACCCCTTGGATCTACATCTTGGAGTTCTTCGTGTTCTTCTTCCGTTCTTCCTCTCATTTTCCTACCTAGCATTAGTTGCTTTGGTGGGATTTGGGAGAGAAGGACTTTGGCACTCCATGTGCCCTTGCCATTGCATTTGGTGCATCGGTTTGAGTTCTCCACGGTGATACGTGGAAGTGAAGTTTGAGAAGCTTATTACTCTTGGGTGTTTGCGCACCCTAGAGCTTGTTCCTCTTGGGTGCCTTGGCGCCGTAAACGGTTGGTGTTGTTTGGAGCTCAATCATTGTGGTGTAAAGGTCCGGGCAAGCTTCGGGGTCTCCAGTTAGGTTGTGAAGATCTCCCCGAGCAATTTGACGGGTACCGTGACCGCCCCCAAGGGTTTCCAAAGTGTACGGGTTCGGTGACCGCCCCCAAGGGTTGCCATTTGTACGGGTTCGGTGATCGCCCTCAAGGGTCCCTTAGTGGAGTCACGTCATCTTGCATTGTGCGAGGGCGTGAGGAGATTATGGTGGCCCTAGTGGCTTCTTGGGGAGCATTGTGCCTCCACATTGCTCCAAATGGAGATTAGCATCCGCAAGGGTGTGAACTTCGGGATACATCATCGTCTCCGCGTGCCTCGGTTATCTCTTACCTGAGCCCTTTACTTATGCACTTTACTTTGTGATAGACATATTGTTTCTTGTCATATATCTTGCTATCACTTAGTTGTTTATCTTGCTTAGCATAAGTTGTTGGTGCACATAGGTGAGCCTAGTTGTTGTAGGTTTTGTGCTTGACAAATTAACCGTTAGGTTTATTCCGCATTTGTTCAAGCCTAAACCATAATTATTTTAAAAGTGCCTATTCACCCCCCCCCCTCTAGGCGACATCCGCGATCTTTCACCAGGCAGGCTACTGACCTTTACCAAAGGTGAAATAGTAAAGGGAGGAAACCTTGTGCATTTCTTATCACGAAGAAGATGCAGTAAGAAGCTCTCAACTAGTTTCTTTCGTGGGATGAATATGGTGTGAGCAGAGAGGTAAGATTTACATGAATAAGGGAAGAGGAGTACCTCTTTCTGCTGGCAGTGTTGTGTCTTCCTTCTGTTTTGCCAATGATCTTCTTGTGGTTCACTCGAAACGAGAAGTTGTGGAGGACGGTGGAGCCTTGGACGAACCCATGGCCAAGTTGTTGAGTGTGGTGCGGTGGCCGTCTGTCGGCGGCGGGGAACCAGATCCTAGGCGGCGAACGCCAGCATAGTGGGAATAGCTCTGATGTGATGGACGGTTATGACAGTGGAGCGGCAGCAGTGCGCAGGACGGCGTGGTCGGAGTGGTTCTGTTATGGCGCACGTCGGCATCGGCGTCTTGGAGGCAGCTCTGCCTCGGCTTCAGCTGCTAAGTTCTTGAGGGCGTTGCGGTTGTGGTTGCGTTGGACGATGACGTCGGGGTACCGACTCCGGCGTGATGGAGGAGGGCGGCGGTGGATTGGGCGTTATGGGGTGGAGGACAGAGGAGGCTGGGGTTCCGCGGCTGGTGTAGAGGGTGTTTTCGCAACCATGGAGTATGAATGGGGAAACGGAGGGCGGTGGGGAACTAAGGGGGAACAATGTTTCGGTTTGAGACACGCTTGTTTGAAATTTGGGGAAAGTTACAAACTTTGCCCCCATCTAAAATTTCAGACATATTGCGGGTTGGGGGTACGACAGTAATCTCAGGTGTCCCAAATTTGGGCAGGATAGATTTAGGCCGAGCGCATGGGTGTTTAGGCGCCCACGGCGTATGAATGCTTCTTGGAGGCGGTTGAGACCGGTGTCTTGGTGAAGTTATAAACCTACCCCGGTTTAGACCTTTGGACATCAGGCCGATAGGCTACACGGGCCAGAGTCAGGACAGTAATTTCCTACCACCAAACATTAGTCTCGCGCGGTTTCGGGTGACCAGAGGCCTATTTGGCGCTTCGTTCAATATTCGGGAGTAGAAGCATTAACGTTTTCGGTTCTCTTGAATTGAACTTTTAGGATTTGTCAAACTTCACAAATCTTTACTCTTGAAAATCCTAAAGCTATGATTATTTTGGAATCGAGGGGGTACATTTGAATATACATTGTACACGAGTATATATTAAAAAAATATGCAACTTACCTTAGTTCATGCCTGATTCCAGATATAATCTCCTTGGTTGCAAAAAAAAAGTTAGACATGTGTATGAATATATATAGCATGTTCAAACGCACAACAAAGATTGATGCCCCCTTTTACATCTGATTTACAAATGCCATTATCTCGGGTTCAAATAGATGAATGCACTTCCTATGAATTCAAATCTTCGAAACCCCCTTTATGTTGAATTCAACATGTATTCTATTTCGTAGCTAGCAATTTGGAATGTATCCATGCAAGTGACAAATTTATAAAGTGCTTCACACTAACAACATGGAGTGCACAAATTAATGTTTATATATGAATTGCAAAAGCATCCATTGCATGTATTTCAAACCGCTCTCACTCTATGGATCGATAATATGAAATAAACACATGCACATGCTAGAATTCAATAGAGTATGGGTGTCTGATAGACCGGATTTGGTCCATACGCAATTTGCAAAATTCATGATCTCATTCAAAAATAATAATGCCATTTATATTTTAATTTAATGCGTAGAACCGCCTTTTACACATAGATGCACCATGCCTCGGCCCGTTCTCACAAACATGCTATATATCCCTCTATCTAATGCATAAGTGCACACACTTTATGTGCATCGGCATTTCTCTTTCACACATGCTCACAATCTCTCTCAAGGTGTCGGGGTGTCTCATGCACATGCTCTCTCTGTCTCTCTCTCTCTCTCTCTCTCTCTCTCTCTCTCTCTCTTTCTGACAACTATGTACCACTCTTTTCACTAATCTTAGTTGGAAAACACTATTTCTCTCACATGCATATACACACACGCACGGTCTCTACTAGCCCTCTATACGCACCTATATGTGCCTACGTGTCTCCCGCACACACATTATCTTTAGGCCTCTCTCGCACACATTGCCTCCCCCAGACACACCTCTCTCTTAGTAGTTGGCAAATATGATTCCATCATATCATTCGGTAGGATATCCCTGACTATTAGGTTGGATTGTAATACGAGGCAAAATTTTACCCTAGTTCCGACCCTTGCATTTGAGGAAAAAGCCTACTCCTTGTATTATATATTAGTGATAGGGGTGTGTACAAAGTACACGTGAATACCAGACATTGTGCATGTGTGTATACTATCGACGAACTAGCCCCCAAGATTTTATAACATACTGGGGGCCTAGGGTTACAAACCATATATAGTCGGCTTATCACCAGTGGGGATAGAGTCCTCTGTGACTCCGGTAGCTTCGTGTTGTATGCCGAGTCCTCCACATGGATCTTCATATAACACGTCTCGGTCCAACCTATATGTTGCGCAGGATGGAACCGACCCATGAGTCCTCATGTTGACCCACCACAACTCGAAATGATGTGCCCACCACACCACACACACAATCGGCCACTAAGAAAATAAGCATATACAATAGTACAATGTTATAAATGAAAGTTAATTGCATGGTGCATCCAAAAATATTTGTTGTGCATTTTGAATGTTTATATATTCTCCTAAAATATTAGTCACGGGAAAGAGAAACGAAGGGTATATCTCTCCTTGTCTCCACCGGACACCCCCTCTTTCTACACCACTTTCACGTACGCACACAAACTATCTCTCGGCCCTCTAAAAGTATGCATGCCCATGACACATTCACGCGTGACGGTCAATGTATTTCAAGCTAAAGCACTATACGGTCAGTGGACTTCAGAATATGCTCATTACGGTCACCATATACATTCTCGTGGTGATCATACGATATCTAGCTCACGATACGTCTCCGTATTTTCTTGATGACACAGACGGACTTTGCATTTGATGCATGCTCCGTATTTTGTTGACGACACTTACGGTCATTGTATTTGAAGCGAAAGCACGATATGGTCACTGGACTTCAGAATAAGCTCATCACGGTCACCACATACATTTTGTCATGCTAACCAACATGTGGTTGGATGGTTAGGAGGACAGTGGTTTCTCGAGCCCACCAGGGTTAAAGTCCCGGTGCTCGCATTTATCCTGTGTTAATTTCAGTATTTTCTGGCGATGTGCGTTCAGTGGGAGGAGACGTTCCATTCGACTACGAGGCACCTATGGTGACTTCGTAAAATCTCAAGATCATATGCTGGCTCACTCTCTTGAAGGTGCTCATAGGGGTAGGGTCTGCGTGTGTGCGCTTATAGTGGTGAGTGCTTGCACATATATATGAGCCCTTGCATCTGTACCATGTTAAAAAAATACATGTCATGATTATACGGTCACTGGCTCACCCATACAACTCCGTATTTTGTTGATGACACAATCAATTGACCAGTCAAATGTTCCACGTGGCGCAACTAGTGTTGCACCATCAGGGCGCATAACCGTGGGGCCCTCCTGTCAGCCCGTATATAAAAGAAAGAAATGGTAGTTTGAGTCTGTACTGTGTTAATAAAATACATTTTAGGGTGATCATACGGTCACTGGCTCACCATACATCTCCGTAATTTGTTGATGACACGATCAATTGACCAGTCAAACAGTCCACATTCAACAGCGCACATTACCATAGGGCCCACCCGTCAGCACGTATATGAAGGACAGAAATGGTAATAAATTAGTGGTCGGAGGGTATTCGAAGTCGTGAGACCTCTAGTTGGCAGTCGCCGGCAGTGGGGGGGTGTTGATTGGGCGGTGGGGTGGGGATC
>NC_041383.1:480267762-480350501 GCF_002162155.2 Triticum dicoccoides | reverse complement strand
GGTGGGGAGTGGTTTCGGGGCGGGCGGGGTGGCGTGGCGGCGCGGGCCGGCCGCGGGGGGCAGGGGGCGGTTCGGCCAGTTGTGGCTGTCGGCTCAGGGGGTGGAGTTTGATGGTAAACTGCAGGCCCTTGATTTCGTATCCAACGACTGGAAAATCTAATGACCAGAGATGAAAAAGTTAGTCGACTGGCGTGTAGCCTCACCCCGCACGTACACATGCATGCACGCAAGACACGCACGCATGCAGGCGTGCAACACTGACACGTACACATAACGAACACACGCACGCATGCAAGCATGCAACACTGACATGTACACATGCACTCATAAACACACACATGTACGCACACATGCATGCAACACTGAAACATACCCTTGCACGCATGCAACACTCGCATGCCTGCATGCACACAGCACACGACACAAGACACACGCTCAACCTATACGTGCATGCACCCTTTGTTAAGGACATGTATTGTTACGGGTTGAAAGGGCTAGTTATCGACTAGAGGGGGGTGAATAGGCGATTTTTATGGAAGTCTTCAAAACATGTGAGTTTCGAAGACAAAAAATAGAAATGACACTATTCGTATGCAGCGGAAGGTAGACGCTAGACAAGCCATAATCAAGTATTCAATGAAGTGAAGGGACGAAGACTATCATCAGCTAGGCAGTATGGATCAAGATGGAAGATAGTATGAAGCCAATCAGAACAAGTAGTCACACAGTGAAGTCAAACAGATAAAGCAAGCAGGCAATGACTTCACAAATACAAACTGTAAGTAAAGAGAAGTGAGAGATAGAACCAGTAGCTTTGGGAGGACAGAGATTTGTTCGACCAGTTCCTGTTATTGTGACAACTGTACGTCTGGTTAGGGAGGCTAAGATCCAACTCAGAAGACCGCGTCTTCACCTTATTCCCCTTGAGCTAAGGACACCTAGTCCCCGCCCAATCACTCTGATAAGTCTTCAAGGTAGACTTCCAAATCTTCACAGACTTTGTTCACCGGCAATCCACAATGACTCTTGGATGCTCAGAACGCGAAGCCTAACCGGCCGGAGGATTAACAATCCTCAATTCTAACAAGTCTTCAGATCACGCGGACAGAAAGACTTCAGTGATGCCAAACACAGTTTGGGCTCTTGGTGGTTTGGGTTTTGTCCTCGCAAGGAATCTCTCTTGAAAGCTTCGGCGGTGGGTTGCTCTCTAACGACAAAAGCCGTGTACTAACTCTGAGCAGCCACCAATTTATGGTGTAGGGGTTGGGATATTTATAGCCACTGGGCAACCCGACCTGATTTGTCCGAAATGACCCTGGGTCACTAAGGAACTGACATGTGTCGCAACGGTTAGATTTCAAACACACGCGACAGCTTGACTTGGGCTACAAGTAAAGCCGACTCATCCGACTCTGGATAAGATTTGCTCTCATTGTCTTCGCTCGAAGACATAGGATTTGGTTGAGCATCACTTCAGTCATTCTGACTTTGTTCACTTGGACCCCACTTAACAGTGTGGTGGCTCCTATGACTCAACAAAGAAGAAAAGGAAACAACGAAACAACATAGTCTTCGCTCTCCATAGTCTTCACTCGATGTCTTCTCATGTCATAGTCTTCAATGTGAATAGCTTCACAGACCACCATTGTCTTCAATGTCTTCACACATTTTTAGGGGTCATCTCCAGTAGGTAAACTGAATCAATGAGGGACTACTACCTGTGTTATCCTGCAATTCTCACAAACACATTAGTCCCTCAACCAGGTTTGTTGTCAATACTCCAAAACCAACTAGGGGTGGCACTAGATGCACTTACAATCTCCCCCTTTTGGTGATTGATGACAAACTGGTTGAAGTTTTCAACGGGGATAAAAGTATGTGAAATTGTAAAAGGATTAAGATATTGTCTTCATAGGTGGCGAAAAGGCTCCCCCTGAAGATGTGCATATAAATGTTTTGCGTTGGAATGCAAATGCACATGGCAGGTTGTATTTGTGGAGATCCTCTTCACCATATGAAGACAATACATCATGCATGAACAGATATACAGGAATAATGACATGCATAATGAAAAATGGATGTCTGCGAAATGACTTCACGCGGGATTTATCATCGCACATGCAGATCTTATCATCGCATCACATAATAGCCAAAAAAGTAGCAGACGACCATCAAGTTCAAGTGTTACAACTCAAAGAACCAAATGTATCAAAAGCGAGAGTTGTAAACACCAGGCAAAAGTATAGCAACCACCCATATGAACCCGCGTGAAGACTATTAACATATGCTTCTCCCCCTTTTGTCAGTAAGGACCAAAATGGTTTGAATACATAGTCTCTACTCGTTCCCATGAGGAGTAGGTGAAGCAGCAGGGTTGTTGTCGAGGTTTGGTGGTGCAGACGACCTTGGTGCAGTGTCGATACGCGTAGAAGTTGGAGGTGGTGAAGTAGCATCATCGGCGTCATGAAGGACTCTGGCATTAACAGACGCCACGGAGGAGGAGTACTCTGAATCTTCAAGAGAAGGGGTTTGACGGAAGACAACATTCCGGGGAGGAGTGCTGTCGAACTTGAATCTTTCTGTGAAGCCATCGTCTTGAAGATCAGCTTCAGCACTGAGCAAAGTCAAACTCTTCCAGGACCTCCGACAGGTTTCATGAGTGACAAAGGCATTCTTGGTGGCAAGGTTGCGAATCTGATTGACATCCACCAAGAGGCTTTGCATTTGACGCTTGAGCCAGTAGTGATGCTTATCGTGTTTCTGATGCAAGGCCACGAGAAGCTCTCGGTCATTGAGCACACGAAATCGCTTCCGAGGCCTTGGAGCAATAGTGCTTTCTGTGGCTTCAGTACGTGCACGGCGAGTATTTCCGGCCAGCGGATAAACACGAGAAACATCATGAACACCTTCAACATTCTAAGAGAAACTTTGACGATCTGCATTGTGAAGATAAATTGCTTCCTTGGCAGGCTCTGGGTAGATGGCTTCGACAGACATATCAACCTCTGGCAGAAATATGAGATGATTGCGTGCAGAGGGCTGATAGTCAACAGCAGAGTGAAGCTTGATCAGTCGCATAATCCATGGAGCATAGAATTTTAGACCAAATATGTCTGAGCCAGATGCAGTAAATTGGCGAATGAAGAAATCCTGAGCATTGAAGTTGATGCCATTAAAAATATAGAAGACCAATGTCTTCATTGCACCTTCTAGCTTTGCTGAGGAAGAATGCCCTTTGATGGGCCACAGAGTTCGCCTGATGATGTGATAGATGGTGCGGGGCAGATACTCTAGGTCTTCAATAAAGAATTCCTTGGGATACTCAGCATCCTGTGGCAGAGGCTTCATCATACTCATCATTTGGCTCATATTGGGCTCTGGCTTCTGAAAGATGCTTTCCAATGCATTGCGGTGAAGCTGACAACCAGGTTCATAGAGTTCACCTGGAGTGGACATGCCAGTAAACTCAATGAGGTCAAGAGCTGTGGCTTCATGATGGACATTTCCTGTCATCCACTCAAGGACCCATGTCTTCGGATCCCCGTTGTAGCCGCGAATGTGGAGAGTGGCATAAAATTGCAGCAGAAGCTCTTCATTCCAATTCTCCTTGTCTGTAACAAACTGTAGAAGGCCTGCATCTCGGAAATAGTCAAGGGCTTCTTCTAAGCAGGGCAGGCCAGCAATGGCTTCAGAATCCAGATGCATATGAGGAAATATGCGCCCTTGATTATATAGCACACAAGAGTAATAGCTACGCTGCTGATAACTCCAGAACCGATCAGAGGATATTCTTGGCTTGGAATATGGGTTCTTGGCTTTATCGAAGAAGCTGTTGTGTGCAATGAAACCATTGACATTGAATGATCCTGGTGCAGATGCATTACCTGGAAACCATGGCAGCCTTGGTTTTGGCTTCTGAACCTGTGGCCTGTGCTCCGCATGATAATCAAACTATGGTCCGTGAGCAGGCGGAGGAACCAGAATTGGCCATCTGATAGTGACAAGCTCGCCTTGGTAAAATGCATGCTCAATAGTATGTGTCCTTGGTGGCGGAATAGGAGGAGTGGCATTAGCAAGGGTGTCAGGCTGCACATTTGGTGCAGGTGCATCATTGGCTTCATGCACAGTGTTCATTGCAGGCGCCACATTATCTTCAGCCATGACAACATCATTGGCTTCAGTAGTGTTGTTGGTGGCCGCCTCAGGATGTTCAACCTCCACTTGAGTAGCTGGAGGGTCGAGCACAGACACATTCTCCTCGAGAACAACTTCTTGGTAGGTAGGGGGAGTAGCAACACACTCTTCTTCTTGTCTTTCATCGGCTGATGCAGCCGGATGTCTTCAGCAACATTGGCTTCGGACGTGGGAACCGTCACAGAGGGATTTTCTTAAGGGAACACTTGACGTGCCACTGAGCTGGATTGGTTTGAAGCTTCTTCTGTGATGGTTGTCATGGAGACTGATGGCTTCAGGCCTTTGCGAAGCCGTTTGAACATGGGCGACGCCTTTGGTGATGGTGTAGTCTCCATGAAATTGTCGTCATTCACCATTGGGCTGGTGACTTGCACTGGTGGAGGACGGGGTGTACATGGTGAGTCTTGACTTGGCGTTGGTGGTTGGGGGCGATCAGCCCATGAGGCATCCTGGGAGATTGGCGTCAAAGGATGACCAATACTGATGAGCTCATTGTTCGTGAGAACAGGCGATGATACCATTGGGCGCTGAGGAAGGACTTCATCATCTACTACATTGTCTTGGGGACTAATGTCTTTAGCCGTGATGGGGTCAACGGCCGGAACTTCTTCAGTTTCAGGAGCCTCTGTGGAAGCGGGCTCATGAACTATCAACTGACGCTCTTGATTTTCAGATGTAGGACGAGCAAAAGCAATGGGCTCGATAACAAGGGGCTCTTTGGGAGCAGCCCGATCTCTCTTCTTGGTCTTTCTCTTCTTGGTGGGTGGTGCATCATTAGTGGTGTTCTTGAGTTTGCGCTTTCTGGCTTCGGCTTCAGCTTCCTTGGTTTTCTTCTATTCTGAAGCCATTGTAGGGACCTTAGGCTTCGAGCCTGTCATCCTGGCAGGGAAGACAATGTGAGGTTCTTCCCGCCTTGGTGCTTCAGTTGGGGCCACAGTAGGCTTCTTCTTCTTGGCAGCCAGCTTAGGGTCGATCCCAGGACGCCCAAGTGCCTTGCGCTTCTTAGCTTCATTGTAAGCTTGGACACACTTGGCAGCTAGGTTCTTCATGCGCTCTCTTGAACCTTTGGCTTTCTCGCGCTTCTTGCAAAAAGCCTCCTTGAGGTCATGCAGCATCACCTTGAAGTTTTGGACATCAGCCACACTGAGATGGGCCACATGCTTCTTGAACTGCTCTTTCTCATAGTCAATCTTGTTCTTCAATTCAACAATCCGCTGAGCCAGAGCCAGCTCAGGAGCAATGGTGCCTTGGAAAGAGACGCTGATGCCAATCGAGAGCTGAAGTGCATCAAAGCTGAGATTCGGGTTGTCAAACCACTCATCAATGAAGTTGTCCAGAATGTTCACATCGAAGAGGGGCAGATCATTGAAGATCTCCGCCTCTTGCTTGCTCTTAATCAGCTGCTCAAGAGCATCATCACCGCACTCATCGTCTGTTGACAGATTAATGGCTTCAGTGTCGTTCCTCAGAACGGCAGCAGGTGTCAGGGCTTGACCAGAACTTTGAACATTTCTCTTTTGAGTCTTCTCTTTCTTCTTGGAGATGCGAGAGAGATCTTTAGAAGTGTTACTTGGAGCAGGAGGGGCAGTTGCCAATGGCTTCACTCGAGAAGCTTTTGGTGCAGCAGTCGGTTTTGAAGCCTTAGCTTGCTTTTGCTTCTGCGGCTTAGGAGGAGGAGTTGGTGCATCATCAGTGTCAGCATCATCATCAAAATGATCCACATTCGCTCCTTGAACGGCAAAGTGAGTGATGAGGCCGGCGAGGTTGTAGAAGGGGCCAATCCTGTTTTCATTGGCTTCACGGGTGCCATCTATCCGAGGAGCAGATGGACCTGGGTTGAAGTCAAGTCGGGATGCCTTCTTGTTTTTCGCAGTAGAGTCTTTCGCGAACTGGAAGTTGCACTTGAACAGATTGTCTTCACGGCACCACAGCAGAGAAGAAGGGTCAGCGTTCTTTGGCTGTGGTCCGCGAACCATGCACGGATAGAAGCCTTGCTCAATAGCTTCAGTCTTGGACCGGGGAGGAAGATTTTTATATAGTATACCTCCCCACGGTCGCTTGATGGCATTCTTCTCGGCATATTCTTCAGTGACAAATCTATACTTGAACCATTCCTCAGCCCAATATCTTCGAATCCATTGGATTCAACTCTTGCGCTCACCATAAGTCTCCTCTGGGTCTGTCTTTTACAGTTCGTGCAAATCTGGTGGTAAATCCTTGGAAGTATTCCCACGGTGTTGTATGCCACCCTTCCTTGTTGACTTCTCAGTAGCCATGAAGCTTAACCTGAAAGGCTTTAGTACTTGCAAAGGCTTCTGACGGCTGGTCAGACAAGAACTGGCTTTAGGAGAATTTATGTGACTCTGTAAGAATTCTACAAACGAATGCAAACTATGAGAACCAAGGGATTCTCCCACGGACATGTACATGTGACAGCATTAGAGGTGCGAGGGAAGGGGAAGAGGTCATATGCATTCTCAGAAGATTTTGAAGATAAATCAGTTTGAAGACATTGACCTCATAACGGAAGACATTCACTTATTTGGTGAGAGTTGGTTCCAGATTTGTACAAATCCAAGAATAAGTACAATTGAGGAATCTAACTTGTAGAGAAGCATAAGTGAACAGACTAGGCATAGTATGAGATGCAGAAAGAGATGGATTCAACTTTGGAGATCTAGAAACCACTTTTGGTAAAGAAGGATGAATCTGTCAGATCGAAAAGACGGTAAAAAGTGAGTTTTAATTACCACACTATGAACTGCTAGACGGAGCGAAGTTGGAGGCCGAGCAGTTCGATCTTCCATGCCCTAACTTGGCGACGGAAGACACCTACGGCGGCGGCGGAGAAGACGAGGTCCGCGGCCGGCGTGAGGACGCCGTCGGAGAAGTCACGACAGCTAAGCGCTTCGTCGCCGGTGTCGTCGAGAGCTACCGGTGGCGCTAGGGTTTGCGAGAGGTGGCGAGGTGGAAGAATAATTTTTGACCGAGATGTGATGGGTATTTATAAGGAAAGAGATGGCACAGTGCAATTACGCAGGTGCCCCTAGCGGTTCACATCTGAAGGGCACGTGGCAAGCATGCAACACCTTGGAAGTTATTCCATGTTCCCACACACGCCTGGATTGTCGGGGTGGTCGTTCCGAATTCTCCGGCTTTCAGGCAATAAGGATATAGCATTAAAAACAGATATAAATGTTTGTCAGATTGACTTCAGCTAACAAGGTCTCAGTGAAGACAATTGACAGTTTTCAATAGAATGCATATGATTTGGACAGATAGAGTTGAGGTGGAAGCATAGATAGGTTATGGTCCGATCACATTCACTTAGTTCAAAAGATTCAGCACGAAGTCATAGCTATAAGTGAATGTTGTAGAGAACAGAACACAAATATGTATATAACTAGTGTAAGGCCAAATCAACCAGATGAAGATAAACTTGAATATAAGCCAGGGATGAAAATAAATCAAATATGAAGACTTTGCAAAAAATATAACGCTAAGGGAAACACTTCAAACAAAAGTTTGGTGGTGGCATTACCCATCGTATAGGAAGTATTAGACCCAGACACGGCGCACAATTATCATGGCGCTCCGAAGTCAAATTCCGCATTAATGTATTCACACTTAGAGTGTATGTCTTCATTAATTGAAGATATACATTACTTCGTGTGTTGCACATCTAAGTCATCAAAATGCATAAGTGTTAGGATGTGTGCCTAATCACAGGACATTTGAGGATTCCAAGATATTTAGCTCACATCGCAACTTGCAAAACCTTTTCTCATCCAAGGGCTTTGTGAAGATATTAGCCAATTGCTCTTCAGTCTTGACATGAATAATATCAATATCTTCCTTCATAACGTGATCTCTGAGAAAATGATGACGAATTTCAATGTGCTTTGTCTTCGAGTGATGAACTGGGTTGTTGGCAATCTTGATGGCACTCTCATTGTCGCAGTAGAGTGGCACATTCTTCAAGTGGATACCATAGTCCTTGAGAGTTTGCTTCATCTAGAGAAGCTGAGTACAGCAAGATCCAGCAGCAATGTATTCGGATTCAGCAGTGGAGAGAGATACACAGTTCTGCTTCTTTGAAGACCAACATACAAGAGATCGTCCCAGAAAGTGACATGTGCCTGACGTGGACTTGCGATCAACCTTGTCACCGGCATAATCAACATTTGAGAATCCAACTAGACCAAACTCTGAGCCCTTTGGATACCATAATCCTAGTGTTGGGGTGTAAGCCAAATATCGAAGAATTCGCTTCACAGCTAAGTGATGCGATTCCTTTGGTGTCGCTTGGAATCGAGCACACATGCAAACACTAAGCATAATATCTGGCCTAGATGCACATAAATAAAGCAAAGAACCAATCATGGAGCGGTATACCTTTTGATCGAACTCTTTACCATTGGCGCCGGGACCCAAATGACTTTTGGTTGGCATTGGTGTCATATATCCTTTGCGGTCTTGCATTCCAAACTTCTTCAGGCAACCTTTGAGGTATTTTTCTTTAGATATGAAGATGTCGTTGCGTTGCTGATGGATTTGGAGACCCAAAAAGAACTTCAGCTCGCCCATCATGGACATCTGATACTGCTCTTGCATCATGTGACCAAACTCATCACTGTATTTCTTGTTGGCACAGCCGAAGATAATGTCATCCACATAGATTTGGCACACAAACAGTTCACCATCGTATGTCTTCGTGAAGAGTGTAGGATCTAGTGAACCAGGTGTGAAGCCTTTGCTCTTCAGGAAGTCTTTGAGCGTGTCATACCAAGCACGAGGAGCTTGTTTGAGGCCATACAGTGTCGTGTTGAGCTTGTACACCATATCAGGATGTTTTGGATCTTCAAAGCCAGGAGGTTGTGCGACATATACTTCTTCTTCTATCTTTCCATTGAGAAAAGCACTCTTCACATCCATTTGATACAGAAGGATGTTGTGATGATTTGCATAGGCTAGTAGTATGCGAATGGCTTCAAGCCTTGCCACCGGAGCAAATGTTTCATCGAAGTCAATTCCTCCCACTTGAGTGTAACCTTGTGCAACGAGACGAGCCTTGTTTCTGACGACTTGTCCATGCTCATCTTGCTTGTTGCGATATATCCATTTTTTGCCAATGATATTGTGCTTACGAGGATCAGGACGCTTGACCAATTCCCACACATTATTCAGCTCGAACTATTGAAGCTCTTCTTGCATAGCTTGAATCCATTCAAGTTCCATGAAGACTTCATCAACTTTCTTGGGTTCAGAGATTGAGACGAATGCAAAATGCCCACAGAAATTGGTTAGTTGTGTTGCTCTTTGAGTAGCTCTTGAACGAGTGAGTGGACCAGGTGCATTCAAGCTGTCAATTGTCTTCTCAATCTGAACCTCATTTGCAACATGAGGATGAATAGGACGAAGATTTTGCTCTTGCTGATCAATGTCATCATTTGGGGGATTGTCCTCAGGCTGAGCATTGTCTTCAGGTTGATTAGGTGCAGAAATGATAAGCTCATCTTCAGTCTGATTCTCAGTTGGTATGATTTCTCCAATTCCCATCTGCTTGATTGATTCACTTGGAGGTACTTCATCTAGTACATTTGGCAGGTGCTCTCTTTGCGAGCTGTTAGTCTCATCGAACCGCACATCCACTGTGAAAGAGGTTGAAGACTCTGTAGGAGTGCGAATCCTTTCCGTAACCAAGCATAAAACCTTCATGTGCTTTCGGTGCAAATTTTGAAGTGTGATGTGGATCCTTGAACCAGCACTTAGCACCAAATACTCTGAAGTAGCTTACCTTTGGTTTCTTACCAGTTAGGAGCTCATAGGATGTTTTCTTCAGAAGCTTGTGAAGATAAACACGGTTGATGACGTGGCATGCAGTGTCAATGGCTTTAGGCCAGAACTTCCGTGGACTCTTGTACTCATCAAGCATCATTCAGGCCATCTCAATAAGAGTTCTGTTCTTGCGGTCTGTGATGCCATTTTGCTGAGGTGTGTAAGGAGAAGAGAACTCATGGGTGATACCCAAAGTATCCAGATAGAGGTTGAGGCGGGTGTTCTTGAACTCAGTGCCATTGTCACTTCTTATGTGCTTGATCTTGATGCCATAGTTCATCATGGCACGATTGGCAAAGTGTCTGAAGACATCCTGCACTTCAGTCTTCTAGAGGATTATATGCACCCAAGTATATCTAGAGTAATCATCAACAATGACAAAACCATAGAGGCAAGTGGTAGAATTGAGAGTAGAGTAGTGAGTAGGGCCAAATAAGTCCATGTGTAGCAGCTCAAAGGGTTGAGATGTAGTCATGATTGTCTTCAAGGGATGCTTGGTCCTAGTCATCTTTCCAGCTTCGCAGGCACCACACAGATGATCCTTCTTGAACTTGACGCCTTCGATGCCCATGACATGCTTCTTCTTTGTGAGAGTGTGCAAGTTCATTATGCCAGCATGCCCTAGCCTTCGATGCCAGAGCCAGCACTTTGAAGCTTTTTGTAGAAGACATACGGCCATCTGTGGTCCTGCTGAGAAATCTACCATATGTAGATCATCTTTCTGATACCCTTCAAAGACTAGAGACTTGTCAGATTCCATTAGCATGAGGCATCAATATTTTCCAAATAGCACAATCATGTTTAAGTCACAAAGCATTGAGACATACATTAAGTTGAAACCAAGGGATTCAACAAGCATCACTTTGTCCATGTGCTGATCCCTTGATATTGCAACTCTACCTAGACCCAATACCTTGCTTTTACTAGTGTCAGCAAATGTGATGTGACTCTTGTCTGATGGACGTAGCGTTGAATCCATCAGAAGACTTCGATCGCCAGTCATGTGATTAGTGCATCCACTGTCCATAATCCATTCTGAAGCACGAGGTGTCATAGCCTACAGTGCATTTTGGGGGATAGGCTTCACCAAGCGAGTTGTGAAGCATAAACATTTGACGAACAAGTGGAACATGGAAATTCAGATCTTGGTTAGGATAGATAGGATGAGTGTCAAGGAATCTCGGAACAAAATACATAGTGAGACCATTTGGGCATTTTATCTTGCGCCCCACAAGATGTTTAAGGCCCCCAGCATTAGTTTTGGACGCCTTTGATTTCCGGCTGGAGACCTTTACCTGCAAAAGAGAGTTAACTTTTCTTAACCACCCACATTTTCAGGGGTAGCTTAGAAGCAATGAGTCTAAGTGCAGCATCTGAGAACTTCGGCTTTGGGGACCTAGTAAATAGCCTTGCGGGAGGTGAATAATACTCATAGGAATAAGCAGAAGAGTTCTTAGTTCTATGAACATAGCGGTTCGAGGAAACACGCTCATATTCATGGGTCTGAGTATGATTTCCCTGCAAAACATTGACGTTAGGGTGACTCAGATGAGTCCTCGGTCTGTATGAAGCTTTTGGACCATATGAAGCCTTTGGTATGGGGTTTGTCTTCTTCACAGGTGGTGTCATGATGACATTCACTGGAAGACTCTCAAGACAACTTTTGGGTACCCATATCTTCTTCATAGGTGGCTCATTCCTGCAGTTAGTACCAATATACCTGGCAAACACTTCGTCATTCTGATTCTTAAATAGTTTATAGTTTGCATCAAAGGATTCATCAATGATAATAGGTGAGGGAGTTCCGGACTAGGGGGTGTCCGGATAGCCGAACTATCATCATCGGCCGGACTCCAAGACTATGAAGATACAAGATTGAAGACTTCGTCCCGTGTCCGGATGGAACTTTCCTTGGCGTGGAAGGCAAGCTTGGCGATACGGATATGTAGATTTCCTACCATTGTAACCGACTATGTGTAACCCTAGCCCTCTCCGGTGTCTATATAAACCGGATGGCTTTAGTCCATAGCACAAACAACAATCATACCATAGGCTAGCTTCTAGGGTTTAGCCTCCTTGATCTCGTGGTAGATCCACTCTTGTAACACACGTCATCAATATTAATCAAGCAGGACGTAGGGTTTTACCTCCATCAAGAGGGCCCGAACCTGGGTAAAACATCGTGTCCCTTGTCTCCTGTTACCATCCGCCTAGACGCACAGTTCGGGACCCCCTACCCGAGATCCGCCGGTTTTGACACCGACATTGGTGCTTTCATTGAGAGTTCCTCTGTGTCGTCATCGATAGGCTCGATGGATTCTTCGACCATCATCAACGACGCAGTCCAGGTTGAGACCTTTCTCCCCGGACAGATCTTCGTATTTGACGGCTTCGCACTGCCGGCCAATTCGCTTGGCCATCTGGAGCAGATCGAAAGCTACCGCCCCTGGCCGTCAGGTCAGGTTTGGAAGTTTGAACTTCACGGCTGACATCCGTGGGGACTTGATCCTCGATGGATTCGAGCCACAGCCGAGCATGCCGCACTGTCAAGGCGAGCATGATTTAGCTCTGCAGCCGGACAGTGCCCTGGAGGCCGCACTCGAACTCGCTCCGATCTTCAAGTCGGAGCCGGCTGCGCAGATCAAGGACGGATGGCTAGACACTGCCTCAGGAGCTGCAACCTCTACGGCGATAGAGCCGAACACTGACCTCGTCCCTCATAAAGCTCGTGACTCTGAGGTGCTGGACTCCTTGCCGGACTCCGAATCTCCCGCGCCCCCTCCGATCGAATCCGATTGGGTGTCGATCATGGAGTTCACCGCAGCGGACATCTTTTAACACTCACCTTTCGGCGACATCCTGAGTTCGCTAAAGTATCTCTCGTTATCAGGAGAGCCATGGCTGGACTGCGGACAGGACGGTTGGGATGCGGACGACAAAGAAATTCAAAGCCCACCCACCACCCACTTGGTAGCCGTTGTCGACGATCTAACCGACATGCTAGACTATGACTCCGAAGACATCGACGGTATGGACGACGATAACGGAGACGAATAGGAACCAGCGCCTACCGGGCATTGGAAAGCCACCTCATCATATGACATATACATGGAGGATATCCCAAAAGGAAGTGGTAATGAGGAAAAACGGGACGTGGCGAAGGACAACTCCCCCAACAAACAACCAAAGCGGCAACGCAAACGCCGCCCGAAGACCGGCATCGATAAAAACGGCACCCATACGGACCCGGCCCTAGAGCAGGGCGAAGCAGTGGACGACGCACGTGTCAACAAGCAGCCAGCCGGACATGAACTGGACAAGTAGCCCATCCCCGGCGAAGATGATCTCACATCACCAGAGCATATGAATCTTCATGAAAGGCTCGTCGCCACTGCAAGAAGTTTGAAGAAGCAAAAGCGGAAGCTCAAAACAGCGGAGGACGCACTCAGAATGAGATGGAGCAAAGTACTCAACAGCGCAGATAAACATGGCGCTAGTCACCAGACAAAGAGCTACCCAAAGCGCAAGTTCTTGCCCGAATTTGACGAGGAGGCCTTAGAGCCCCCGCAGTCAAAAAACAAAGAAGCCGCCTGGCCGGATAGACGACCAGATGACAGGCCAAGAGCAACAAGGGGCGCCGCACACAAGCCGGCACACGATCAGCATAAAGATCCTCGGAAAAAGGACGACCCAGTCAGATCTATTTATGGGCCAAAAAAGAAGACTCCAGGAAGCAACATAACCCGGCGAGCATTCAAAGATAACGGCACACCCAAATACAGGGGCGCCGCACACCCACTATGTTTCACCGACGAGGTACTGGATCATGGATTTCCAACGGGATTCAAACCCGTAAACATAGAAGCATATGATGGAACAACAGACCCCGGAGTCTGGATTGAGGATTACATCCTACACATACATATGGCCAGAGGAGACGATCTCCATGCCATAAAATACCTACCCCTCAAGCACAAAGGGCCAGATCGGCATTGGCTTAAAAGCCTCCCAGAAAATACCATTGGAAGTTGGGAAGAGCTTGAAGATGCGTTTCGAGCAAATTTTCAGGGGACCTATGTCCGCCCTCCGGATGCAGACGATTTAAGTCACATAACTCAAGAGCCCGGAGAGTCAGCACGCAAATTTTGGAACAGGTTCCTCACTAAAAAGAACCAAATAGTCGATTGTCTGGACGCTGAAGCCTTAGCAGCCTTTAAACACAACGTCCGAGATGAATGGCTTGCCAGACACCTCGGCCAGGAAAAACCAAGAACAATGGCCGCACTAACAAGCCTCATGACCCGCTTTTGCGCGGGGGAAGACAGCTGGCTGGCTAGATGCAGCACCAGCGACCCGAGTACATCCGAAGTTAGGGATGGAAATGGGAAATCACGACGCAGGAAAGATCAACGCCGGAATAAGGAAAATGGCCCGAATAGTACGGCGGTTAACGCCACAAAAGCTCTCGGCCGAACAACAAAATACTGCCCCTCAAGGACAACAGTGACGAGCTATCCAACCTAAACAAGATTCTGGATAGACTATGTCAAATACATGGCACCTCCGAGAAGCCCGCAAACCATACCCACAGAGATTGTTGGGTCTTCAAACAATCCGGCCGACTTAATGCCGAACACAAGGGGCTCGACACACCAAGCGAAAGTGACGAAACCCAAAGGTAGCAATCCGGAAAACAAAAGACTTTCCCACTAGAAGTCAAAACAGTGAACTCACTTCATGTGATAACACGAAAAGACAGCACGGCACCTGCTATACCAGGACACCACCCGCAGAATGGGGATAGACCCTACCAAAATTCGCCGTAGCAGCACTTCCTTCAAAGGAGTGACGCCAGGCCTTTAAGCCAATTATACAGGCTCGGTACCACCAGAGGTTGTGTTCGGCTCATCCGACAACCTCCGTCGCGAAAAGCTCACTCTACATCGCCCCATTCAAACAGTAGCCCTTAAGCACTCTTAGGGCGCGCAGCTATCGCCAGCCCTAATGCAATACCACATTACGCGTTTTTTACGCTTAAGAATGCCCGGTCAACGTGGCATGATTTCATTAAAAAGTAACTCCGCATGTTCCTTGACCATGGAGAACGTGAGACTGCTTCAACAGCCACACACTAATCAGACCTTGCAGGTCAAAGCCCCTAAAAACAGGTCATTCGAACCTCGGACATAGTTAGGCGAGTCCGGCGTAACTAAACAAGGGGCTTCCCAGCCGCATACCCCCTTCATAAGGGGCCGCGTGTATAAATGATGAGAGCCAATAAAGCTCAACTTTCCTCATTTTATTCTATTTTAATACAACTTCTGCATGATATTTATTGGAAACTAAGTCCTTCTCTTTTTCAGATGAAGCACGTGCTACACCCCTCCAGGATACAGCACAACGGAGACACAGGCGCAGACGTGCAGCAAGGACCCGTTGCAAGGATTCTTTTCAGATTAAGACCCTGCGTAAAACTTTCTTACTGTCTCTTGTTGATACACATCCCCCCGGTTCCCCACCATGGCCGAGGAGGAGGCGGGCGTTTTGGCATCGGCCGCATCAGAAGTTCCCGCCTGTACCTGGACACAAGGGGCTTAGGGCATTGTTTTGCCCGGTATCATAAAGACCGAACACCTCAGGGAGTGCTCGGCATCTCGAGTTAGGCCTTATATGAATCATCTCCGAATCATGTCTTTGGTCAAATGTTGGGTTTGCCCGGCTCCTGTGTTTTGCTGCCTTACGTTCTGCATCGTCGGCTAACGTGGCACCAGGAGAACTACTGCGATTGTGCCCCGGTTCGGCCGGGCGAGCACCTCAGTAGAGAAAGCTGAAAACTAATTGTCATGATATAGCGAGAGACTGGTCAACCACTCGATCGACCATTGGAATGTTTAGAATTCCTCTGCTTTAACGAAGGACCGCTTCCCGGTCAGGCACATACGCGCCCCGAGTTCGGGAAGAGCGGTGCCACCAGGGGCTATATAGTAGCCCCACATTCGAGCTCCTATGGCTAAGTGAAAGTGATAAAGCATTATAGTCTGGTTGCCTAGTTTGCTACGCTATCACCTCCTTAAAAGGACCAAGACGTTGGATTAAGTGTGAAAAAGCACTTTTCTTTTTGCAAACACCCCCGCACCATGTGCGTGGGGGCTGAAGCCAAAGACTGCCATCTTTCAAATTATACATACATATACGGCCGCACAGGAGATAGTTCAATACTTGAACACACAAGTATAAAAAGTCATTGCATTATAAACATGATCTCAGAAATCATACATGTCATTCAAACATAACATCTTTCGAGCACTGCGACTCTATTATACGAGCGCCCTGCAGGACTTCCTCAAAATAGTGCTCGGTGGGGAATCGGCTTTTGTCCGAACCCCGGGATGCAACAGCGGTGGCATCCATCTCCGCCCAGTATGTCTTACCACGGGCGAGAGCCATCCGTGCACCTTCTATGCATGCCGACCGCTTCATCGCCTCAATATGCGGCACCGCCCTAAGGAATTGCTGCAACAAGCCAAAATAACTCTTCGGCTTGGGCCTTTTCGGCCACAGATGAGCGACCACATCCGTCATGGCTAGTCCGGACAATCTATTCAGCCCAGCCCACTCAACCAACCGATCACTCAACGGAAGTGGACGCTCCGGACTATGGAATTGAGACCAGAAAAGCTCTTCCATTTCATGATCCTCCTGGCTTCGAAAGTGCACGACTGCGTCCGCCGCACTCGCCGCCAAGTCCAGATAAGGATCCTTCGCATCATACAATCGGCCCAGCTGAGCATACTTCGGATCTGTGAACTTCCTACGCAGCATAAAGGGCTTTCCAGCCACAATGTCTCCGACCTGACGCAGTTCCTCCTTCATAGCCCACATCGCACTACGGGCATCCTTGGCTTCGGCATCGGCCTTCTTCAGGTCCTCTTGCTCCGCTCGGCATTCTCCTTCAAGAACCTACAGGAGGTCGGTAGCAACTTTTAATTTCGTGGCCATTCCGGCCATCTCCTCCCTGCTTCGGCAGTGAGCAGCCTTCTCGGCTTTTAGCTCTTCCGCTGCCTTCAAGGCAGCCGCCTCGCTTTTTCTGGCTTGCTCCTTGGCCTGAGCAAGTTCTACTCGAAGGCCTTCCACAGCAGCAGCACTATCTGCATCAGGCATACAAATCGTAAGGAATGGGCGTCAGCTCCCTTACTAGGCGACCGCAGAGCAACCACATACCTTGTGACTCATCGAGTAGTTTATTGACCAGCGAGATGTCCACATCCGCAACGTCGAGTTGCCTCTTCAGCTCGGCAAATCCTTCAGTCCGGCTGGCCACCGAAAGTTCCGCCACCTGCATAGGAAAGGCGACAATCTATAACTGAGATTATGATCCTCGGCACGCTGCCGCTTTCGACAGCATACTAAGTCTGAGGGGCTACTATCTATACAGGGCGCACTTCATGTGCAAAACTGTCAAAAGGTATGTCATTTTTTGCGTACCTCAAATCCCGTCAGCAAACTTCCGACGGCCTCACACAACCCGCTTTCGGCGGACGAAATCCTTTCAAACACCATACCCATTAATGTGCGGTGATCTTCTGAGATGGACGCCCTCTTAAGAAAATCCTGCAGCTCCACCAGCCGTACTCCAATGGGTGCCGAACTCTCTGGCCCCGCCGGACTCGGGGAGACCCTCCGCGACAACACCTCAGGGTCGTCCGCCCTGCGCGACGGGGCGACAGATGGAGGCGTTTCGCTCTCCATCATCTCCGGACGAAGGTCTCCCGAAGATGAGTTGTGCTGAGATGGGCTGAGGTCCGAACTACAAGGTGAAAAACTTCGGTTACCCTTAGAAATTAAACAGGGATGTCCACTATTACAAAATTACCCCTTTTACTTACAGCTCGCTAGAAGGCTGATTCCTCCGAGGAGACAATTCGGCCGGGGCTCTTCCCGGCCCGGGACCTTCCGGTGCAGATTTCTTTCCCCGCTTTGAGGCCTTGGCCTCCGGGTCTTCCGAAGCGGTCCTCTTCTCCCCCTGGAAGGAGGGACTCTTGATTCCTCCCTTACTGAAAGCCTCTGTGGCGGAGGTGGTATGTCCCCTGTGCCCTTCTTCTCCCTCCTCCGAAGGTGCAACCTCTAACATTTTGATTAACGCGGGATCCTGCATGGTCTCAGGGAGGGGGGCCGGACACCGTATCAGTTTTGCTTGCGCTATCCACTCCTTCCAAAGGATAAGCTGGTTAAAAGGCAAACCCACGGTAAATAAATGGACGATGTGTCCGGACACAGGGCTACTTACTTGAGTATCCGGGCGATTGCAGCTTAGGCCAGCATCCTCGGTCAATTCCGGACGCATCTCTTGCGATCCGAAGAACAGTTCGTACATCTCCGCGGGTGTCAAACCCATGAAGTGTTGAAGAGCTCGTGGCCCCTCCGGATTATATTCCCACAGGCGGAGGGGCGACGTTTGCAGGGCAGTAGGCGCCGGATCAACATAACCTGTACCACTACGGCCAGATTGATCTCCCTTTCTTGGAGGCCTCGAATTCGGTCCTGCAACAGGGGAACGTCCTTGGACGGCCCCCAGTCACGCCCCTTGTTGACTCACGAAGTCAGCCGCTGTGGAGGGCCCAAGCGGAAGATGGGCGGCAGCCTCTGCCTGCTGCCCCTGGGAGCGGTGATATAGAACCACTCCTGTTGCCACAAGCCGAGCTCCTCCTGAAAAGAGCCCTCGGGCCATGGAGCATCGGCCCTCTTACTTATAACCGCCCCGCCGCACTCTGCCTGACGCCCCTTCATCATCTTCGGCTCCACGTCGAAGGTTTTGAGCCACAAGCCTAAGTGAGGGGTAGTGCGGAGGAAGGCTTCGCAGACGACAATGAATGATGAGATGTGGAGGATAGACTCCGGAGCCAAGTCATGGAATTCCAGCCCATAGTAAAACATGAGCCCCCTCACGAAGGGATCCATCGGGAAGCCTAAACCCCGACGGAGGTGAGACACGAACACGACGCTCTCATCAAGCTCGGGAGTGGGAATAACTTGCCCTCGGGCAGGCAGCCTATGCGAAATCTCGTAGGTTAAGTACCTGGCGTCTCTTAGCTTTAGCACGTCCTCTTCCGTGACGAAGGAGGGCATCCACCGGCCTCATAGGTCGGGGCCGGACATTGTCGAAGATCAAAGGTACCCAAATATGGAGCCCTGGGTGTTGGAACTCGGGGCGAGGGGCGGATTCGATAGAGGATTGAAGGAAAAGAACGGGCCTTGGTCTCATTATAAAGAGGGAGAATACCAAGAGCCATCCCCGTGACCGTTTGGAACCCACCTTCGATGGAGGGGGCATGGCAACGGGCGCGGTTGGGTTACCCACGTCCGTATTGATGGGAATCCCGGAATAAGGGGAACACAATCTCCGCTTTGACAAGACGTGCCAAGGAAACCGCCTCGCTAAACGCGCAGAGGTGGAACAATAAAAAACAATTCGAGTAAAGGCTTGGTAATGGTGTAACGTCACGCCACAAAATACGTCAGCAGATTGAACTTGTGTAATACTATTCTCTCTACGGTGGTACGTGGAATTTATCTTGCAAAGCCGGACACTATCCTGGTGTTCACAATCTTCTATAAATTATTCGGAGGAAGAACCCGCCTTGCAATGCCGAAGACAACATGCGCTCCGGACTTGTCATCATTGAAGCCTGGTTCAGGGGCTACTGAGGGAGTTCCGGACTAGGGGGTGTCCGGATAGCCGAACTATCATCATCGGCCGGACTCCAAGACTATGAAGATACAAGATTGAAGACTTCGTCCCGTGTCCGGATGGGACTTTCCTTGGCGTGGAAGGCAAGCTTGGCGATACGGATATGTAGATTTCCTACCATTGTAACCGACTCTGTGTAACCCTAGCCCTCTCCGGTGTCTATATAAACCGGATGGTTTTAGTCCTTAGGACGAACAACAATCATACCATAGGCTAGCTTCTAGGGTTTAGCCTCCTTGATCGTGGTAGATCCACTCTTGTAACACACATCATCAATATTAATCAAGCAGGACGTAGGGTTTTACCTCCATCAAGAGGGCCCGAACCTGGGTAAAACATCGTGTCCCTTGTCTCCTGTTACCATCCGCCTAGACGCATAGTTCGGGACCCCTTACCCGAGATCCGCCGGTTTTGACACCGACAATAGGGTTAGCACAAGTGAAACCAGATAAGGTGGATGGATCTACTGAAGGTTCCTTTGCAGCAACCCATGTGGTTTTGGGATACTGCTCAGGCTTCCAGTATGACCCATCAACATTCCTTTTCCTCTCGAACCCAACACCCTCTTTCCTAGGGTTTCGGTTCAGAATCTGCTTCTTGAGGACATCACATAAAGTCTGATGCCCTTTGAGACTTTTGTACATCCCTGTCTCAAGCAGTGTCTTCAACCTAGCATTCTCATCAGCAATAGTAGTGGTATCCTCAGCAGAGGGGTTAGTTACCATATCAGCAGTTGAACATATTGCAACAGTAGTAGCAGTAGAACATCCAGCAACAGTGTCAGCGTTATCACGCTCAATGCATTTTAGACATGGTGGTTCAAATTCTTCCTAAGAAGGACTGATCTGTTGAGCATAAAGTGTCTCGTTCTCCTTTTGAAGATCTTCATGAGCATATCTCAATTTCTCAAGTTCTGCTTCCTTTGAGGATAATCATGGGAAAGCTTTTCATGGGAAGTTGAGAGTGATTCATGTCGACCTTCAAGTTCCTGGTACTTAACATAAAGATTTTTAATGTCTTCAGTTAAGGACTGAGACTTGGTCATTTCCACGTCCAATAGGTCATCGCTTTCGTCTAACAGTTTTTGAGTATGTTCCATAGCTATCTGTTGTTCAGTTGCAATTTTAGCAAGTGTTGTGTAACTAGGTTTGGATTCACCACCAGAGTCATCTTTACTAGATGTTAGAAAGTAAGCATCGCGTGATTTTACCTTGGCACCACGTGCCATGAAGCAGTAGGTGGGACGCAAGTCGTCCTTGTCATTATCATCAGCGTTGGTGCAGAGCCATTGTCTTCAGTGTTGAAGATGGATTTGGCGACGTAGGCTATAGTTAGAGCCAGACTCGCAACACCAGAGTCGGACTCCTCCTCAGACTCCACCTCCGCCTCCTCAGAAGCAGACTCCTCCTCTGAATCCATTTCCTTGCCAACAAAAGCACGAGCCTTGCTAGATGAGCTCTTCTTGTGTGATGAATACTTGGAAGAAGACTTTGAGGATTTCTTCTTCTTCTTGTCATCAGAATCATATTCTTTGCTCTTCTTCTTCTTCTCATTGTCCCACTGTGGACACTTAGAGATGTAGTGACCAGGTTTCTTGCACTTGTGGCAGGTTCTCTTCTTGTGGTCATAGGTAGAAGCTTCATCATTCCTTGAGCTGGATCGTGAAGACTTTCTAAAGCCTTCCTTCTTGGTGAATTTCTGAAACTTCTTCACAAGCATAGCAAGCTCCTTCCCAATGTCTTCAGGATCACCAGAACTGTAGTAAGATTCTTCTTCAGATAAGGAAGCAGCAGCCTTTGCCTTCAAAGCGCGAGTTCGGCCATAGTTGGGGCCATAGATATCTCGTTTCTCAGATAGTCGGTACTCATGTGTGTTGAGCCTCTCAAGTATGTCAGACGGATCGAGGGTCTTGAAGTCAGGGCGTTCTTGTATCATCAGGGCTAAGGTGTCAAATGAGCTGTCAAGGGATCTCAGTAGTGTCTTCACTATTTCATGCTTGGTAATCTCAATGGCGCCGAGTGCTTGGAGCTAATTTGTGATATCAGTGAGGCGATCAAATGTGAGCTGGACATTCTCATTGTCGTGTCTCTTGAAGCGGTTGAACAGGTTGTGGAGAGTACTGATCCGTTGATCTTGCTGAGTTGAGACGCCTTCATTGACCTTGGAGAGCCAGTCCTAGACTAGCTTCGATGTTTCCAGCGCACTCACATGGCCATACTGTCCTTTGGTCAGATGACCACAGATGATGTTCTTGGTGGTAGAGTCCAGTTGAATGAACTTCTTGACATCAGCAGGGGTGACACCTTCACCAGTCTTGGGAATGCTTTTCTTGATGACATACCATAGATCGACATCAATGGCTTCAAGATGCATGTGCATCCTATTCTTCCAGTAGGGATATTCAGTGCCATCGAAGATGGGGCACGCAGCGGAGACTTTGATTATCCCTGCAGTCGACATAGCTAAAACTCCAGGTAGTTAAACCGAATCACACAGAACAAGGGAGTACCTTGCTCTGATACCAATTGAAAGGGCTAGTTATCAACTAGAGGGGGGGTGCATAGGCGATTTTTATGAAAGTCTTCAAAACATGCGAGTTTCGAAGACAAACAATAGAAATGACACTATTCGTATGCAGCAGAAGGTAGACTACACTAACAAGCCATAGTCAAGTATGCAATGAAGTGAAGGGACGAAGACTATCAGCAGCTAGGCAGTATGGATCAATATGGAAGATAGTATGAAGCCAATCAGAACAAGTAGTCACACAGTGAAGTCAAACAGATAAAGCAAGTAGGCAATGACTTCACGAAGACAAACTGTAAGTAAAGAGAAGTGAGAGATAGAACCAGTAGCTTCGGGAGGACAGAGATTTGTTCAACCAGTTCCAGTTGCTGTGACAACTGTACGTCTGGTTAGGGAGGCTGAGATCCAACTCAGAAGACCGCGTCTTCACCTTATTCCCCTTGAGCTAAGGACACCTAGTCCCCGCCCAATCACTCTGGTAAGTCTTCAAGGTAGACTTCCAAACCTTCACAAACTTCGTTCACCGGCAATCCACAATGACTCTTGGATGCTCAGAATGCGACGCCTAACCGACTGGAGGATTCACAGTCCTCAAGTGTAACAAGTCTTCAGATCACGCGGACAGAAAGACTTCAGTGATGCCAAACATTCTTTGGGCTCTGGGTGGTTTGGGCTTTGTCCTTGCAAGGAATCTCTCTCGAAAGCTTCGGCGATGGGTTGCTCTCAAACGACAAAAACCGTGTACTAACTCTGAGCAGCCACCAACTTATGGTGTAGGGGGTGGGCTATTTATACCCACTGGGCAACCTGACCTGATTTGTCCGAAATGACCCTGAGTCACTAAGGAACTAACACGTGTCGCAACGGTCAGATTTCAAACACACGCGGCAGCTTGACTTGGGCTACAAGTAAAGCTGACTCATCCGACTCTGTATAAGATTTGCTCTCATTGTCTTCGCTCGAAGACATAGGATTTGGTTAAGCATCACTTTAGTCATTCTGACTTTGTTCACTTGGACCCCACTTAACAGTGCGGTGGTTCCTATGACTCAACAAATAAGAAAAGGAAACAACGAAACAACAAAGTCTTCGCTCTCCATAGTCTTCACATGATGTCTTCTCATGTCATAGTCTTCAACATGAATAGCTTCACAGACCACCATTGTCTTCAATTCTTCACACATTTTTAGGGGTCATCTCCGGTAGGTAAACCGAATCAATGAGGGACTACTACCTATGTTATCCTGCAATTCTCACAAACACATTAGTCCCTCAACCAGGTTTGTCGTCAATACTCCAAAACCAACTAGGGGTGGCACTAGATGCACTTACACGGGTATTAATCAATCTTCTTTGTGATAAGCAGAACATTGATGTTTGCAGCGGTCTTTATGAATCACAATGTATTGAACGGGCTATCAACATAGTAGGCTTATCTACATTAAAAAGATGACGTCACACTCAACGAACAATCATCGGTTTATGAAATGCCCGCTTCTGACCGCCCTGGCCCACCAAAGGTTCCTCTGCCGTGCGCTACCTGCGTTGGGTCACTGACATGCAGGCCATGTACCAAAAGAGCCCACACGTCAGTGGAAGAACGACGCAGTGTCCTACGTCAGAGTCGAGGGCGCCACTCGCTGCACGCCCGACTGAACACGCCTCCTTGCCGCATTCAAACGCCTCCAGAAAACCCGCCCGTGTGGAAGCCGAGAAACCCACTCTGGACACACGTCCGTTCATGACTAGGCCGGCATTAAATGCAACACTGGCCGAGCTCCTCCCGTCCATCGTCTATTTAATCTCCTATTTAAACGAGGCCAAATGCCGGCCAAGAATCGCACACCTCCGCCGCTCCCCTATCTCCTCCTTCACCATTTTGTCCACTCTTACAATGGCTTACGAAGAGTAGTTATTCTGCATCCAAGCCGGCTGGGTAGCACGCCGGATACGAGCTATGCAACTCGCTGATCCACCTCTCTCCCCTCGCCCGACGGAGCCAGTTGCCGCCCCAAGCTGGCGCGCGGGTCAGCAACTCGCCGCTCCAGGCCAGCTCGACAAGGAGCGGCGCACGGGCGTCGTTGCTGCCGTCCATGCCGCCACCTCGTATCGTGTCTCCCGTTTCTGTGGCCGAGACTCCCATGCCGGAGGTCGCACCATGCAAGCGGCGACAGAAGCCGGGTGCGCAGAGAGCGACGAGTCGGTGGCCTGCGCCTCCGCGTCCGCCACCATCATTGAGGAGAAGTAGAACATGGGAGACCGCTGCCGCTTGGGTCCCATGAAGGCCACCACGGAGGCGAGCCGGCATACACAGCAGGTGTCTTGCCGGATCCTTTTGTTGCGAGGACCTTCGGCAACCCTGCATGGGCTCCTTGAAAGTGGGGAAGCCCCCTTCCACCATCATCGTCGGCATCAGCCAATGATATCAGTTGGGCAGTGGGGAAGTGAGCCATCCTTTGTGTTGTAGCATATACCTCCGGGGCTCCCGGCAATCCGATGGTCGTGCTGCCATACGTGAGGAACAGAAATCGATCAGCGGGCGACCATTTAGGCCAGGTATTATATACATGTGTTGTCTAGAACTAGCACCGCGTAGTTCATTTCAATGTAATGAAATCCATCATGTTTGTATGAAAATCCGGTATTTTATATGATTTCTGTCGTTGTTTATATGAAATATCGCCGTGTTTGCATGAATTTCGTCCGGTTAGTTGAGTTGTTGTCATAATGTGTGCGGCTACGGTTGGATGGCGTAATTTGCGGGTCGCCGGTCGGTCTGCGGGCAGCTCGGGCGGCGTGGTGGGACAAAAAACACACAGCTCATGCGAGCTCGTCTCCAACATGCGCGCTGGAGGATGCATGAGCACCCGAGCCATTCCTTGTTCATCAGTGGCAAAGGCACCGGTGGACAAAAGGGTCGCCAATATTTTGGCTACCCCGGGCAAGATCCAAACAGCCCCTCCCAACAGATTCAAATCCCTCGTTCGCCGTGGAATTTTGCCATGTGTTGTTTTCATGGACTAGCAAGATGCCCGTGCATTGCACAGAACATCAAGATGCATTTTTTACAAAACACCTGTTGTGATTGACCCATGTAGGAGTAATCCCATTTTGTAAAAACTAATGATATCTCGAGAATTTTATCGAATAAATGGTCTTGAGAATTTTATTGGACTCCATTTTTGTATACAAGGCCACAAACCCATATTACAGGTACCAAGGCAAAAATTAATGTCTTCTAAGTCAATGTTGCAAGCCACCTTGTTTCCTTGTTTGCCGTGTAAATTAATCTGTATTCTTCTCTTTCATGCACATCAAGCCAATGGTCACACTCCCGCATGCATGCAAGGGATAATTAATGTCCTTCTTTGCTAGTACTACGAGGCAAAGACCATTAATATTGCATCAATTAGTGTTAGTGGCCTTGTATATCTACAAATTGTAATTTTGATAGTGGCCTTGTATATAAAAAGGGAGGGAGAAAGATGAGAGATAAGGTGAGGAGGAGTGGGGCGTGGTGGTGACTGGTGGTCGGACTGGGCGGAGGCATGGGGATGGACGGCGCATTATGTCTAGGTTTTATCTCTCTCTCACACACGCACACGTAGGTGGGGGACGTGCAAAAAGAGAAGAGGTGCACGCACAACGCACGTACTCCCGTCTCTTTCCCAACCACACCCGCGCGGGTACACGGTGGAGCTCATTTCTGTATGTAAAGGCAGCCCACGTGGTAATTTGACACGTGTACTGGTTGTCCACTTGGTGGAGGGAGGATCATCTACCACGGGTGAACAAACAAATTGCACTTGACGCGTTATGTTAAAAAATAGGCAAACCATGTGGGGCCTACCTTAGAGGCAAGGCTCTATACACTGGAGTACTTTTGATGTGTCCCGTCAACTCGTAGAACAAGGAGAAGCTTGCTTAGTACGCCGTCTCCCCTGCCCACGGGCGCAGTGGCTCGCAGGATGAGGTGAAGCTTGCTTACTAGTAGTAGTACTACTGTACGCCTTACACCCGCTTCCTCGCCCACGGGCGCGGTGGCTCGCAGGACGAGGATAAAATTTTACTACTCCCTCCGTCTACTCCTCGTCCCTACTACCTTGGTTAGAGAGATTATCATATTGTTTGGAATATATATGTCCTTTATTACTCCCTCCATTTACTTATACAAGGCCACTATAAAAAATACATTTTGCATCTATACAAGGCCACAAATAGTAATCGAGACAAAAGTTACTACTCCCTCGTTTCGAGTTTATGGCTCAATTTCAAAATCTCTCCAACCAAGGTAGACGGTGAGTGGTCGAATTAATTTCGTAGTTTGCACAAGTAATTAGTACGCTCATTTTTCTCAAGAAGTTATGTTTACCGAGGCATTAATTAGAACAAATGCATGAATGGACACTAAATTTCCATGAACTTCTACATGCATTGGTGAGTTTTCTCTTGACACTGCTTGCATCAGGTGATCTAACGCACCTCAAAATCCAACATGTGATGGTACTACTACTAGTAGTAGAACTGAGACTTATCAAACGAAAAAACGAAGCAGCAAAAACCCAAGTCGTGTCTTGTACTCCTCCGTCGACGCTCCCTTTCATGAATTTTGTACTTCTTGTCGCCGACATGTGGGATATATAGCAACCGGCTCAACGTGGCAAGCACCAAATAACAGTGCAGAACAACGGGGGAGGGGGGCGCACCCCAGTCGTACTGCCCCAGTAGTAGTAATGAGCAATGAGACGTCAAATCATAATGATGCACCTTCCCAGACGGACAAAGCAACCATTATTTCACACTTCGGTTTACCATCATCTCAAACCATGTAGTACTGCTTCTGCCTCAAGAGGGACACATGCATCGCCTTGGTACGTCATGACACGTGGGACCGCATGACATGCCATGCTCCCCCGTCGATCGCTCGGTAAAATCACCTCATTTTTACTATACTTCCTCTGTATCGGTTTACATGGCATGCACGTCGTTCTAGGTTGAGAATTTAACTGGCTATATATGTGATGAACAGTACTCTAGCCTTTTAAAAATGTCTACTTTTGTACAGTAGTAGTATCGATGGATTGCTCCATGGAGCAAAACTTGCAATTAAAAAAAAGGTGGTACATATAGAGAGCGCTCGTCGCCAAATTATGCATATATTACTATTAAAAAAGCTACTACGTGCTTAAGTGGGGTGCTAAATTCTATTAAAGAAATACTAGTATGTACGTACTAAAGAGTTAAAGTAACGAGAAGAAACATAACATAGTTCTGCAGGGGGATCAACATGACACACCCCTCATATTAAACTAAGCACACCTGAAATTAAACTATGCAACTAATCCGATAGACACTGCATTAGAACCAGCATGAGCAACAACACGGCCACCTTACTCAGAGTCCTCGTCCACGTCCTCGACTTCGTCCTTGTCCCTCTTCCTCTTGGTTGATACTTCTTTGCTTGAACCACACACTTGGCTCTTGCTCTTCATCCAACCCTTGTAGATATTAAAATAAAGGTAGCCATCCATTGTAGCATAGTGGATGTGGTCTATATCTAGTACGTTCCGCTGCCATGCATGACGATGAAACGTGTAATGAGGTTTCTCCAGTTTACCATACGAAGGATGAACCATGGCTCCTGCCAGGGTCAGCATTGAAGGCTGACCACTGGAGGGCAGTAGCCGATTCTTCTGGAGGTCGAAGGGGTTGCCTACAACGAGGCCTATCCGACCCAGGACTCTTTTGTCGTTCATAAAGTCTACAGTAACAAATTTGACTAGGTTGCTCTTGAGGAAGTTCTTAAAATCCTGGCATTCAACGTCGGCATGGCATATGTGGTACATCAAGCATAAGTCATGCACGCAAACCTGGATCACGACGGGCTTCTTCCTCTCTTCCTCCTTTAGATCCTTCTCTCGTCCCAGGACTACGGTGTACTCAACATCTAGCCCAGCGACCCACTCATCATCTGAGTTTTCGAACATGCGTCTCAAGCGAGCAAGGCATCCTTTCACTGTCGCGGAAGAACGAGTGTAGATGACATCGAACTCATCGCCGGTGATGGTTCTAACCTTGTACTCACCACCGATCATGGAGATTTGGGACGCCATGGATTTGGGAGGAGGGTTAGGATTTGTGGAACTGCCATAATGTGAAAGGACGGGACGACTAGGAGTGAACCACCGTAGTATTAAAGGACGTGCGGGGACGAGTAGGAGCGAACTGCCAGCGTGCGAACGGCAGGGTAGTGGCTTTCCATTCTCCCATGATATGGGCTTCCGAGAGCCCTTGGATCTGAGATCGAACGGTTTCATGGCGTGATTCTAGACCTATGGGTGAATATCCTATCCTGGAGGGTTATTCTGCAAATTTTCAGCAACTTAGCATGCGACCGTTCGATCTCAGATCCAAGGGCTGCCAGCAGCCCGTATCATGGTTGCGCCTACCACGACTGTCGCGTCGCTCGCGCGGTCGCGCTCTTGGAGATTTAACATGGTGCGTTAGGCTATTTCATGTTGGCATGTCATACATAGTCATCACTTATTCACTCATAATACACAACAAGGTTAGCTATAAGGTTGGCTATAAGTGTATTTATTTTTTTACTTCTCTCTATCTCTTTCTTCGTAGTATTTATTGCATTTGCCAAGGAGTGACCTCTTCCAATGAAATGGTGCTTAGATGAGGTGCTAAGGGCATTAAATGGCTTAGCAATCAAGTCCCCAATGCATAGGTGCTTAGTTTTTTGTTGCTAAGTTTGCTTCATTTAATTAGATATAGACTCAAAATTGTATTTTCACCTAGGTACACGTGCTTAGAACCCTTTCTTCCTTGGGTGACCAAACTAGTCTCTCTCTTCTTAATTAACTTGCCACATCAGACTTTATGCCTATGCGTCAAGCTTAGCACCTCTAGGAGCAAGTAAGTACAATAGTGGGCTATAAGCCCGCTTTACATGGCATTTTTGCATATGTGGAGGAAAGAGGCAAGGAAAAAGTGGAGAAGTGGGCTCTCATGCAAGAGCCAGCCTCTACATGGTGGAGCATTGGGAGAGGCACCTATATGGAGGTGGTCCGGAATCAAGAGACTCACGTCGGTCGTAGCGCCGCAGTTAAAATGATAATGACAAGTCAAATCATGGGGCCCCACATGTCCAACAGTAACTCGCTGTCAGATCACACAACCCTACGTTTGCAGCAGCCTACTCCCTCATCTTCTCGCGTCTCTGTCGAACCGACTAGGCGGAACTGCCCCGCCTACCATGCAGGAAAAGCCCCGCCCTCGATTTTTAAATACTATACGTTTAGAAACTACATCCGCTTAAGAATCCAATGATATACTTTTTGTGACATAGTAACTCATATTTAGTTAGTCAAATGGATGACCTAGAACTACGTGCACGCCCTATAAACCGAGGCGCCTAAAAAACAAGACAGAGAGGGTAGTTCAGTACGTATCTTTTTAGACCAATATAGTCAGGATTCACCAAGGAGCAAAACCAAGTGGTAGGCTGCTCCTATCGTGTTGGCGTAGCAACTCAAGCAGAGTCAGTCCGCACACAAAATGGCGACACACTTAACAGGATCCCTTTGGGACGTGGCTCATCCACCATCTTGTTCCACGTGCGATGCACCAGATTACAGTTTGGAGCAGCGGTTGGAATTGGAGGCACCCCGGTCGTAGCAACGCAGTAGTAGAAAATGAGCGATGAGGGGTCAAATCACAAAGCCCCACCTTTCTCGCATTAAGCTGGACGGACGAAGCAACCATCATTTCGCTCTAGGGCGCAAGAGCATAAAGAAAAGAGAAAACAATGATGCATGCAGCAGCTACCTAGGGCACCCTAGGGTAGGGGTCTCCACTACAGATCCTTTTTTAAAGCGCCTCCACTACAGATCGGCTTCTCCCTCATCCTCTTGAAGAAAACCAATGATGAGTGTGGCGGTAGGGTTTGTAGGAGTACTATGGCGTGCGGGGCCACGTCGTAGTAAACAAGAGAGGGATTGAGTTCGAGTCGACACCTTAAATATGTGTGGGCCGCTTGGTTTTACGGGAACGAGGCAACATTTTGGGTTCGGGGACCAGTGGAGATATAGTACGTACAAAAAATTATGGACATAGGTTCGACCGAAAGGCAATGATGCATGGGCCCTGCATTTTGATATACCCGGGGCCGCGTGGAATTTGCTACTCTACTCAAAACTAGTAAGGTACACGTGCATTGAACGCATGAGATTTCGAAACCAAATTATGAATAAATACACACTATAGCATGTAAAGCTTTGAGTCATATATGCATGATGTAGATGTTCGTTTAGTTCTTATAGTTCATCTCATTCAAAATCAATTAGTTTTATAAAAATGTTAAGATTCATGGGGTTGTGCGTTGTAAAGCATAAGGTAAAAAACAAATAATGCCAATTCATTTAGAAAAAAAATTCAATTATGATACGGAAGATTCTAGAACGAAGGAGAAGTGCTTGTGTTTTGAGGTTTGTTCATTATGCTTAAGTTCAACCATGGAGTCTTCTAAATTGTACATGTGGCAGATCTGGTGGAATGTTGATGATATCGAACGGCCAGTAGTGCTCGGATTTTCCATCTCTGCACTGTCGGATTAGCTTCATCCAGCGACCATCTTTCAAAGTTATTCGCACACTATATAATTCTTGTGCCATAGTTACATGTCTTCTACTAGTGGGTTGTACTAGCTATTTAGGAATAGAAGACGTATACATGGAAGTTGTAGGGAAAGATATGACATGGAGTATCTCAATTCCTATGAGTAGGGATTGGAAAAGAGATGTCATTTGGTTCACATCATAGGAACATTTCTATTGAATCTAGAGATGACATGTATCTCAATTCCTATGATGAGGGATTAGAAAAGAGATGTACTTTGGTTCATATCATAGGAACTTTTCTATTGAATATACGCTAATGTTTATTTTCCTTTGAAATTATGGTAGTATAGGAATCCATTCATATGAACCAAGTGGCTCTAAAGCTATAGAAATGATATCATGTTTATTTCCTTTGAAATGTGGAGTATATGAATCCATTCCTATGAACCAATTGACTCTAAAGGAAGAAATCCTATAGAAGTCATATCATATAGAGTTCCTATGATATTCCTCCACCCCAAAGGATGGTTGAAGTTGCTGCAGGTGATACGATGGTCTTTCTTTGTAGACTCCTCCCCCATCTTTATAGTTTCCTCTCGAAGATGAATGAAATGATATATACAGGGTATTCTACATGTGCAATTTGGTACATGAAAACTCGGTAAAAGTTTGTGAGGTTTGAATTTTCAATAAAGCTATATGCACTGCATTTTGGAATGGAGGGAGCATACGGTAGTTGCTAACACTCACGTGGAAGATTTCTGTGTAGGAGGAGTGGCTGTTCTGTTAAATGACATGGCAAAACTGACACTGTCGGATGCCAATCTAACGGTTCTTACGACGTTCGTCAGGAAAAGGCTTGTGGCGAACATTTGTCGGATAATGATTTACAGACACATGCATTGCATTGATACGTGTCCCCTCTCTCTCACGCACACGCACCGTCACGAGTCACGACTCTCCCATGTCCTCTCGCACCCACCGTCTATCTGCAGGTAGACGTTACGCACATATGTGCTCTTCACACCCTACCCTCAGAACTTCTAAAAAACAAAAGACGTCGCACACATTTTATTTTAGCTCACACGTCACACACTTATACTATTACTCTAGTGGCGAACGTTCTTTGGGCATAGTATATTGTACTCTCACGAAGAGAAGCGGTGCACGGACGCACTAGTTCTCTCACACCCACTCGCGGGTACATGTAGGAGCGCATTTTTTTGAAGCTGGTACAACAAAATCACTCCACTATATATATAAGCAGGAGCCTTAGCGCTTGCTTTACTAGGGTTCCTCTCGTTCACTCTCTCATGCTCTCCAGATATAAGCAAGACATAGGTGGCCACACTCTCTCAGCTCACGGCTGGTCACAAATCCAGCCGGACAACCTCAACCGGGGCAGGGGTGTAGGTGCATCGTTCATGCTATCGTCAGCGGCGAGGGAGGAGACCAACAGCTGCCCGCGCGTCCTGATTGGCGGCCGTGTCGTTCTCTCCGAGAGAGCGCCGGCTCGGGAGGGCCTCCGACCCCTTCTTCCTCCCTGCGGTATTGTGGCCAAGATGCGGCCTCCCGACGTCGTCTTTGCCACATGCCGACGACCCTCACGTATATATTTCTTTGAAACCTGCCTTGCTCTACTGCCCTAGATCCCCACTTGGCTTCGTGTGGATCTTTTTCTACTCCCGTTCGTTGTTCCAAAGTCAACTAGAATTTTACTATTATTAGAGGTAAAGCTAGTTCATACAGTCAACTCTAAGAGTTGGTTCAAATAGGGAAGAAAGTGGGAAAGGTGTAGCATGAATCTAGGACTTGGTTCTAAGAGGAAACGGGGGAAAGTAGTAGATACTGGCTACCCAACCGGTCTCTTGGTTGAAAAGATGAAGAAATCATGGTGGATGGCGAAGGGTGGGGGAGAGTGGACCTATCTCTTGGTTGAAAAGGAAAGAAAGTGATGGGTGTTGGGGGACAACGCAAATGAGAATGAGCAGGTCTAGATTTCCTGTGCTCACATAGGAAAATGTTGCCGAGGAGATAAAAAATGGGACAAATGCAGACATGCTGCCTGAGTGTTTGTCACTCTTGGCAACCACATCTGCCTCACCACTTTAGGCCCCTGCTGTCCCTAAGCCCATATCGCTACCGTTAATGTAAAATCACATGAAGCATTAAGCAATGCCACCTAATGTCACTATAACTAATGGTCTAGTGTCGTCGATAAATTGAAGCAATGCCACCACCATTTTATGAAGTGCTTCTGTCTTGCTTTATTTCCCATGAATTGTGTTTTTGCAGTTACACTTAAATCTCACACCGCTAACATTGCTTCATCCCAGTGGAACTGCACAGATTTGATTGCACATTTACTGACCATGTGCTACTCTCATGACCGTAATACTAATGCTATTGTTCTGCATGTTAATCTAGTGGCAGTGTTGATGTGATGTGATGCTACTTACTTAAGGGCACTTTCATACTGTCAATCTAGTGCCAATTATAACACAATAGATGATGTTGTTAATCATACGCCACTACAAATATCTGTCACTGTTTAAATAACAGTATTTTGTATTTGCGCAAATAGGGATGTATGTCTCCATATTTTTTCGGGATGTCTATCTCCGTATCGTTTCTATCCGTGCAATCAAAAGCACACACCTCGGTTTTAGTAGAACTACGCAAAATGAGATGGCTATCCCTCACTATTGTCGTCTAACCACCCGTCTTCCAGGTATTCCTACATTGGTAGTTACTAGGTAGAATGACCAACACAATCTAAAATAAGTTGATTCGTATGTTTTACTTCCTGATTGCAGTGTAGGGACGAGCAAAAAAAACTGCATCCTAGTCCAGAATGCACTTTCTACCAGTTCATCCATGGACCGAGGACTACCCGGCATGGCTGCACGGTGGTTTTTTGGACAGGTGCGCGGACAAGAGGCATTGTGGTCTGCTTATTTCTGCAAATAGCGGTGCTTAAATTTAGTGGAATGCACAAGAATTTCAGCTGGTCAGTACACTACATGGTTTAGTTCAGCATTCCAGCTGAGACCACAATTATAATTGGTTATTCTGGAATGAGAGAACCTAACCCTGGATGGTGGCAACAGGAAAAAACTAGAGTGAACTCCAGGAAATTTAAGCCTGTCGGGAGGCCCTTTGCTCAAAGAAGCCTTGCTTGTTTTTTCCTGATTTGTAAATTTTCTCACAACTTTGTCTTTTGCTATGAACTAGTATATGTTTGTTATATTCTATGAATCATTGAGATGTATAAAATTGCTTAACTTATGCTTTTCAAGTTTTTTATGAAGCCGAGTTTGATGTGAGTGTTCCACATGAACGCTGGACTAGCGTGTGAACATTTGGAATTTACATTGTGGCCTCAGTTAACTGCATGAACCACTGTAAGAAGATACATAGTTGCTTATATGTCAGACAACAGATTGTTGATTGTTAGATGGTCGATAGTGAAAGCACAAGCACTCCCTGGGTGGTTTTGGTAATTAATGTCAACATATCTCTTGTTGGACTAACACTTTTACCTAGTATGTTTCAGGTAAGTTCAACAATGAAGTGGCATGGACTAGAGGATGTGGAACCCCTTCAAGATGCTAAGGACAAAGGATTGGCTCAAGCTCAAAGCACAAGACTCTATATTTTTCTATTTTAGTGATCCAAGATCACATCGAGTCTATAGGAAAAGCCAATACTGTCAAGAAGGGATGAGGTGTTGCTTAATGGCTTGCTTGCTCAAAATGCTTAGTGATATGCTCCAAAGCCCTCAACTACCTTATCACATACACATATGACCTAAACCAAAAGTTCAACTCGGCCCTACCGATTCTTTCCATCCGGCGCCACCGAGTTCATATGGCATAGCCACTGCCACAAACCCTAGTCAAATCGGTCTCATTGATAGGGATCTCGGTCTCACCGAGATGGGATTGTAATTCTTCTGTGTATGTCCATCACCAAAATCGGTCCAACCGAGTTCGTGTAATCAGTCCTACCGACAATACAATGCAAACTCTCTGTTCCTCTTCGTAACATTTCGGTCCAACCGAGATGAGCGAATCGGTCCCACCGAGTTTGCCTGACCAACTCTCTAGCTAGCTTATTACCAAAATCGGTCCAACCGACTTTGTGTAATCGGTCTCACCGAGACTACATTATGCCCTAACCCTAACCATATCTCCCACCTAGTTGACATGTCGGTCCCACTGAAAATCCTAAGGTCACACTATTTGCTAAATCGGCCCGACTGAGTTTCACGATTCGGTCCCACCGAGATTGGTAAGTTGTGTGTAACTGTTAGATTTTGTGTGGAGGCTATATATACCCCTCCACCCACTCTTCATTCATGGAGAGAGCCATCAGAATGTTCCTACACTTCCAGCATTCATTTTCTGAGAGAGAACCACCTATTCATGTGTTGAGACCAAGATATTCCGTTCCTACCGTATGAATCTTGATCTCTAGCCTTCCCCAAGTTGATTTCCACTCAAATCTTCTTTCCACCAAATCCAAATCCTGTGAGAGAGAGTTTAGTGTTGGGGAGACTATCATTTGAAGCACAAGAGCAAGGACTTCATCATCAACACACCATTTGTTACTTCTTGGAGAGTGGTGTCTCCTAGATTGGCTAGGTGTCACTTGGGAGCCCCCGACAAGATTGTGGAGTTGAACCAAGGAGTTTGTAAGGGCAAGGAGATCGCCTACTTCGTGAAGATCTACCCTAGTGAGGCAAGTCCTTCGTGGGTGACGACCATGGTGGGATAGACAAGGTTGCTTCTTCATGGACCCTTCGTGGGTGGAGCCCTCCGTGGACTCACGAAGTAGTTACCCTTCATGGGTTGAAGTCTCCATCAACGTGGATGTACGATAGCACCACCTATTGGAACCACGACTCAAAAATCTCCGTGTCTCCAAATTGCGTTTGCACACGCCAATCCCATCCCTTTACATTCTTGCAATTTGCATGCTTTACATTCCGCTGCTCATATACTCTTTGCATGCTTGCTTGATATGTATCGTGATTGTTAAACTTGTGCCAAAACTCCACTTCAACTTAAAGAAATTAAAAACTGCAACTTTTCTTGCTTAGTGTCTAATCACCCCCCCCCCTCTAGACACCTCTTCTCGATCCTTTAAATTGGTATCAGAGCCTTGGTTTCCATTGCTTTGGTTTAAACACCATTGGAGGAAGATGGATGAGTCTACTTTGGGGAGTCTTAGACATAGAGTGCCTATACTTGATGGAGAGTACTTTCATGAGTGAAAAAATGAGATGCTTGTGATTTTTAATGAATATCATTTGAACAAGTACATTGCTAGCCCTTGTGCACCTCATGTTGATCCTATGCATCGTACCCTTGATGAGTCAATTGACATGGTTCGCAATCTTAGAACTGTTAATCTTATCACTAGAGGCTTGCCTAGAAACTTGATTGGAAGTTTGCCTACTCTTGAGTGTGCCTACACTATATGGAAATTTCTTGAGGAACGTTTTCCAAATTATTCCTTGAAAAATCTAGATGAAATTCTCCATAAGTCTATTGCATTGAGTAAGATGAATTCCAATGATCCTATGTTTGGTGATTGTCTATTTGAGGTTACAAACCTTATGCATGCCAAAGGAGATGTTGGAATTATTAGTGATATTATTTCCGAAGCTATTAAAATTCATAAAGAAGATCATTGTCAAGCTCAATCTAACGAATCACCCTCTCTAGGAATTGATCCACCACATGATGATGTTGAACATGGATACTATGAGGAGGATGAGGATAGTGACTTTGATCTTGATGATGCAATGAGACACTTTGGTCTTATGGCAAATCTTCGGGGATATATGGCAGGAGGAAAGGAATGGGTTCTTGATAGTGGATGTACCGATAACATGACCGGAGATAAAGATATGTTTCGTGAGCTTGCTGAAAACGACGGCCCCCGAAAGTATGTCACTTTTGGTGATAACTCAAAGGGTAAGGTGGTTGGCCTCGGTAAGGTGGCCATCTCACATGATAGCTCCATTAAAAATGTCATGCTCATTGAATCTCTTAGCTACAACTTACTTTCAGTATCTAGACTTGCTGATTTTGGTTTCAATGTCCTATTCACTGAAGTAGATTGCCAAGTATTTCGTAGAGATAATCATAAAATGGTCTTTACCGGTATACATAGAGGTGATCTTTACATTGTTGATTTCACTTAAAAGGCTCAACCTAGAACTTGCTTTATTGCTAAATTCTCTAAAGGTTGGTTGTGGCATAGACGACTAGGTCATGTGGGCATGCGAAACCTTGACAAGCTTATTAAAGGAAATCATATCCTTGGTGTTAACGATGTCATATTTGATAAGGATAGACTTCGCAGCGCTTGTCAAGCAGGTAAACAGGTTGGAGGAAGGCATCCCGTGAAGAACATCATGACCACAAGGAGGCCACTCGAGGTACTTCACATGGATCTTTTTGGTCCCAACGCTTACAAAAGTCTCGGTGGAAATTCTTTTGGTCTAGTTATAGTTGATGATTTTTCAAGATTAGCGTGGGTGTTCTTTCTCGATGATAAATCGCAGGTCCAATTGATCTTCAAAAACTTCGCTAGGAAGGCCCAAAATCAATTTGAAGTGAAGATCAAGAAGGTTCGCAGCGACAATGGAACGGAGTTCAAGAACGCAAATGTGGATACCTTTCTTGACGAAGAAGGGATTTCACATGAGTTCTCGGCTACGTACACACCTCAACAAAATGGAGTTGTTGAGAGGAAGAACCGAAAACTCATCAAAATGGCGAGAACGATGCTTGATGAGTACAAGACGCCGAAGCACTTTTGGGAAGAAGCGGTTGAGACAGCTTGTCATGCAACAAATCACTTGTATCTTCACAAGCTACTTGGCAAGACGGCATACGAGCTCCTCACCGGTAACAAACCCCAAGTTGGATACTTTCGAGTATTCGGCTCAAAGTGCTACATTCTTGATAAGCATCATCGTTGTAAATTTGCTCCTAAGTCTCATGAAGGTTTCCTACTTGGTTATGGCTCAAACTCTCACACTTACTGTGTCTACAATAATTTCACCCGAAAGGTTGAAGAGACGGTAGCTGTGAAGTTTGATGAATCCAACGGCTCGCAAGTAGAGCAATTGCCAATTGATGTAGGAGACAAAGACCCCTAGGAAGCAATCCAATACTTGTCTATTGGCAAGATTCGTCCAACGGGGGTGAAGGAGAGTACCTCGTCCGTCCAAGTGGAAGCTTCTACCTCACGACAAGGTGGACCAAGAGTTGATACGGAAGCATCCACAAGTGGGACATACCAAGATGAACTTCAACAACCTCCTTCTCCACCACGACAAGAGAACGACAACATCAACAATGAAGAAGGCCGAGAAGAAGAACAAGATGAAGAAGATGTTCCACCAAGATCCAAGCAAAAGCTTTCACGAGTTCGAGCAAGAGTTGCTAAATACCATCCCGTCGAGCAAATCTACAATGATATCAAAACCGGGAGAATCACTCGCTCTAAAACTCATTTAGCTAACTTTTGTGAACACTATTCATTCATCTCTAGCATTGAACCTATGAAGGTTGAAGAAGCTTTGGAAGATCCAGATTGGATAAATGCCATGCATGAATAGCTACACAACTTTGAGAGAAATCAAGTTTGGACATTGTTTGAGAAGCCCGACAACAACCACAACATCATCGGTACCAAATGGGTGTTTCTAAACAAGCAAGATGAAGATGGACAAGTAGTTCGCAACAAAGCACGTCTCGTCGCCCAAGGCTACACTCAAGTCGAAGGTATGGACTATGGTGAGACATATGCCCCCATTGCTAGACTTGAGTCCATTCGCATCTTACTTGCCTATGCTAATCACCATGATATCACCTTGTACCAAATGGACATTAAAAGTGCTTTTCTAAATGGTGAAATAGAGGAGGAAGTTTATGTTAAGCAACCTCCTAGATTTGTCAATCCTAAGAAGCCTAATCATGTTTACAAACTTCACAAAGCTCTTTATGGTGTTAAACAAGCTCCTAGAGCTTGGTATAAATGCTTGACCAAGTTCCGTATTGAAAAAGGCTTTGAAATTGGAAAAATTGATTCTATTCTTTTTACTAAAAGGGTTAATGGAGAACTATTTGTATGCCAAATCTATGTTGATGATATTACATTTGGTTCAACTAACCCTCACTTTAGTGAAAAGTTTGGAAAGCTAATGTCGGAGAAGTTTGAGATGTCGATAATGAGTTAACTCAAATTCTTTCTCAGTTTGCAAATCAACCAAACTAAGGAAGGTACCTTTGTCTCTCAAACAAAGTACACCAAGGAATTATTCAAGAAGTTCAATATGCAAGAATGCAAAGGTATGACTACACCCATGCCTACTAGTGGATATCTTGATTTGACCAAAGATGGTGAACCGGTTGATCAAAAGGTATATCGCTCTATAATTGGTTCATTGTTATATCTATGTGCTTCATGTCCCGATATTATGCTAAGTGTGTGCATGTGTGCACGATATCAAGCCGCTCCTAAAGAATGTCATCTTAAGGCTGTGAAAAGGATAGTGAGATACTTAATCCATACACCAAATTTTGGCATTTGGTATCCAAAGAGGGCCTCTTTCAATCTTGTTGGCTACTCCGACTCAGACTATACCAGTGACAAGGTTGATAGAAAGTCCACTTCGGGTACTTGTCAATTTCTTGGTAGATCTCTTATGTCTTGGTCTTCCAAGAAACAAAACTCGGTATCCTTATCCACTGCCGAAGCGGAATACATTGCCGCTGGTTCATGTTATGCTCAATTACTTTGGATGACCCAAACTCTTAAAGATTATGGGATATATGTGAAACATGTTCCATTGCTTTGTGACAATGAAAGTGCTATCAAGACTGCTCACAATCCCGTGCAACACTCTCGAACTAAGCATATTGAAGTTCGTCATCATTTTATTCGAGATCATGTTGCCAAAGGGGACATTAATCTTAAACATGTTTGCACCGATAAGCAATTAGCGGATATTTTCACTAAACCACTTGATGAGAAAGTGTTTTGCAGGTTAAGAGGTGAATTGAATATCATTGATTCTTCAAACTTGGAGTAGGAACTCCATTTGATACATGCAAGACATGATCCTATGACTAATCCTTGATATTTCTCTTATGATGATAATCTTATGTCTTGGATATATTTGCACCTTGCATGTTATCTAACCCGTGTAGGTACTTGGATGAATCTAAATCTATGAGATAGCAACTCACTCACATCTTGAGCAATCTTTACATCACCAAGTCTCTACACAATGGTGGTTGAAGACAAGGAAGCACGAAACCTTTCAAACATATCCTTTGACAAATTCTATATTGAGTTTCATGATTGTCATTTTGGATACACAAGTGCTCTTCCTTGCAAAAACTAATCCATGTAGGTAGATGAAATCAAATTCCAAGTGGTGCTCCCAACTCTTGATGAGCTACATCAACCTCGAGCAACCCACATAAGTTCAACTACATGATCATGATCAACACCACCACCCAAGGTATGTTATTCCATCTTAGAGAAGCTTTACTCCAAGTCATGAGTCAAAGCAACTCGACAAGATGTGAATACATCAAGATGCTTAAACAAAAAATGGTAACCCCATTTTGAGCTTAAACGATGAGTATGACCTATGATCAAGTGATCTCACTTGACTCCTAAGTCAATATACTCTAACATAGGTGAATTTGTCGCCGACCAATCCTAGATGAAGTTCTCTCGTGTCTCCTTTCTGTGCTCTTGCATTTGTATCATGCATATTGGTTTCCCCTTTCAAAAAAAACTTCATCTAGATTTCTTTTCTTTTAATTTCTGTTCTGCATTCCCTGTATCCAATTCATTGCAAATCTTTCAGTTAATTCCTTGCAAATCTTTGTGAAATATTACTTGTCTAGTGAGCTGAGGTGACAAGTGTTTTCTCTGCGATGAACTCAGTCTCACCGGTCTGATGTCTTCGGACCAACCGAATCCCTTTCGGTGCAACCCAAGCACACAACTCGGTGCCACCGATTTCACTACAGGAAAGATAACTTGCCATTTGTTCCTGCATTCTTTGTGATCCAGCTCCACTCAATGATTCTTGTCCTCTACCCGCATCACATTCAACTTGCTGCTTTGTTCTGTGACTCAAGGTTCAAACCCATTTGTAACAAATATCCAGAAGAACCCTTCTTGGAAATTGATGTCAAAGGGGGAGAGAGAGAGATCACATCAAAGCTTAATCATATCTATAGGGGGAGAGAATACTCAAGGGGAGAAAGAGTAATCATCAAGGACCCCAGATGCTTGGTGTTCAAGAGGAGAGAAGTCACATGTCTTCAAGAAGGGAAAGACATGTTCATATTTGTTTGTTTGCATTAGCTCTATTTACTTTTTCTTTGAGCTCTAATTTTCTGTTCTCTATCTTCTCCCAGTATCCCATGCTAGATTCAGGGGGAGCAAGACATCTAAGGGAAGGAAATTCTTAAATTCATTGCACATCTTTACCTTTGGGGACATGTCTATATTCAATGTGGTACTTAGTACTCACTCTACATGTCATCCCAGTCTTGGTTCTCTTGTGGTTTCTTTTGTTTGCTTTGGCTAGTAGGTGTATCTGTGTTATCTAACCTTGTTTATGTATGTTCATTTCATCCTAAGCCAACTCAAGACCACAAGGTAAGTATATGCATCACAGTCATGTGTATGAGGAATTCTCACTGATGTACATACTGTTTGCAAGAAGGACTCATGAGCATGGAGGTACATTTCCCAAATTCACATCTTTTGCTCTGATGCATATAGCCAAGATACATGTAACACATTGCTTACTCTGTCATGCTTATGCATTCACACGCTCCTATATTCCATATTTACATAATTGCATACATGTAGGGGGAGCCTATGCATGTTACATGTCTTTCCAAAGCTTTACTTGTTATTCTCTATATCTTTATCTAAAGCTTTGATGTATGTTGTCATCAATTACCAAAAAGGGGGAGATTGAAAGCACAAGTGCTCCCTGGGTGGTTTTGGTAATTAATGTCAACATATCTCTTGTTGGACTAACAATTTTACCTAGTATGTTTCAGATAAGTTTAACAATGAAGTGGCATGGACTAGAGGATGTGGAACCCCTTCAAGATGCTAAGGACAAAGGATTGTCTCAAGCTCAAAGCACAAGACTCTACATTTTTCTATTTTAGTGATCCAAGATCACATTGAGTCTATAGAAAAGCCAATACTATCAAGAAGGGATGAGGTGTTGCTTAATGGCTTGCTTGCTCAAAATGCTTAGTGATATGCTCCAAAGACCTCAACTACCTTCTCACATCCACATATGACCCAAACCAAAAGTCCAACTTGGCCCTACCGATTCTTTCCATCCAGCGCCACCGAGTTCAGATGTCATAGCCACTGCCACAAACCCTAGTTAAATCGGTCTCACTGATAGGGATCTTGGTCTCACTGAGATGAGATTCGAATCTCTCTGTGTATGTCCATTACCAAAATCGGTCCAACCGAGTTCGTGTAATCCGTCCTACCGAGATTACAATGCAAACTCTCTGTTCCTCTTCGTAACATTTCGGTCCAACCGAGATGAGCGAATCAGTCCCACCGAGTTTGCCTGACCAACTCTCTTGTTAGCTTATTACCAAAATCGGTCCAACCGAGTTTGTGTAAACGGTCTCTCCGAGATTACGCTATGCCCTAACCCTAACCATATCGGTCCCACCGAGTTGACATGTCGGTCCCACCAAAAATCCTAACGGTCACAATATTTGCTAAATTGGTCCGACCGAGTGTCACGATTCGGTCCCATCAAGATTGGTAAGTTGTGTGAAACGGTTAGATTTTGTGTGGAGGCTATATATACCCCTCCACCCACTCTTCATTCGTGGATAGAGCCATCAGAACGTGCCTACACTTCCAGTATTCATTTTCTGAGAGAGAACCACCTACTCATGTGTTGAGACCAAGATAGTCCATTCCTACCTGAAAGTGAAACTATCCCTGGGTGGTTTTGGTAATTCCTAACAACATATATCTCATTGATATAATACTACTTCAAGATAAATATTTCAGGAAAGCTCAATGATTGGAATGGCATGGATGAGAAAAGTGGATCCCTCAAAAGGCTAAGGACAAAAGGATTGGCTCAAGCTCAATGCTCAAGACTCTACATTTTCTATTTTAGTGATCCAAGATCACATTGAGTCTATAGGAAAAGCTAATACTATCAAGGAGGGATGAGGTGTTGCTTAATGGCTTTCTTGCTCAAAATGCTTAGTGATATGCTCCAAAGCCCTCAACTACTTTCTCACATCCACATATGACCTAAACCAAAAGTCCAACTCGGCCCCACCGATTCTTCCTATCCCGCGCCACCGAGTTCAGATGTCATAGCCACTGCCACAAACCCTAGGCAAATCAGTCTCACCGATAGGGATCTCGGTCTCACTGAGATGGGGTTGTAATCTCTCTGTTTCCCTTCGTAATGTTTCAATCAAACCGAGATAAGCGATTGGTCCCACCGAGATTACAATGCAAACTCTCTATTTCCTTTTCGTAACATTTTGGTCTTACCGAGATGAGCAAATCAGTCCCACCAAGTTTGCCTGACCAACCCTCTGTGTATCCATTACCAAAATCGGTCTCACCGAGTTTCTGTAATCGGTCTCATCGAGATTACGTTATGCCCTAACCCTAATCATATTGGTCCTACCGAGTTGCATGTCGGTCCTACCGAATATCCTAACGGTTACATCATTTCCTGAATCGGTCCGACCGAGTTTCTCAATTCGGTCCCACCGAGATTGGTAAGTTGTGTGTAACGGTTAGTTTTCGTGTGGAGGCTATATATACCCCTCCACCCACTCTTCATTCATGGAGAGAGCCATCAGAACATGCCTACACTTCCAACATACATTTTCTGAGAGAGAACCACCTACACTTGTGTTGAGGCCAAGATATTCCATTCCTACCATATGAATCTTGATCTCTAGCCTTCGCAAGTTGCTTTCCACTCAAATATTCTTTCGACCAAATCCAAATCCTATGAGAGAGAGTTGAGTGTTGGGGAGACTATCATTTGAAGCACAAGAGCAAGGAGTTCATCATCAACACACCATTTGTTACTTCTTGGAGAGTGGTGTCTCCTAGATTGGCTAGGTGTCACTTGGGAGCCTCCGACAAGATTGTGGAATTTAACCACGGAGTTTGTAAGGGCAAGGAGATCGCCTACTTCGTGAAGATCTACCCCTAGTGAGGCAAGTCCTTCGTGGGTGACGGCCATGGTGGGATAGACAAGGTTGCTTCTTCGAGGACCCTTCATGGGTGGAGCCCTCCGTGGACTCGCGCAGCCGTTACCCTTCGTGGGTTGAAGTATCCATCAACGTGGATGTACGATAGCACCACCTATCGGAACCACGACAAAAACAGCTGTGTCTCCTATTGTGTTTGCACTCTCCAAACCCTTCCCTTTACATTCTTGCAAGTTGCATGCTTTACTTTCCGCTGCTAATATACTCTTTGCATGCTTGCTTGAATTGTGTTAAGATTGCTTGACTTGTGCAAAGTTGCTAAAATCTGCCAAGAACTAAAATTGGGAAAAGGATAGATTTTATTTGGTCAAGTAGTCTAATCAGCCCCCCCCCCTCTAGACATACTTTCGATCCTACAAGTGCTCCATTTCCTTTGATCTCCTTAGCTTTTGGTGGTCATAGCCTTGGTTTCACAACCTAGGAGAGTATGGCGTCTAGCGAGGGAAATTACCACCGTAGAGGTCCTTACTTTGATGGTACTAATTATGCTAGTTGGAAGCATAAGATGAAAATGCATATTCTTGGACATAACCCCGCCGTTTGGGTTATTGTGTGTATTGGCTTGCAAGGTGAATTCTTTGATGGGAGAGAACCAAACCGTGAAGCTACCATGGAAGAGTTGAAGATGCTGCAATACAACGCTCAAGCTTGTGATATCCTCTTCAACGGATTGTGCCCCGAAGAATTCAACAAAATCAGCCATCTTGAGAATGCAAAGGAAATTTGTGATACTTTGATTGATATGCATGAAGGTATCGAGTCCGTCAAGGAATCCAAGTTGGATGTGCTTCAAAGTCAGCTTGACAAGTTCGAAATGAAGGATGGTGAAGGCGTCGCGGAAATGTACTCTAGGCTTGCTCTTATCACAAATGATATTGTCGGCTTAGGAAGTGAAAAGATGACCGACAAATTCATCATCAAGAAGATCCTAAGAGCTTTGTACGGAAAATATGATACCATGTGCACATTGATCCAAATGATGCCCAATTACAAAGATCTCAAGCCAATGGAAGTCATTGGAAGAATTGTTGCTCATGAGATGTCACTCAAGGATAAAGAGGATCTCCACAACAAGTCAAGTGGTGCTTACAAATCCTCATGTGAAGCTCCCACATCATCAAGTGAGAAACAAACCTTCAATGAAGAATTGAGCCTAATGGTGAAGAACTTCTACAAGAGTAGAAGCAAGGGAAGAAGTTCCAAGTCAAGGTCTTACAATGACAAAAGATCTTCTAGTCGTGAGCGTAATTGCTACAATTGTGGAAGACCGAGAAGAATCACCATCAAGAGAGAGAAGGAGTAGAGATGATCGTTATGAACGAAGAACATCCCGGAGAAGCAAGGATTCAGAAAGGAAGGACAAGTCATCAAGGAGCTACACAAAATGAAGACATCAAGCTCATGTTGGTGAATGGGTATCCGGCTCCGACTCCGACAATCACTCCGAGAGAAGCTATCACTCCGACTCTGAATATACTCAAGATGAAGGTGTTGCCGGTCTAGCACTTGTGTCAACCAACTCCTACGACATATTTGATTCACCAAATGAAGGACTTGGAAGATGCTTCATGGCTAAAGTCCCAAAGGTATCACACCCCGAGTATGTTGATTTCAATAGTGATGAAGATGACTTGTTAGGTGATGATGATTTACTTGTTGACAACTCCAGTGATGAATACTATGATGAAATGTCAATTAATCATGCTAATAAAGATAAAACGAATGACAATGATAAGGAGAAGATTGAGTTCCTAACTAAAGAACTAAACACTCTTAAGTTAGCTCATGAAACTACCTTAGGAGATCATCGAGAACTTTTAAGAACTCATGAGAAGTTACGCTTTGAAAAGCTCAACCTTGAGCAAGAACATGAGTTTTTAAAAGCAATCAATGATGCTCTTTGCAAGAAAAGTTCTTCTTACATTGCCAAGCATTTACTCTTATCTACTTACATGCCTCAAGTCAAGTCTAGTAACAAGAACAAGAAAGATTCTTCCTCTAGTAGTAACAATAATCATGCTAAATCCAATGTTGTTGCTTCTAGTAGTTCTCTTGACTCCACTAATGATTCTCTTAGCCAAGTTACACTTGAGCAAGAAAATAGCTTATTGAAGGGAATTATAGAGAAAGGTGTTTACAAGAGCCTTGCCGAGAGTAAGCAATTCAAGGAAATTGTATGCAAGCAAGGAAGGCACCGGAAGAACCAAGGTGTTGGTTTTGAACGAAAGTTCAATGCCAATGGAGTTGAGTGGGAAGAAGATCAATACCTCAAGACGAAGTTTGTTCCTCAACAAGAGAAGTATGATCCTACTTCTTTCAAAGTGACACAAGCTCAAGATGATCTTCCACCACAAGACCACAAGCAAAAAGGCAAGGACAAGCTTCAAGAGGAGATTGATGCATTTGAAGAAGCTCCTAAGGCCTTGGTCAAGTGGGTTCTGAAGACTACATCAAGTTCTACTTCATCGAGTACAACTACAACTCCAAGGATTCCCATCAAGATGATGTGGATCCCGAAGAAGAAGAACTAGAGAGTTCTTGAGGGTGACTCTGCCAACATATTTCATTCTTATCATTTTGGCAAGGACAAGTGCAATCAACTTCCACATCTTGCACTAGTTCAAGGAGTCACAAACCCTCTTGTTGGTAAGACAAGGGAGAAGGTAACGTAATGCTTTCATGGACATCATCTTGTGTGCGCATCACTCTATGTCTATGGATATCCTTGTTTGTTCCTTGTGGGACTAACCCGTGTAGGTATTGAGAGTGCAACTCACTCCAAAAGGATTGCTCCAAATGATCTACATCAACATTGAGCATCCACATCTTCAACACCTACATGAAGTCATCATCTACAAAACCCATGTTTAGTTCATCCCTATTAGGGGGGATCTCACATCTAGGGGGAGCTTTACTCTAAGAATTGAGTCAAAGCAACTCTAATGGTGTGAACACAACAATGCTTTATGTAAAAGTGGTAACCCCACGTGTGCTTAAATGATGAGTATGACCTATGTTCAAATGTTCTCATTTGACTCCTAAATCAATATGCTCATATATAGATGACCTAGTCATCGCCAATTGCTTGATAGATGCTAGAATGGCTGTGCATGCTTTGTCACATATTTCATTTGCCATTTTATTGTGTGAGCATGATGGTTGCATAATTTACCCATTCGAGGACATCCACTTGTAGTTTTGATTGTTTGGTTTCTTTTCTTTTTGCCAAGTGGATGGACAAGAATGCCTAAGAACCTTCTCTAGCTATCTATGCTTTTCTTGTCTCAAACTCTATTCATGCTACATCACAAAGTTTGATCAAGTCAGATTCGAACCACTATGTGTGAGGAGCACTCGGAGTCCCTGATTCGTCGTAGACTTAAACTTCCACAACCTCTTTGTGCGTTTCGGTCTGACCGATTCATCCATTCCGGTCATACCGAGATCACTAAGTTGATCTAGGTTTTCAATCTCGGTGCAACCGATTTGAACTTTTCGGTCACACCGAGTTGCAGTAACTGCTTGCAGTTATGCATCTCGGTGCCACTGAGTTGTTCAACTCGGTCACACCAATAGGGTCAGGCTATATATACCCCCGGGCCAAAATTTGGAAATTCTTTCGAACCTCTTCGCCCGCGCACAGCCTGCTCTGCCTCCTCAGGTCTCCGGATCATCCTCCTCGTCGCCAGCGACCTCCAGCCGCTGGTCTCCGCCGCTGTCAACGGGATTCTACTCTGTCGTTGCCGCCGTAGCAAGTCCATCGCCGCATAAGGGTATCAATTTGAATCTTTGTGCTATTCCCAACTCTGATTCCTAGCACATTGCGTTGCCATGTATCTTGCCACGATTGAGATCTTCCTATCCAGCGAAATCACTCCGTAGATTAGTTTTGGATTGAAAATTTAGGGTTAGGTTTCCGCCGAACTCATCTCGGACCGACCGAGTTGTAGAAATCGGTCCCACCGATTTGGCTCAGGCCAGTTCACATGTGATTCTCGGTCTGACCGAGAATTGCAAATCGGTGTGACCGAGTTCAGGACTTTGTGAAACCCTAGCAGTCTCGGTGCCACCGAACTATGACTCGGTCTGACTGAGTTCACTAGTTTAGGTTCAAAAGGCTGCTTTGGTATCACCGAGTTTACAAATCGGTACCTCCGAAATGCTTTCTGTGGAAAACTAAAACTAAGTGTTTGACTCAAATTCTTTTGCAAAAACCTCTTTGCATTGTGATGCTCATCCATTCTACCTCATCTATATCTATTCACAGGGTCTGCTGTCAGAGTTTGCACCATGTCATATCAGAGTGACAGATAGAATAAGTCTGAGGAGCAAGTTCAGATGAGTGAGGGCACTAGTCCCTCTAGCAGCTATGATGATGGCAGCAGGAGCACACCCAGCAACTTGCCAAGGCAGCCACCAGGGCCAGAAAGAAGAAGACCTCAGATTCTGAGGATGAGGACTATGTGGCTGTTGAGGATGAGGCCACCTCAAAGAAGAAGGTGCTGAAGAAGGAATATGGCTCAGTTGCATCCACTAAGCCGGGAATGCATAAGAAGGCACCTGCAAGAAGGATTCCCACTTCCAAACCTAGGAAGGTTGCCACTGGTGAAACCATGAAGTTCACCATTGAGTCTGAAGATGAAGCTGCTGGCCAAGATAAGAAAAAGAAGAGAGTCAGAACCACTACTGCCAAAGTACTTGGCAAGCCCTCTATGAGGAGAGACTCTGAAGATGAAGAGGAAGAGGTTGTTGCACTAGCACCTAAAGATCAAAAGCTGATGGGAGATGCTATAAGATCAGGGGCTGCTCCATCTAAGCCCAAAGATGCTCCCAAGGCTGCTGCTCCAAAACCCAAGTCTGCACCCAAGAGGAACACCAGGAGTATTCCAGCTGCAGAGAAGAACAAGGCCCCAATGTCTGAAGCTGCTGATGAAGAAGATGATGACTCACTAGTCTTGAGAAAGCTGAAGCCCAAGATCCCAGATCATAATGATGCTCACCCAGTTGCAGAAGACATGAAGCTCAGAAAGGATGCAGGTCTTAGACAGTGGAGACTGACTGGCCCCTATGATGTCAGGAGAAGAACTGTTGTGGACTACAGGTTCCATACTAAGGAACAACAGGATTTCTATGAGACAGTGCTGCTTGACAAGAAGCCCATAGTTTGTGATATGAGATGGGTTGACTGGGACTATATCAAGAAGAATGAAGAGCACTATCCTGGAGTTTATGACAGTTTCAAGTCTTGTGGAGTAGTAGGCTTTGTTGGGCAGAAGCTCACAAAGTGGAATGATGAGCTCATTATGCAGTTCTACTCCACAGCTCATTTCTACCCAGATGGGAGGATAGTCTGGATGTCTGAGGGTACAAGGTACCAATCAACAGTTGAAGAATGGTTTGAATTGATCAATGCTCCAAAGGAAAATGAGGATGACTTGGATGTCTATGCCAAGAAGAAGAAAGATCACAACTCCATGGCTCACATGTATAGAGAGATCCCAGATGCTGCACTAGAGACACACAAGTTTGGATCAGTATATTATTTGTTGTCAGGACTGTCCACTATCAACTGGATCTTAAGGCACACTTTGCTGCCCAAGTCAGGTGATCACAAGATGATCAGAGGCCATGCAATTAACTTGCTTCATATATTTGATGTGCCTCAGAAGTTCAAAGTCATGAGCCTGATTGTGGAAACAATCAAAAGGAATGATGCTGATCAGAAGAGGAGTTGTGGGTATGCCCCAAGATTCAGGAGCTTATAAACTCCAAGATGGGCACTGGCACATATCTCTTGGACAAGGAACACCTGCCCATCTACCCTGACTTTGAGGACAACACCATTGTGATGGATGAAAATGAACCATCATCTATGCAAGCACAAGAGAAGAAGGAGAAGGCAAGGGCTGAGAAGGCTGCAAAGATGCCAACTGCTGAAGAAGCATCTCAGATTTTCTTGAAGAGCAAGCAAGATTAGCTTGGCTACTTGATTGCCTCCACTTTGAGGATTGAGAAGGGCTTGGCCACCCTGACTCAAAACCAGGAGAGCTTGGAGAGAATCATAGAGCAGAAGTTTTATGCTCTTGATGTCAAAGTGACTGAGATCCAAACTGCAGTTGAGCAACTTCAGGAGGATGTGGAGGAGAAGAAGGGCAAGTCAACTACTGATGCTTTTGCTAGAGTGCCCAAAGGACAGAGATCTGCTGCAGTGCCTGTTCCAGACACCAGAGCTACATCATTTGCACCAGGCTACAGCTTCAGTGCATCCAGCTCCAGCACCCTCTCCACCAGCTCCAGCTACATCAACAGAAATCTTCGTCCAAGGAGCCATCTCTACACCATCACATGAAGACCAAGCCTGAGAGTCGTTTAGCACTATGCATTTTTTATGAACTTTTTGGTAACTTGTCGCCAAAGGGGGAGAAAATGTATAGATCATAGGCTTCGAGAGAGAGTGTTGCTTTTGGTCTCTCTTGTCTTTTTGGTGGTTGAACTTTGTTATTTGCTTGTTTGCTTGATACTCCATGCCTTGTGTGAGATACTTGGATGATCATGTGTTTGATCATATGCTACCTTAATGCTTGTTGGATGACATTATGTTCTTATATCCCTATATGATCATTCACTTTGCTTGGTGATGAGTGCATGTGTTTAATTATTATCATTTTAAGTGCTCCACCAAGATGTATGTGACATGGAAGAGTGACCCATGATCCTAACTCATTGTGCATTTGCAGTCCAAAGCAAATTTTAAATAATGCACAAATTTAGGGGGAGCTCTTACTTTTCACATACTTCTCAAAGCGACAATGTTTTTCAATCTTATTATCTTTTGTCGAAGCTTTGATCTATATGTTGTCATCAATTACCAAAAAGGGTGAGATTGAAAGTGCAACTATCCCTGGGTGGTTTTGGTAATTCCTAACAGCATATATCTCATTGAGCTAATGCTACTTCAAGATAAACATTTCAGGAAAGCTCAATGATTGGCATGGCATGGATGAGAAAAGTGGATCCCTCAAAATGCTAAGGACAAAAGGATTGGCTCAAGCTCAAAGCTCAAGACTCTACATTTTCTATTTTAGTGATCCAAGATCACATTAAGTCTATAGGAAAAGCCAATACTATCAAGGAGGGATGAGGTGTTGCTTAATGGCTTTCTTGCTCAAAATGCTTAGTGATATGCTCCAAAGCCCTCAACTACTTTCTCACATCCACATATGACCTAAACCAAAATTCCAACTCGGCCCCACCGATTCTTCCTATCTAGCGCCACCGAGTTCAGATGTCATAGCCACTGCCACAAACCCTAGGCAAATCGGTCTCACCGATAGGGATCTCGGTCTCACCGAGATGGGGTTGTAATCTCTCTGTTTCCCTTCGTAACTTTTTGGTCAAACCGAGATGAGCGATCGGTCCCACCGAGATTACAATGCAAACTCTTTGTTTCCTTTTCGCAATGTTTCGGTCTTACCGAGATGAGCGAATCGGTCACACCGAGTTTGCCTGACCAACCCTCTGTGTGACCATTACCAAAATCGGTCTCACTGAGTTTGTGTAATCGGTCTCACTGAGATTACATTATGCCCTAACCCTAATCATATCGGTCCTACTGTCACGCCCAATATGCGACTCTATCCAAAAGGAACTCGAAGGTCCCACCAAGGATAGACCCGCATATTGAAACGCTTTTGCAAGGTGGACATCATTACATCAACATTACATAATAGATGGGGATACATACAAGAGGCATAGAATGCCACACGAATACAACATCACAATACATCAGAGCATCATCCGACTACGGATGAAACACAAACAGTAACTCAAACGACATCCACCCTGCTAGCCCAGGCTGCCGACCTGGAACCTATCCCCTGATTGAAGAAGCAGAAGAAGAACTCAACGCAAGCAAGCATCGCTCTCGCGTCATGATCATCGCATAACCTGTACCTGCAACTATTGTTGTAGTAATCTGTGAGCCACAAGGACTCAGCAATCCCATTACCATGGGTATCAAGACTAGCAAAGCTTAAAGGGAAAGGAAGGGGTAAAGTGGTGAGGCTGCAGCAGCGGCTAAGCATGATATGGTGGCTAACATACGCAAATAAGAGCGAGAAGAGAGCAAGCGGAATGGTTGTCAACTCGTAATGACCAAGAAGTGATCCTGAACTCCTACTTACATCAAACATAACCCAGAAACTGTGTTCACTTTCCGGACTCCGCCGAAAAGAGACCATCACGGCTACACACGCGGTTGATGCGTTTTAATTCGGATCTGGTGTCAAGTTATCTACAACCGGACATTAACAAATTCCCATCTGCCTATAACCGCAGGCACGGCTTTCGAAAGATTATACCCTGCAGGGGTGTCCCAACTTAGCCCATGACAAGCTCTCGCGATCAACGAAGGAATAGACGTTCTCCCAGGAAGACCCGATCAGACTCTGAATTCCGGTTTACAAGACATTTCGACAATGGTAAAACAAGACCAGCAAAGCCTCCCGCTGTGCCGACAAATCCCGATAGGAGCTGCACATATCTCGTTCTCAGGGCACACCGGATGAGCCAGACGTCGGGTTGGCATAGACCCTGGTTGCCTAGGGGGCGCCGGACATCGCTCGGTTTGGACCAACACTTAGACAAGCACTGGCCCAGGGTGGGGGGTAAAATAAAGATGACCCTCGGGATGCGCGACTCCCAAGGGAAAAGGGCTAGGTGAGGCAAATGGTAAAACCAATGTTGGGCCTTGCTGGAGGAGTTTTATTCAAAGCGAACTGTGAAGGGGGTCCCATAAATCACCCGACTGCGTAAGGAACGCAAAATCCGGGAACATAACACCGGTATGATAGAAACTAGGGCGGCAAGAGTGGAACAAAACACTAGGCAAAAGGCCAAGTCTTCCACCCTTTACCAAGTATATAGATGCATTAATAATATAAGAGATATTGTGATATCCCAACCAAAATCCTGTCCACCATGGAGAAATCTTCAACTTCACCTGCAACTAGCAACGCTATAAGAGGGCTGAGCAAAGCGGTAACATAGCCAAGCAACGGTTTGCATAGGAAAGGTGTCAAAGGTTAGAGGTTCATGGCAATTTGGGATGGCTTGATGAGCAAAAGATAGGTAACGTAGCATAGCGCTAGAACGAAGCAACTAGCATAGCAATGATAGTAGTGAGATCCAGGGTAGCGGTCATCTTGCCTGAAATCCCGCAAGGAAGAAGAATGAGTCCATGAAGAAGACGAACGGGAGCAGTTGAACGAATCCTCACAATCGCAACATTACCGGAACTAAGAAGCAACACCGGAAAGAAACAAACAACATGGTAAATGCACAAGCATAAACATGGCATGATGCACAAACAAGTATGATGTATGTCCGGTTTAAATAGCATGGCATGGCATGGCAAAATGCAACAACAGCAACACTACAATTTAAGTGGAGCTCAATATGCAACGAGTTGCATATTGACGAAACTTCACAACATTTATTTAGTTCGCTCTCGGTTAGGCTACCAAACAATATTAAATGTTGCTAAACATGGCAAGAGGTGAAGCATATGAAAACTAACTATTTAGGCAAGTTTAAATGAGGCCGGAAACAACAAACAATAATTCCGGAAAATCCCCATGTGCATATTTTAGATTCGGTACTGTTCTGCCCTAAACACAATTTTATTGTTGTTAAACAGGAAAATAAAGTGCACCATGTTAATCTAGGCATTTTTCCACCACATTTACGTATAAAGTTTATTTAAAACCGAGCTACGGTTATTTAGTTATGAATTAAAGCATTTTAACATGGCATTATGCAAAATAAACACAAACAGCATGTTAAACATTTTTAACATAGATGAAAGTGGCATATTATTGATATACACAATTTTCTAAGCATTTTACATATATAAATTATTTTAATCCGATGCACAGTTTGTGAGATATTAAATGCATGAACTTTAGGGGGGTTTTCTGCAATTATGTAAATCCTGGGATAATTAGACAAATTCGCAGGCAGGAAAAAAACAACATTGGGCCGAATCTGATTAGCCCAATAGTGTACAGGAGGGGGGATCTGGAGGGGGCTGCTCACCCAGGCCTCATGGGCCGGTCGGTTTGGAGAGGAGGAAAGGGTGCGATGGGCCTGCTTGCTGGAGAGGAAGGCTGGCAGGGGCCGCTGGGCCGAAGCCAGGCTGGGCCGGAGGCGTGGATGCGGTCCACGCAGGCACATCGACGCGAGGCAGGGCGCGGTCAACGCAGGGGCGGCGCACTCGTCCTCCTGCTCGAAGCAGAGGAAGTAGAGGCCCGCAGCGATGCTTGACGAAGCAGGGGAAGCAGGTGCCGATGGCTGCGGACGGCGCGGGACTTGGGGGCGCCGGCGGCGGGATCCATGCAGGGAATGGATGGATCCGGTTGCCGGGGTTCGGATCCGGGCAAGGACGATGGAGGATGGAGCGGCGAGCACCATGACGGTGCCAGATCGAAGGAAGAGGCCGGCCAGGAGATCCTGTAGAGGAACAGCAAGATGAGCGGGAGAAAGAGAGAGAGCCAACACGGCGGAGGGGCTCGCCTGATGAAGGAGGTCGCCGGTGGTGAGGGCGCTGGGATCCGGCGAGGCAGCAGCGCAGAGGCGGCGATGGCGGGGTTCGATCTGGATCGGGAGCTCCTCTCCCGATCTGGATCGCTCAGGCAAGCGGGGAGACGGCACGGCTCGGGCGCCAATGGGCTTCCAGGGCCCGAACTGGGCTTCAGCGGGCCCTCGTCGGTGGGACGGGAAGGCAGGGCGACGTGGCGCGCGTGGGTTGGAGGAGGACACGGTCAGGCGGCGGCGCAGCGAACGGGGCGGCGACACTTGGCGGCGGGGGAGTGCGCCAGTGCTGAAAACGAGGAAGGGGGCGGCGGCGGATGATTAGGGGCGCGGAAATTTAGGAGGAGGGGGGTAGGTAGCTGCCCAAAAATGGAAGGGGAGGTGTTTAAATAGGCTAGGGGCTAGGCTTAGGGGGTTTCTGCTCCATTTTCGGACATCGGATCTCGATCCAAAGGTCCGGAGCGGAGGGGGTTAGATAGGTGGGCTAGTGGGCTGTGTGAGAGAGAGGCTTGGGCTGATAGGAGAGAGAGGAGAAATGCAGCCCGGCGGCAGTTTCGGAGAGCGAAACGTCTGACGAATAAACTAGCAACGGTGCCGCTACGGATGAGGGTTGGGCTATCAAACAGACTCCGAATGCGACGAAACTTGGCAGGTGGTCTGTCTACACTATAATAAGACCGCACGCCAACTCTCACCCCATTCCGAGAACATTTTTATGCCACTTATAAAATAATATTTCGGAGATGTCGCGGGCGCGTGCGAGTGTGTCTGGCCTCCAAACGGACAACGGAGAGAACCGGGAGAACCCGAACAGATGCAAGTTTTGAAAAACATGCGGATGAAATGCAGATGATGACATGAGACGAGATGCAAAACAAGAACAAAATGCAAAACAAACGACAAAAACCCAACCACGAAGGAAATATCATATCACATCTCCGGAAAAGGCAAGAGTTGGAGTTACGAATATGGAAAGTTCTATCTGGGGCGTTACAACACTCCACCACTACGAGAGGATCTCGTCCCGAGATCTAGGATGGCACCGGAGAGAAACGGAAGAGGAAGAGAAGAGGTAAAACTAAGTTGCTTCTTTGACGAATGAGTGAAACAACGAACCTTGAGAGGTTGAGAATTATGGAAGAAACAAAACAACGAAGATGAACAAGATTGCAAACAATCTGTTAGAAAAAAGGAACAAGGAACATTACGAGAACTTGAAGGTTGCAAAGACATGAATCAAGAGTTTAATGGACAAGATAGAATTCGAATCCACTCCGGTTAAAACAAGATGAGAGATGAAGAATTCGGGCAGCACTCCGGTTGAACATGGAAGGAATATGATTTGATCTTGGCAAAATGAAAGCACTTGGATAAGACTCCGGTTAAAATAGGAATGATAGACACAACACTCCGGTTAAGTGGATAAGCATGGCAAAGAACATGATCTTGACAAAACAAGATGATGAGTGAAAAGAGCAACATCACAATGCCTCCGGAAGAAAGAATAGAAGATAGATCATTGGAATAACAGAATGGAGGAGAAAATGCCAACTTCTGCCACAATTGAGCTTGGAAAGCATCCTTGCAAAGAAGATTACAACGGGGTTGTTGGAAAATCAACAACGAGAAGGACAAGTTTGTAGTGGGCTTATGGAAAACATCTCAAGACTATGAGGTGACATTCTGCCACTAACGAAAACAATTGCTTGCTTGAGAACAACGAAGAGATGAAAAACCTCTTTCACAGAGAAGGATATGGAGAAAGCTTGGATCATTGATAAGCACCACAATAGCAACATCCCTTAGGGAAGGCTTTAGGTGAAATATGACACAAGATAACTCCAACGAAGAGATTAATATGGGTTGAAACAATTCATGATCGAAGAGAAAATGATGGATTCACAATAACTCATTCTTGACAACTTGTGAATCACGAAGGGAAATTGTCAAGAGTGACATAACACCATCTCAAAAGATAAGGTAGAAAGGATTGCACTTCGGAATGCAAGATGAAGAATGCTTGAACGCCTCAAAACAAAACATGTGTTTAGCACCATGTTTAATTTTGAGTATAGCTTGGCGGATCATCACCTCGAGAGAAATCTTGAAGAACAATTGAAGAATGAAAAGAATCCTTGATGAACCATCATGTAGAGCCTCAATGAAGAGCTCTGGTAATAAAAGAATGATCAAATGAAAGAGAAGTTGAAAACACAAGGTGAAGCCTTGCAATGATTTAGATGGAGCTTTGCGACGAGATAAAGCGGAAAACTTGGAACTCCGGAAAAGAAAAGATGAAGCATCTCGAACCGAGAAATGTGACATGATGAACAACTCTGGAAAGAAGAAACTAGATCACTCGGATGAAACAATAATAAGAATTACGGTATGCATATCCTTCACCAATTTAAATTGATGACAAACAACGGATTTGGCATACTACTTATTCTCGTAAAAAGGATCAAGATAGATATGGCACAAACTTGTGAAGGTATAGATGGAACCACCGGTGGGATTGGAAACAACGACTGAAATGATACGATAACAAGAGAAGATGAATCTTGAATGGACCACCGTAAGAATTGAAAATGAATGAAGTAAAGGGGTGAATCACCGGTAAGAATTAGAGAACGAATGAAGATACTTGAGGGAATTTAATACAAGAGAACGAAGAGATCACGAGCTGATTAGAGAATACTTGAGCAGTGTACCGGTAAGATTTGGATAACGAGAGCTGAAGGTTGAGAATGAGGAATTATGACATGATGGCCTTCGGAGGAAAGAAATGGAAACAACTCATGAAATGCTCCGGATGGGTGAAAAGAATTCTCACAATCAAAAACAATTATGAGAGGATGGCATCAAGCTAGAACCATGAATCTTGATGATAATGGAGCAAGATTTACAAGAAACTCTTCTTCGGTCTTCACATGTTGAGAATGATGATGAGAACCACCATGAATTGTTGAGATACTCCAGAACAAAGAAGAATAGAAATGATGAACCAACGATGAAAATATTCTGAAAGCGATCTAGGATAAGGAATATGACTGATGAAAATTCATTCTTACGTCAAACTCTGAAAAGTATTTGGAATAGCTCCGGAATAATTAGAAGAGTCAGGTAAGATCCTGGGAAAAGACCTGTGGGTTAGGGCCCACTAAAAAGAAAACACCGTTGGAAATGATTTTAAAGAGAGATTGCACCGGTTGAATTAAATAGCTTGAATGAGATAATGATCTCCAAATAGATTCAACGGATTAAGAATGGAAACACAAATCTTCTGAGATATCTTCAACACTCTGGAACACATGAATAGCAAGAGGTGAGTGATTGAGAGGTGCACCGGCATGAGAAAGCATTTGACACGAGGAAAAGAATATGATCAACACTGCAAGCTTGAATTGGATCCACCGGAGAAGAAACAACAACGAAGGATGAGAACTTAAAACTGTTGAGCATCTTCTTGGGAAATCACCGGATAAGAACATTGATTGAAAAGAGTGAAGAGACTTCACATCCATAAGATGGATACTTGATTAAGATATCTGAGTCCTGGAAGAAAAAGGGTGGGAGGGTGGGAAAACAAAGGCATCTTGGGGAAAATGGAACAAACACCGTTGAGAAAACTTAGAATTGATCTTGTGGATGGGGAGAATGATGGGATCATCTCGAAGAGAAACGCACAAGTTGGAAAAGAATTAACATGATGATCTCGATGATCAAGAAGGATTAGTATTCACATAGCAATATGAGAAAACCATTTACGAAAGGTATGGATTCAACATTTGACTTCGAAGCAACTCGAATACCACCAATGAAACAAAACAAAGGATTTGGCTTGCAGAATAAGCCGGAACAAACATATGATAGAGATTCCGTCCGAAGTTTTCGTGGTGGGGCCCACACGGGCTCGAGTGTACAGCACCATCATGTACAAGGCAGTGCACATGACATACGAAGTGTCCCCAAACCAGCATAGCCAAGGGTTCTTTAAGACACAACGAGACCACTGTAAAAACGACCGTGGAAAGGCGGACCACTAGACGTCGAACCCCAATCTCATATCATGCATCTGTCGAAAAGATATTCTAGGAGCTACTTGAATTCCACCTATAAACTCCCGAAACTTTATGGTTATGCAATCTGGTGTTGGGGATACAGGGGAAGCAATATATCTCACCCAAACTAACAATTCCTACATCCAGCTGTATCCATCCGTCAACACATAACCAAGAAAACTCCGGAAATCGTGTACCTCAACCTTCGAAAAGCATCCGTTATACGAGTTATGGCAATACTCCCGAACTCCCCAGTACTGGGTGACGTCGAGGTTATCTCACCAACAACTGCATAAAAGAGATTTTCGATGTCGACAAAACTCAGGTATTCCAGAACTGCAATGATAAAATTGTGACGACAACACCTCGGAGCTCAACTCCCCGGGTCAATGCCACATAATAGACAGGAGGCACCAAGAACAATGTTCTCGTCACAAAACCATCGGAATGACTCCAAGATACCCGCGTGATCCAAAAAAAATTAGTGAAATTTGAGGAGAGGAAAGTCAAAACATCTACGTCAGGAGACCTCACCAGAGCGACGAAGGCACTGAGGAGTAAAAAGAATCCTACTCTCCGATATATATAATCCTAAGACTCAAAATAGTTTTCTTCTAGACTCAACAACGGCCAACAAACAAGGGGGCTCCTAAGGTCGGTCGAGGCTCTGATACCAACTTGACACGCCCAATATGCGACCCTATCCAAAAGGAACTCGAAGGTCCCACCAAGGATAGACCCGCATATTGAAACGCTTTTGCAAGGTGGATATCATTACATCAGCATTACATAATAGATGGGGGATACATACAAGAGGCATAGAATGCCACACGAATACAACATCACAATACATCAGAGCATCATCCGACTACGGATGAAACACAAACAGTAACTCAAACGACATCCACCCTGCTAGCCCAGGCTGCCGACCTGGAACCTATCCCCTGATCGAAGAAGCAGAAGAAGAACTCAACGCAAGCAAGCATCGCTCTCGCGTCATGATCATCGCATAACCTATACCTGCAACTGTTGTTGTAGTAATATGTGAGCCACGAGGACTCAGCAATCCCATTACCATGGGTATCAAGACTAGCAAAGCTTAAAGGGAAAGGAAGGGGTAAAGTGGTGAGGCTGCCACAGCGGCTAAGCATGATATGGTGGCTAACATACGCAAATAAGAGCGAGAAGAGAGCAAGCGGAACGGTCGTCAACTCGTAATGACCAAGAAGTGATCCTGAACTCCTACTTACATCAAACATAACCCAGAAACCGTGTTCACTTTCCGAACTCCGCCAAAAAGAGACCATCACGGCTACACACACGGTTGATGCGTTTTAATTCGGATCTGGTGTCAAGTTATCTACAACCGGACATTAACAAATTCCCATCTGCCTATAACCGCAGGCACGGCTTTTGAAAGATTATACCCTGCAGGGGTGTCCCAACTTAGCCCATGACAAGCTCTCGCGATCAACGAAGGAATAGACCTTCTCCCAGGAAGACCCGATCAGACTCGGAATCCTGGTTTACAAGACATTTCAACAATGGTAAAACAAGACCAGCAAAGCCTCCCGTTGTGCCGACAAATCCCGATAGGAGCTACACATATCTCGTTCTCAGGGCACACCGGATGAGCCAGATGTCGGGTAGGCATAGACCCTGGTTGCCCAGGGGGCGCCGGACATCGCTCGGTTTGGACCAACACTTAGAGAAGCACTGGCCCCGGGGGGGTAAAATAAAGATGACCCTCGGGATGCGCGACTCCCAAGGGAAAAAGGGCTAGGTGAGGCAAATGGTAAAACCAATGTTGGGCCTTGCTGGAGGAGTTTTATTCAAAGCGAACTATCAAGGGGGTCCCATAAATCACCCGACCGTGTAAGGAACGCAAAATCCGGGAACATAACACCGGTATGACAGAAACTAGGGCGGCAAGAGTGGAACAAAACACTAGGCAAAAGGCCAAGTCTTCCACCCTTTACCAAGTATATAGATGCATTAATAATATAAGAGATATTGTGATATCCCAACCAAAATCTTGTCCACCATGGAGAAATCTTCAACTTCACCTGCAACTAGCAACGCTATAAGAGGGCTGAGCAAAGCGGTAACATAGCCAAGCAACGGTTTGCATAGGAAAGGTGTCAAAGGTTAGAGGTTCATGGCAATTTGGGATGGCTTGATGAGCAAAAGATAGGTAACGCAGCATAGCGATAGAATGAAGCAACTAGCATAGCAATGATAGTAGTGAGATCCAGGGTAGCGGTCATCTTGCCTGAAATCCCGCAAGGAAGAAGAACGAGTCTATGAAGAAGACGAACGGGAGCAGTTGAACGAATCCTCACAATCGCAACATTACCGGAACTAAGAAGCAACACCGGAAAGAAACAAACAACATGGTACATGCACAAGCATAAACATGGCATGATGCACAAACAAGTATGATGCATGTCCGGTTTAAATAGCATGGCATGGCATGGCAAAATGCAACAACAACAACACTACAATTTAAGTGGAGCTCAATATGCAACGAGTTGCATATTGACGAAACTTCACAACATTTATTTAGTTCACTCTCGGTTAGGCTACCAAACAATATTAAATGTTGCTAAACATGGCAAGAGGTGAAGAATATGGAAACTAACTATTTAGGCAAGTTTAAATGAGGCCGGAAACAACAAACAATAATTCCGGAAAATCCCCATGTGCATATTTTAGATTTGGTACTGTTCTGACCTAAACACAATTTATTGTTGTTAAACAGGAAAATAAAGTGCACCATGTTAATCTAGGCATTTTTCCACCCCATTTACATATAAAGTTTATTTAAAACCGAGCTACGGTTATTTAGTTATGAATTAAAGCATTTTAACATGGCATTATGCAAAATAAACACAAACAGCATGTTAAACATTTTTAACATAGATGAAAGTGGCATATTATTAATCTACACAATTTTCTGAGCATTTTACATATATAAATTATTTTAATCCAATGCACAGTTTGTGAGATATTAAATGCATGAACTTTAGGGGGGTTTTCTGCAATTATGTAAATCCTGGGATAATTAGACAAATTCGCACGCAGGAAAAAACAACATTGGGCCAAATCTGATTAGCCCAATAGTGTACAGGAGGGGGGATCTGGAGGGGGCTGCTCACCCAAGCCTCATGGGCCGGTCGGTTTGGAGAGGAGGAAAGGGTGCGCTGGGCCTGCTTGCTGGAGAGGAAGGCCGGTAGGGGCCGCTGGGCCGAAGCCAGGCTGGGCCAGAGGCGTGGCTGCGGTCCATGCAGGCACATCGACGCGAGGCAGGGCGCGTTCAACGCAGGGGCGGCGCGCTCGTCCTCCTGCTCGAAGCAAAGGAAGTAGAGGCCGGCAGCGATGCTTGACGAAGCAGGGGAAGCAGGTGCCGATGGCTGCGGACGGCGCGGGACTTGGGGGCGCCGGCAGCGGGATCCATGTAGGGAATGGATGGATCCGGTTGCCGGGGTTCGGATCCGGGCAAGGACGACGGAGGATGGAGCGGCGAGTACCATGACGGCGCCGGATCAAAGGAAGAGGCCGACCAGGAGATCCTGTAGAGGAACAGCAAGATGAGCGGGAGAAAGAGAGAGAGCCAACGCGGCGGAGGGGCTCGCCTGATGAAGGAGGTCGCCGGTGGTGAGGGCGCTAGGATCTGGCGAGGCAGCAGCGCAGAGGCAGCGACGGCGGGGATCGATCTGGATCGAAAGCTCCTCTCCCGATCTGGATCGCTCGGGCGAGCGGTGAGACGGCACGGCTCGGGCGCCGATGCGCTTCCAGGGCCCAAACTGGGCTTCAGCGGGCCCTCGTCGGTGGGACGGGAAGGCAGGGCGAGGTGGCGCGCGTGGGTTGGAGGAGGACACGGTCAGGCGGTGGTGCAGCAAACGGGGCGGCGACACTTGGCGGCGGGGGAGTGCGCCAGTGCTGAAAACGAGGAAGGGGGCGGCGGCGGATGATTAGGGGCGCGGAAATTTAGGAGGAGGGGGGTAGGTAGCTGCCCAAAAATGGAAGGGGAGGTGTTTAAATAGGCTAGGGGCTAGGGTTAGGGGGTTTCTGCTCCGTTTTCGGACATCGGATCTCGATCCAACGGTCCGGAGCGGAGGGGGTTAGATAGGTGGGCTAGTGGGCTGTGTGAGAGAGAGGCTTGGGCTGATAGGAGAGAGAGGAGAAATGCAGCCCGGCGGCAGTTTCAGAGAGCGAAACGTCTGACGAATAAACCGGCAACGGTGCCGCTACGGATGAGGGTTGGGCTATCAAACGGACTCCGAATGCGACGAAACTTGGCAGGCAGTCTGTCTACACTATAATAAGACCGCACGCCAACTCTCACCCCATTCCGAGAACATTTTTATGCCACTTATAAAATAATATTTCGGAGATGTCGCGAGCGCGTGCGAGTGTGTCTGGACTCCGAACTAACAACGGAGAGAACCGGGAGAACCCGAACGGATGCAAGTTTTGAAAAACATGTGGATGAAATGCAGATGATGACATGAGATGAGATGCAAAACAAGAACAAAATGCAAAACAAACGACAAAAACCCAACCACGAAGGAAATATCATATCGCATCTCCGGAAAAGGCAAGAGTTGGAGTTACGAATATGGAAAGTTGTATCCGGGGCGTTACACCTACTGAGTTTCATGTCGGTCCCACCGAAACTCCTAACGGTCACATCATTTGCTGAATCGGTCCGACCGAGTTTCTCAATTTGGTCCCACCGAGATTGGTAAGTTGTGTGTAACGGTTAGATTTTGTGTGGAGGCTATATATACCCCTCCACCCACTCTTCATTCGTGGAGAGAGCCATCAGAACATGCCTACACTTCCAACATACATTTTCTTAGAGAGAACCACCTACACTTGTGTTGAGGCCAAGATATTCCATTCCTACCATATGAATCTTGATCTCTAGCCTGCCCAAGTTGCTTTCCACTCAAATCTTCTTTCCACTAAATCCAAATCCTGTGAGAGAGAGTTGAGTGTTGGGGAGACTATCATTTGAAGCACAAGAGCAAGGAGTTCATCATCAACACACCATTTGTTACTTCTTGGAGAGTGGTGTCTCCTAGATTGGCTAGGTGTCACTTGGGAGCCTCCGACAAGATTGTGGAGTTGAACCAAGGAGTTTGTAAGGGCAAGGAGATTGCCTACTTCATGAAGATCTACCCCTAGTGAGGCAAGTCCTTCGTGGGCGATGGCCATGGTGGGATAGACAAGGTTGCTTCTTCGTGGACCCTTCATGGGTGGAGCCCTCCGTGGACTCGCGCAGCCGTTACCCTTCGTGGGTTGAAGTCTCCATCAACGTGGATGTACGATAGCACCACCTATCAGAACCACGACAAAAACATTTGTGTCTCCTATTGCGTTTGCACTCTCCAAATCCTTCCCTTTACATTCTTGCAAGTTGCATGCTTTACTTTCCGCTGCTCATATACTCTTTGCATGCTTGCTTGAATTGTGTTAAGATTGCTTGACTTGTGCAAAGTTGCTAAAATCTGCCAAGAACTAAAATTGGGAAAAGGATAGATTTTATTTGGTCAAGTAGTCTAATCACCCCCCGCTCTAGACATACTTTCAATCCTACACTACCATATGAATCTTGATCTCTAGCCTTCCCCAAGTTGCTTTCCACTCAAATCTTCTTTCCACCAAATCCAAATCCTGTGAGAGAGAGTTGAGTGTTGGGGAGACTATCATTTGAAGCACAAGAGCAAGGAGTTCATCATCAACACACCACTTCTTACTTCTTGGAGAGTGGTGTCTCCTAGATTGGCTAGGTGTCACTTCGGAGCCTCCGACAAGATTGTGGAGTTGAACCAAGGAGTTTGTAAGGGCAAGGAGATCGCCTACTTCGTGAAGATCTACCCCTAGTGAGGCAAGTCCTTCGTGGGCGGCGGCCATGGTGGGATAGACAAGGTTGCTTCTTCGTGGACCCTTCATGGGTGGAGCCCTCCGTGGACTCACGCAGCCGTTACCCTTTGTGGGTTGAAGTCTCCATCAACGTGGATGTACGATAGCACCACCTACCGGAACCACGACAAAAACATTCGTGTTTCCTATTGCATTTGCACTCTCCAACCCCTTCCCTTTACATTCTTGCAAGTTGCATGCTTTACTTTCTGCTGCTCATATAATCTTTGCATGCTTGCTTGAATTGTGTTAAGATTTCTTGACTTGTGCAAAGTTGCTAAAATCTGCAAAGAACTAAAATTGGGAAAAGGATAGATTTTATTTGGTCAAGTAGTCTAATCACTCCCCCCCCCCTCTAGACATACTTTCAATCCTACACTACCATATGAATCTTTATCTCTAGCCTTCCCCAAGTTGCTTTCCACTCAAATCTTCTTTCCACCAAATCCAAATCCTGTGAGAGAGAGTTGAGTGTTGGGGAGACTATCATTTGAAGCACAAGAGCAAGGACTTCTTCATCAACACACCATTTGTTACTTCTTGGAGAGTGGTGTCTCCTAGATTGGCTAGGTGTCACTTGGGAGCCTCCGACAAGATTGTGGAGTTGAACCAAGGAGTTTTTAAGGGCAAGGAGATTGCCTACTTCGTGAAGATCTACCCTAGTGAGGCAAGTCCTTCGTGGGCGACGGCCATGGTGGGATAGACAAGGTTGCTTCTTCATGGACCCTTCGTGGGTGGAGCCCTCCATGAACTCGCGCAGCGGTTACCCTTCATGGGTTGAAGTCTCCATCAACGTGGATGTACGATAGCACCACCTATCGGAACCACGGCTCAAAAATCTCCGTGTCTCCAAATTGCATTTGCACACTCCAATCCCATCCCTTTACATTCTTGCAATTTGCATGCTTTACATTCCTCTACTCATATACTCTTTGCATGCTTGCTTGATATGTATCGTGATTGTTAAACTTGTGCCAAAACTCGACTTCAACTTAAAGAAATTAAAAACTGCAACTTTGCTTGCTTAGTGTCTAATCACCCCCCCCCCCTCTAGACACCTCTTCTCGATCCTTTCAGATAGCCTAGTGTTGAAGCGAGCTGAGCCAATGTGCAGTGTTTTGCGCAACTACTTACAAGTGGGGTAGCACCAACAGTGTTTACAAGTACTTATGTATACGTCGGCGCATAGTTCTCGAACGAGTACTCTATTTCATCAAAACACCACTACAAAAAAAAGACACATCCGTGACATTTTGGGCCAAACGATTTTTTTTCTGTCATACATATGACACTTCTATGACGATAATTGTGACAAAACCCGGTATCATCATAGATGTGGTGGGCTCCTACTTCTATGACAAAAAATCATGACAGAAAATGGGCTTTTCGTCCTGGGCGGGCCGGAGACGCAACTGCATGACATTCTTTGGGCCATCCATGACGGAAAAAACCTTTGTAGAAGTGAGGGGGAGGAAAATTTCATGGAGTTGCCGGTTATGGTGGGAGGTCGGGGGCCGAGCGATGCGCGTTTCTCTCGTACACGTGTGAGGCATTGGCTCTAACTGAACCCGAGCGAGGCGTTGGGCTATAACTGAACCCAAGTGATTGCACTGCAGGCTACGCATTACTGAACCCGAGTGATCGATCGATGGCTGTTAACTGAACCCGATGGAGCGATTCCTTCGCTACTTCTGCTAACTGAAGTCGATCGATTGGATGAACAGTGAGTGTTGCGGGGGGAGGGGGGTCTAAATGAACAGTGAGCGGTGGTGTTGCCTCTAGATGAACAGGACCCCGTGGTGTGGAGGGCTGGATGAACAGTAGACGGTGGAGGGGTGGCTGTGGAGGGGTGGTTGATAAGGACCCGTGGTGTGGAGGGCTGGATGAACAGTAGACGGTGGAGGGCTGGATGAACAGTAGATGGTGGAGGGGTGGTTGAACAGTAGCCGGTGGAGTAGCGCATGATGGAGGCTGGATGAACAGGAGCCCGTGGAGGCTGGAGGAGGTCGACGGTAGCCCGTGGAGGCTGGAGGAGGTCAACGGTGGAGATGAACAGTATCCCATGGAGTCCCGTTTTGCAGTACGCCACACCCTTCCTGATGAGGACCCCCCTTTTGACCGTAGGAGGTCCGTTTCGTCCGTTTTGCGGTACGCCACACCCCTCCCGATCAACATGACCCCCGTTTCGACTGTAGGAGGTCCGTTTCGTCCGTTTTTTGGTACGCCACACCCCTCCCGATCAACATGACCCCCGTTTCGACTGTAGGAGGTCCGTTTCGTCCGTTTTTTGGTACGCCACACCCCTCCCGATCAATAGGACCCCCGTTTTGACCGTAGGAGGTCCGTTTCCTCCGTTTTGCGGTACGCCACACCCCTCCCGATCAACAGGACCCTGTTTCGAACGTAGGAGGTTCGTTTCCTCCGTTCTGCGGTACGCCAGGCCTCGTTTCCATCGCATGTTCCGTCCAAGCCCTCCCGATGAACACGACCAAGCATTCCGTTCCGACCCAGCCGGTTGGCTCCAACGCGTTTCGTTGCCTCCCGATGAACACGAGCATTCCATTGCCTCCCCATGAACACGACGCATTCCGTTGCCTCCCCATGAACACGACGACGACACTATTTCTCCATTCCGACCCAGCCATGTACACGAGCCCTCACCGTACGTATGCGCGAGTAGGTGTTCGAGACCCCGCCCGTATGTACACATACGTGGCCGTATTTTCTTTCTTGCACCCTGGCCGCTGTACGTACGTGTACATGCTACACGCGTGCCTCTACTACGACACGTGCGCGCCTCTACATCGACCAGTATATATGTACGTACACGTTCGCGACCAGAATGACAATGCTACGTACGCTTCGACCAGGTGGGTCCCGACTGTCAGGCACTTCCTTGCCCACGAAGATGTCGCTGGTGGGTCCCAGCAGTCAGGGGGCGAATCGTTCTTTTTGCCCGGACGCACTTCCTTGCGTGCGAAGATGTAGCTGGTGGGTCCCAGCAGTCAGGGGTGAATCGTTTTTTTTTGGACGCACTTCCTTGCGTGCGAAGATGTAGCTGGTGGGTCCCAGCAGTCTGGGGGAAATGTTTTTTTCGCGAAATACGATGGCCCGTCCGGTGGGTCCCCGTTGTCAGGTGGAGGAATAATTATTTTGCGCGTAATAAGGAGGTACTTCCTTGCGGCCGCCGTGGACCCAGCTGTCAGCCTCTCCACGCACAGTACTCTTCCGATGGAAGTCGGTCCACATTGACCACGCCGCGCCGAGAGCACCACGGCGGTGGATGACGACGAGGCCTAGGAAGGGGACGACACGGAGGCAGGGAAGACTCGGCAGTTGTTTCCCACGCGGAGGGGAGTACGACTGTACGAGGGTTTACTGGTTCGTTTGCCATCGCCGGAGAATAACAGCAGGTGTGGGTGAGTAGAGGGATGGCTAGGCCAGCGATGGGAGTACGGTGGGGCAGTGAGGCCTGCGCGGTAGCACAGCCGGCCGCAGGGAGGAGGGAGCAGGCAGTCCCGCTGGCGCTTGTTTGAGCGGCTGGAGCAGGAAGAGCAGAGATTGAAGAAGCACGACGGCCGTTGGATGGACATCCAACCATCACTGCTTGTGCATTAACCTTTTTTTAGGAAAGCCTCAAATCTATGGAAAACAGCATACAGCCCATCTGCCATTATTTCTAATAATTTACAGCCCATTTGCTAATTCTTAAGGTTTTTTTTGGAGCCCATATTCTTTTTGTCAGCTTTACAGCCCATATTGTGGCCACTGTTAAAAAATTATACGAAATTTTGCATATTTCGTTGCGGTCCGAACTATTTTTAATCCCGAAATTTCGACTCACATTCAAACTGATTTAAAAAAATGTATATCAATATAAAATCCAACAAATTCTCCACGCATAAAAATTAATGTAATTTAAAATCTTGAAATGAAAAAAAAATATTTGAAACTAATTGCCGGTTTGATGTGTTTTAAAAATGTACAACCCATTTCTCATTACTGATGGGACATTTTCTCGGCCAGCCGAATGAAAGCTCTCCTCATCTGGAAAGATTTGCAGCCCAACAGGCCTGACAAAGCGACTTACTTGGCAAATCACAAAAAAACTGGTCTGTGGCCGTGGACCCAGCTGTTAGCCTCTCCACGTACAGTACTCTTCCGATGGAAGTCGTTCCTTGACCACGTTGACCACGCCGCACGGAGAGCACCACGGCGGTGGACAATGACGAGGCCTAGGAAGGGGACGACGCGGAGCCGGGGAAGACGCTGTAGTGGAAGCCTGCGAGGAGAGGAGTACGAGGGTTCACTGGTTTGGCTGCGGTGTGAGGCTGCCGTCGCCGCAGGGCCTGGCCAGCGGTGGGAATAGTAGGGGCGGTGAGGCCTCCGCGGCAGCACAGCCGGCCACGGGAGGCAGGAGCATGCGGCACGACCGGCGCTGCTTTGGACAGCTGGAGCAAGAAGACCAGAGGTTGAATAAGCACTACGGTCGTTGGATGGACATCGTACGGTCACTGGAGCTAGAATCGTTCATATTGACTAAGTTGAGAAAGCCCTTCGTCCCCGTCAACTTAGTAGGCCCACAAGACAGCCTCCCACCAAGGTGCGTCCCAGCTAGCCGGGGGAGTATTCATTTTTTATGCGTAATAAGGAGGCACTTCCGGTGGGTCCGAGCTGACAGCGGGGGACCTTTTTTTCGCGAAATACGGTGGCCCGTCCGGTGGGTCCCAGCAGTCAGCAGGAAATGATTTTTTTCGCAAAATACTGGTGGCCTGTCCGATGGGTCCCTGCTGTCAGGTGGAGGAATAATTATTTTCCGCGTAATAAGGAGGCACGTCCTTGCGGCTGCCATGGACCCAGCTGTCAGCCTCTCCATGTACAGTACTCTTCCGATGGAAATCGGTCGTTGACCACATTGACCACGCCGCGCCGAGAGCACCACGGCGGTGGACGACGGCGAGGCCTAGGAAGGGGACGATGCGGAGCCGGGCCACGGGAGGCAGGAGGAGGCGGTAGCACAGCCGGCCATGGGAGGCAGGAGCAGGCGGCACGACCGGCGCTGCTTTGGGCGGCTGGAGCAAGAAGACCAGAGGTTGAAGAAGCACTATGGCCGTTGGATGGACATCATACAGTCACTAGAGTATTGACTAAGTTGACAAAGCCCTCCATCCCCGTCAACTTAGTAGGCCCACAAGTCAGCCCAACAATATGGTGGGTCCCAGCTAGCAGGGGGTATTCATTTTTTTGGGCGTAATAAGGAGGCACTTCCTTGCGTGCAAAGATATAGCTGGTGGGTCCGACCTGTCAGTGGGGGGAATGTTTTTTTCGTGAAATACAGAGGCCCTTCCTATGGGTGCTAGCTGTCAGGTGGAGGAATCATTATTTTGCACGTAATAAGGAGGCATTTCCTTGCGTGCGGCCGTGAACCCAGCTGTCAGCCTCTCCACATACAGTCCACTTCAGATGGATGTCGTTCATTGACCAGGTTGACCAGGCCACGCCGAGAGCACCAGGGCGGTGGACGACAGCGAGGCCTAGGAAGGGAACGACACGGAGCCAGGGAATACTCGGCAGTTGTTTCCCACGCGGAGGAGTACGAGGGTTTACGGGTTCGTCTGCCGTCACCGGAGAATAACAGCATGTGTGGGTGAGTAGAGGGATGGCTAGGCCAGCGATGGGAGTACGATGGGGCCGTGAGGCCTGCGCGGCAGCATAGCCGGTCGCGGGAGGAGGGAGAAGGCAGTCCCCCCGGCGCTTGTTTGAGCGGCTGGAGCATGAAGAGCAGAGATTGAAGAAGCACGACAGCCATTGGATGGACATCCAACAGTCACTGCTCTCATGTGTTGACTAAGTTGACAGGGCGTTGCGTGTGCGTCAACCTTTTTTTATGAAAGCATATGCGTCAACCTGTAGTAGGCACACAAGTCAGCCTCAAATCTGTGGAAAACGGCATACAACCCATCTACCATTATTTCTAATAATGTATAGCCCATTTGCTAATTCTTAAGATTTTTTTGGAGCCCATCTTCTTTTTGTTAGCATTACACCCCATATTGTGGCCACGGTTAAAAAGTATACAAAATTTTGCATATGTCGGTGCGGTCAACTGTTTTTAATCCAGAAATATCGATTCACATTCAAACTATTTTGAAAAATAATTTATCTAAATATAAAATCCAAATAATTGTCCACACATAAAAATCAATGGAATTTAAGATCTTGTAATGAAAAAAGTTGAAACTAATTCCCGGTTTGACGTGTTTAAAAAAATGTACAGGCCATTTCTGGGCAAACCGAATGAAACTCTCATCATCTTGAATGATTTGCAGCCCAGCAGGGCCGATAAAGCAAGTAGGCCTTATTTGGGTATTTCTTTAAAAAAATAGAACTGGGCTAGCCATTTTCAGCAAGAAAAAAACACAACTGGGCTCATGATGTGGTAAATATAAATAAAACCCTGGCTAGACGGGCCACAGCCCATGCACAGCCCCGTTGTTACGCTGATCCGTCGCTAAAACTAGTATAAATAACAACTGCTTGTTCCTCAAAAAAAACTGCGCGACTTGATGGGTCCCTGGTGTCAGCCACTCATAGTGTAATTCTCTCGTTTATTGACTACGTTGACAATGGCGTGAGCCCCAGATGTCCAACCATTAGGAGGAACCATATTTTTTAGCTTGTAATATAGAGGCACTTGCTTGCGTACTGCCATGACGCTGGTGGGTCCCTACTGTCATCCTCTCCACGTACAGTCATCTCCTTGTTCCTCTCGGTTGTTGACGATGTTGACAATGCAAGAGGGAGGCGCATCGCACACGGCGAGCGAACCAAGGCCGCAAGGCGGAGGACGACGGCGAGGCCTCGGACGGAATGAACAGGAGCCGTTGAAGATGCGCCAGTCCAGTCGCAGGCGGAGGGGAGTATGAGGGTTGACTGGTTCGGGCACGTGTGCGTGTTGGGGCTGACGTCACCGGAGAATAACAGGACGTGTGGGGGAATAGAGGGAGGAACTGGCCAATGTTGGAGGGTACGTACGGTAGGGCGGCGAAGGCGCAGCCAGCCATGGGAGGCGGGAGCAGGCGGAGCCGACGGGGTGGTTTGGTTTGGGCGGCTGGAGGAAGAAGAAGACAAGAGATAGAAGATACACGACAGATGTTGGATGTCAATCCAACGGATGGTAGGCAGAATTGTTTGTTGACTGGCAAGTAAGTTGACACCACCTTGGATAGGCTATTTCCTCGCGGGTCCCAAATGTCAGAATCCAAATCTGTCACGGTCACGCAGCCTTTCCTATGAAAATTTACAGCCCATTTGATGTGCTAGTTCGAAATAAGTTTGTGGGTGCTGGTGGGGGCTAATCACTTGGCTTCTGTAATGCACAGTGAGCTCAAGCAGCCGGCGTGAGTGATGTTATTTCCCTTGGTTGTGATTTGTTACAATATTTCACTCTAAATTAAACGAATGGCAAGCCATTTGCCTTGTTTCAAAGAAAATATGATAGTCACAGCCGAGTTGAAAAGGGCAGGAACATCTAACTCAAGCTTACAAACTGTACAAAAGCACGAGGGTTGATTGTTCATCAGGTTTACCAAAAAAACAGATTGAAAAGGGCAAAAACATCTAACTCCGGCACTGTTTTTGGAAGTCAGAGTCAAATGGATCGGTCAGGTCCATAGAATGAACATCCTGGGTCGTAAAATTTACTGGATTATGACCACAATATGTTGTAAATAGAAGCCCGGCACGTTCAGAAGCTCTTTTGCCCACCTGAAACTCCTTTTTTTGCTCTTCGACATACCCATTCGTCAAAACCATGCTGTTGATAAACTTAAGCCTGATGGACAATAGTAACCTCGCATTCAACAGGAAGAATGTGACAAATCTTGTGTTTGCACGGTTGGCTACATATCATTCTAGCGTTATTGTCTTCAATCGAATCTCATGAGAAGTGAGAAAATCCCGATGCTTACGAATCCACCGATTGGTATAACTTTCTTATCCCGTCCTGTTGCCTAAATAGACATGAAGATTGAAAACAGTTAAGGTCTAAAAGAAGAGTGTCGAAAGAGCAACAGCTGAATGGTTAATTCTAGTACACTATATGCGGGCTTCCAATGTGCGTGAAATTATCACCTTTATATACAACTTCTCCAGACATGGAAAGCATTGCAGCAAGCCAATAATCTTGTTCAGATCAAAACTATTCATTTGGATATATAAGATCTTGACAGAATCCAGCACCATTGATAGGCCATCCATGGAGAAGCTCTTCATTGAGCATAGAACATAATATTAGTACAAAATGTGTACTCCAAGATGATGTATAAATTATGCGCAGAAATTTAAAATGCAGCTTATGGTTACAAGTGTAGATGATAATATAAAGTACCTAAAGAACTGTGGAGCCAAACACCATATTTAAATGAGCACAAAGATCATGTATTACACCCAAGGTCTCCAGTTTAGGCGCAGAGAGGACGGTTATTTGCAACGGTGAATACCTAGAATCAAGGATCAACCTTTGAAGTGAAGGGGCATCTTGGATGATGAGCTACCTTCCGTCAAAAGAAATTCCAATTCTTACAAGGTTAGGCGACTTTATTTGGAGACAACCGATTCTAATTGTGAAAACAAGCACCAAGCACTCCAGCACAGGGCAACTGGAGTGGATGATGCTGTGGAATGAGGCCTCCGATATACGAACCCGCACAAGTGAAAGTTTCTTGAGAAATGGGAGTCGAAGGTTTAGTACCAGATTGTCTGGTAGGTAGCACAGCGCAAAGGTGGTGGTGTGGAGAGAGGAGGAAAACCGCGAGATGGACATCGGTGCTGAGGGCACAAGTTCATGGCATTCGGTATGTGGTATGTGATTTCCAAGGGAATAGTAGAACTCAAGCAGCTGTAGTTCTGTGAATTCAGGGGATTTCAGCCAGGTGTCCACCGTGCAGGGCATGGTATGCTTGCTCAGGTAGCATGACGGGATGCAAAGGCTTTGAACGGAGCCCTGGTGGGAGGAGATGATGGCTCTGGGGATTTCAAAATCATTGAAGAGAGATAGCTGACGACAGTCGAGCTTAAGGGGCATGGCGCGCCATAGAGGGCGCCACCGAATTGAGAGGACTTGGGTGCGGCATCAATCCTTGGTGGGGAGAAGCGAGATGATCTCCCCAAGGACGGCGTCCGGGAGATCGCTGATGCGGTCCACCCGAGATTCTACGGGTTCCTGGGATCTGGTGGGGGCGGGGTCGCCGCTTCTCCCCGCGCTGCCGGGTGCGGGATCTACAACAGGCGTCGCCGCTGGCGGGAGCCTCATCTTCTTGGCGATGGGGTCAGTCGACTCCATTTTCCTCGAGGGCGTCGCGTCGCGCTCACGGATTTGAGCAGAGTAACGAATGACGAGCCTAGTTGTAGTGCGAGTGAAGAAGAAGGGAGCTGGGGGGTTTCTGTAGGAGTGAGGAAGAAGGGGAGATGGGGTTTTCTGTAGGAGTGAGGTGAGGAATTTGGGGGTACGAGTGGAGCAAGCTGGCGTGAGGTGGGTGGGAGCGAGGAGGAAGAAGAGCACCCAGGTTTTTTGGGGGGGCGGTGTGCTGGGTGTGGGTAGCGCCTTTTGAATTGATTTTACTATTTACTAGTGTGGATTGGCTATATTGTCTTGGGCCCAGAGAAACAATTACTACTAGTACAGTGGAGACACTCTACAGCTACCCAGAAAAACAATTACTACTAGTACAGTGGAGACACTCTACCGCCTCTGGCTCCTCCTAGGTCATTGAAACGTCTCCCTCTACTGAATGTCGTTATACTTTTGTTCACCGACATGCGGGCCATGCAGCGCGCGGGCCCAAATGCCATCCACCAAATTAGAAGGCAGTATGCAGGCGGAGAGTCACCCCGGTCGTAGTGTGGCAGTAACGAGCCATCGTATCACAAAACCCCACCTCCCCACAGTATAAGTTTGACGAACGAAGCAACCATCATTTCACTCTTTGCTGAATCCCCTTCTCCGTCACCGTCTTCAAGAAAGGCAACACTCAAATCTGCCACTATTCTTCTCTCCCAACGAAGGGAAGGTAAGCGGATCCGTGATGTTGGTATATTTTCGTTCAGAGAAAAAAAAGAACTTTTGCAAAGCAGTAACCGATCCTCACTCTCTTTTTTGTTTCATTGTCATTGCAATTCTGTTTTCCTTTCAGTGGTCTCCTAGTATTCGTCAGTTTCATGATGGACCAAGGAGAACCAGGCAAAGATCTGCTGATATTGGAGCAGACATGGGAGGCTGATCCCCACGAGACACAGAGCTCCAAGAAGATGGAGGCAACCATCGAGCCGACCCCAGATACGCTCACGGCCACTACTGAGATGGTCAACGCCCCGTTTGAGGTTACAGCCCCCGTGGCACTGCAGGAGCAGTTTTCCCCCTTCGAGGATGTGCCCCCCCCCCCCGCGTGAGCTGCCCAAGGTGATTTCCTTCTTTGCCGATCTCGATTGTGGTTTTTCATCTAAGTATGTGGTGATTTTTTTTACAAAAGGAAGTATGTGGTGATTAATAATGCAAAATTTTATTAGCTTCGATGCCATGCTATACATAGTGGTTTAAATAACTTGTGTTTCTTATACTGAAAAGTAATTCAGAATTTGTTTCTGTTTCAATTAGAGCCCTGATGCAGACAAGGATTGTGTGGTGGTGCATGTCACTTGCTATGAGGCAGACGACCTGACTATACGCATTGGGAAAACAGAGTTCTTAGGCTGTTGGATCCTAGAAGCCGTTTGCGGTTATACCAATGAAGAGGTGTACTCCAGCCTCACTATTGTCAGGTGTGTTGTCCAGGGTGTACTGAAGCACAAGAAGTTCAAAGCTACTCCTTCGTTTGTGAGGCATACTGTTCTTGTCAAGCTTACGCAGGAAGATGATGTGGCATGCCTCCACAAACAAGTTTATCAATGGCAAGGCCACAAGGTTGTCTTCATGAAGGTTCACAGGATTGAGCTGCTGCGGGACGTCCTCGATGATGTTCATGGCGAGGTCCGTCTTGTGTCTAGGCCAAATTAGATCGAAGCATGAAATAGTTGCCCCAGCTAGTGTTTAATAGTAGTTTTGATTGTGTCTAATTATCCGAACCTTGCATGTTATCGACCTCTCTGGGGCTAGTACTCTGTTTGAATCCGTCTATGGGAACTGCTGCTACTTTTGTGTGCCCGTGAATCATGTGAGAACCATCATAATTGTTGCCGAAACAGATGCGTCCTCACTAGTTTTTTCACGAATATGGCATGGTAAGATATAAGTTGTCACAGTTTATCATACGAGCAGTGTGTGTTTTGATGAAATAGAGCACTCATTCGAGAACCGTGCGCCGACGTATACCTAAGTACTTGTAAACACTATTGGTGCTACCCCACTTGTAAGCAGTTGTGCAAAACACAGCACATTGGCTCAGCTCGCTTCAACACTAGGCTATCGACCAGCTAACAATCAACAATCTGTTGTCTGACATATAAGCAACTATGTATCTTGTTACAGTGGTTCATGCAGTTAATTGAGGCCACAATGTAATAAATTCCAAATGTTCAACGCTAGTCCAGCGCTCATGTGGAACACTCACATTAAACTCGTCTTCATAAAAATCTTGAAAAGCATAAGTTAAGCAGTTTTATACATCTCAATGATTCATAGAACATAACAAACATATACTAGTTCACAGCAAAAGACAAAGTTGTGAGAAGGTTTACAAATCAGGAAAAAACAAGCAAGGCTTCTCTGAGCAAAGGGCCTCCCGGCGGGCTTAAATTTCCTGGAGTTCACTCTGGTTTTTTCTTGTTGCCACCATCCAGGGTTAGGTTCTCTCATTCCAGAATAACCAATTATAATTGTGGTCTCAGCTGGAATGCTGAACTGAACCATCCAGTGTACTGACAAGGTGAAATTCTTGTGCATTCCACTAAATTTAAGCACCGCTATTTGCATAAATAAGCAGACCACAATGCCTCTTGTCCGCGCACCTGTCCAAAAAACCGCCGTGCAGCCGTGCCAGCTAGTCCTCGGTCCATGGATGAACTGGTAGAAAGTGCATTCCGGACTAGGATGCAGTTGTTTTCGCTCGTCCCTGCAATGCAATCAGGAAGTAAAACGTATGAATCAGCTTCTTTTAGATTGCATTGGTCATTCTACCTTAGTTACTACCAATGTTGGGATACCATGAAGACGGGAGGTTAGAGGACGGCAACGAGGGATAGCCATCTCATTTTGCACAGTTGTACTAAAACTGAGGTGTGTGCTTTTGATTGCGCAGATAGAAACGTTACGGAGACAGACATCCCGAAACGATATGGAGACAGACATCCCTGTTTGCACGAATACGAAATACGGTTATTTAAACAGTGACAGATATTACTACTTTCCCCCGTTTCCTCTTAGAACCAAGTCCTAGATTCAAGCTACAGCTTTCCCACTTCTTCCCTGTTTGAACCAATGCTTTGAGTTGACTGTATGAACTAGCTTTACTTCTAATAATAGTAGAAGTCTAGGTGGCTTTGGAACAGCGGACGGAAGTAGAAAAGGATCCACGCGAAGGGGGAAGAGCTGGGGCAGTAGAGCAAGGCAGGTTTCGAAGGAATATATACCTGAAGGTCGTCGGCATGTGGCAAAGACGGCGTCGGGAGGCCGCATCTTAGCCACAATACCGCAGGGAGGAAGAAGGGCTTGGAGGCCCTCCCGAGCCGGCGCTCTCTCGGAGAGAACGGCACGACCGCTGATCGGGACGCGCGGGCAGCCGTTGGTCTCCTCCCTCGCCGCCGACGACAGCGTGAGCGATGCACCTACACCCCCTGCCCCGGTCGAGGTTGTCCGGCCGGATTCGTGACCAGCCGTGAGCTGAGAGAGAGAGTGTGTGGCCACCTATGTCTTGCTTAGATCTGGAGAGCATGAGAGAGTGAATGAGAGGAACCCTAGTAAAGCAAGCGCTAAGGCTCCTTCTTTTATATATAGTGGAGTGATTTTGTTGTACCGGCTTCAAAAAAATGCGCTCCTACGTGTACCCACTAGTGGGTGTGAGAGAACTAGTGCGTGCGTGCACCGCTTCTCTTCGTGAGAGTACAATATATACTATGCCCAAAGAATGTTCGCCGCAAGAGTAATAATATAAGTGTGTGACGTCTGAGCTAAAATAAAATGTGCGCGCCATCTTTTGTTTTTTAGAAGTTCTGAGGGTAGGGTGTGAAGAGCACATATGTGCGTGACATCTACTTGCAGATAGACGATGGGTGCCACGTGTGAGTCCGCGAGAGGACTCGGGAGAGTTGTGACTCATGAGGGTGCGTGTGCGTGAGAGAGAGGGGGGCAAGTATCAATGCAATGCATGTGTCCATAAATCATTATCCGACAAACGTTCACCACAAGCCTTTTCCTGACGAACACCGTAAGAAACGTTAGACCGACATCCGTCAGTGTCAGTTTTGCCATGTCATTTAACAGAACAGCCACTCCTCCTACACACAAATCTTCCATGTGAGTGTTAGCAACTGCCGTATGCTCCCTCTGTTCCGAAATGCAGTGAATATAGCTTTATTGAAAATTAGAACCTCGCAAACTTTTATCGAGTTTTCGTGTACCAAATTGCACATGTAGAATACCATGTATATATCATTTCATTCATCTTTGAGAGGTAACTATAAAGATGGGTTAGGAGTCTACAAAGAAAGACCATCGTATCACCCGCAGCAATTTCAACCATCCTTTAGTGTCGAGGAATATCATAGGAACTCTATATGATATGATTTTTATAGGATTTTTTTCCTTTAGAGACAATTGGTTCATAGGAATAGATTCATATACTCTACATTTCAAAGGAAATAAACATGATATCATTTCTATAGCTTTAGAGCCACTTGGTTCATATGAATGGATTCCTATACCCCCTTAATTTCAAAGGAAAATAAACATTAGCGTATATTCAATAGAAAAGTTCCTATGATATGAACCAAATTACATCTGTTTACTAATCCCTCCTCATAGGAATTGAGATACATGTCATCTCTAGATTCAATAGAAAAGTTCCTATGATGTGAACCAAATGACATCTCTTTTCCAATCCCTACTCATAGGAATTGAGATCCTCCATCTCATCTCTTTCCCTACAACTTCCATGTTTACATCTTCTATTCCTAAATAGATAGTACAACCCACTAGTAGCTTTTTTCCAAAACATGCAACTATAGCACAAGAACTATATAGTGTGCCAATAACTTTGAAAGATGGTCGCTGGATGAAGCTAACCCGACAGTGCAGAGATGGGCAAATCCGAGCACTACTGGCCGTTGGATATCATCAAGATTCCACCAGATCTACCACATGTACAATTTAGAAGACTCCATGGTTGAACTTAAGCATAATGAACAAACCTCAAAACACAAGCACTTCTCATTTGTTCTAAAATCTTCTGTATCATAATTGATTATTTTTTTCTAAATGAATTTCCATTATTTGTTTTTTACTTTATGATTTACAATGCACAACCCCATGAATCTTAACATTTTTATAAAACTAATTGATTTTGAATGAGATGAACTATAAGAACTAAACGAACATCTACATCATGCATATATGACTCAAAGCTTTACATGCTATAGTGTGTATTTATTCATAATTTGGTTTCAAAATCTCATGCGTTCAATACATGTGTATCTTACCAGTTTTGAGTAGAGTAGCAAATTTCACGCGGCCCCGGGTATATCAAAATGCAGGGCCCATGCATCATTGCCTTTCGGTCGAACCTACGTCCACAATGTTTTGTACGTGCTATATCTCCACTGGTCCCCGAACCCAAAATGTTGCCTCATTCCCGTAAAACCAAGTGGCCCACACATATTTAAGGCATCGACTCGAACCTGTTTACTACATCGTGGCCCCGCATGCTGTAGTACTCCTACAAACCCTACCGCTGCACTCATCATCAGTTTTCTTCAAGAGGACGAGGGAGAAGCCGATTTGTAGTGGAGGCGCTTTCAAAAAAAAGGATCTGTAGTGGAGACCCCTACCCTAGGGTGCCCTAGGTAGCTGCCGCACGCATCATTGTTTTCTCTTTTCTTTATGCTCCTACGCGCTAGAGTGAAATGATGGTTGCTTCGTCCGTCCAGCTTAATGCGGGAAAGGTGGGGCTTTGTGATTTCACCCCTCATCGCTCATTTTCTACTACTGCGGCGCTACGACTGGGGTGCCTCCAATTCCAACCGCTGCTCCGAACTATAATTAGGTGCATCGCACGTGGAACAAGATGGTGGATGAGCCACATGTCTGCCAAAGGGGTCCTGTTAAGTGTGTCGCCATTTCGTGTGTGGACTGACCCTGCTTGAGTTGCTACGCCAACACGACAGGAGCAGCCTACCACTTGGTTTTGCTCCTTGGTGAATCCCGACTATATTGATCTAAAAAGATATGTGCTGAACTACCCTCTCCGTCTCGGTTTTTTATTTGTAGGCATCTCGGTTTATAGGGCCTGCACGTAGTTCTAGGTCATCCATTTGACTAACTAAATATGAGTTACTATGTCACAAAAAGTATATCATTGGATTCCTATTGGTTGATATGTGAAGAAACAAGAAACGAGGTAGAAGTTAATGCACCGTGCCTTAGTATTTTGGGATTATTTGGTTTTCGTAAGATGACTTACTCACCTAGACGGAGGGAGTAGTTGTATTCAAAAGTCGAGGCTTTTCCTGCTCGGTAGGCGGCGGGACAGTTCCGCCTAGTCGATTCGACAGAGACACGAGAAGACGAGGGAGTAGGCTGTTGCAAACGTAGGGCTGTGTGATTTGACAGCGAGTTACTGCTCAACAGGTGGGGCCCCATGATTTGACTTGCCATTATCATTTTAACTGCGGCGCTACGACCGGCGTGAGTCTCCTGATTCCTGGCCACCTCCATACAGGTGCCTCTCCCAATGGTCCACCATGTAGTAGTAGAGGCTGGCTCTTGCATGAGAGCCCACTTCTCCACTTTTTCCTTGCCTCTCTTTCCTCCACATATGCAAAAATGCCATGTAAAGCGCACTATTGTACTTACTTGCTCCTACAGGTGCTTAAGCTTCCCACATAGGCATAAAGTCTGATGTGGCAAGTTAATCAACAAGAGAGAGACTAGTTTGGTGACCCAAGGAAGAAACAGTGCTAAGCGCGTGTACCTAGGTGAAAAGACAATTTTGAGTCTATAGCTAATTAAATGAAGCAAACTTAGCAACACCATTTCATTGGAAGAGGTCACTCCTTGGCAAATGCAATAAATACTAGTACTCCCTGTGTCTCATTATATAAGAACGTTTTTGACAATACACTAGCGAGTGTCAAAAACGTTCTTATATTATGGGACTGAGGGAGTACGAAGAAAGAGATAGAGAGGAGTAAAAAATACACTTATAGCCAACCTTATAGCCAACCTTGTTGTAGTATGAGTGGCTAAGTGATGACTATGTATGACATGCCAACATCAGATAGCCTAACGCACCGTGTTAAATCTCCAAGGGCACGACCGCACGAGCGACGTGACGGTCGTGGTAGGCGTGACCATGATACGGGCTGCTGGCAGCCCTTGGATCTGAGATCAAACGGTCGCATGCTAAGTTGCTGAAAATTTGCAGAATAACCCTCAAGGATAGGATATTCACCCATAGGTCTAGAATCACGCCATGAAACCGTTTGATCTCCGATCCAAGGTCTCTCGGAAGCCCGTATCATGGGAGAATGGAAAGCCACTACCCTGCCGTTCGCACGCTGGCAGTTCGCTCCTACTCGTGCCCGCACGTCCTTTAATACTATGGCGGTTCGCTCCTAGTCATCATGTCCATTCACATTACGGCAGTTCCACTAATCCAACGGCATATGCCAACATCAGATAGCCTCACGCACCGTGTTAAATATCCAAGGGCGCGACCGCGCGAGCGACACAACGGTCATGGTAGGCACGACCATGATACGGGCTGCTGGCAGCCCTTGGATCTAAGATCAAACGGTCGCATGCTAAGTTGCTGAAAATTTTCAGAATAACCCTCCAGGATAGGATATTCACCCATAGGTCTAGAATCACGCCATGCAACCGTTCGATCTCAGATCCAAGGGCTCTCGGAAGCCCGTATCATGGGAGAATGGAAAGTCACTACCCTGTCGTTCGCACGCTGGCAGTTCGCTCCTACTCGTCCCCGCACGTCCTTTAATACTACGGTGGTTTGCTCCTAGTCGTCCCGTCCATTCACATTGCGGTAGTTCCACTAATCCTAACCCTCCTCAAATCCATGGCGTCCCAAATCTCCCCGGTCGGCGGTGAGTACAAGGTTAGAACCATCACCGGCGATGAGTTCGACGTCATCTACACCTGTACTCACTACAAAAAAGACACATCCGTGACATTTTGGGCCGAACGAAATTTTTTTCTGTCATACATATGACACTTCTATGATGATAATTGTGACAAAACCCGGTATCATCATAGATGTGGTGGGCTCCTACTTCTATGACAAAAAATCATGAAAGAAAATGGGCTTTTCGTCCTGGGCGGGCCGGAGACGCAGCTGCATGACATTCTTTGGGCCGTCCATGACGGAAAAAATCGTGGTAGAAGCGAGGGGGAGGAAAATTTCGAGGAGTTGCCGGTTACAGAGGGAGGTCGGGGGTCGAGCGATGCGCGTTTCTCTCGTACAGGTGCGAGGTGTTGGCTCTAACTGAACCCGAGCGAGGCGTTGGGCTCTAACTGAACCCAAGCGATTGCACTGCAGGCTACGCATTACTGAACCCGAGCGATCGATCGATGGCTATTAACTGAACCCGATGGAGCGATTCCTTCGCTACTGCTGCTAACTGAAGCCGATCGATGGATGAACAGTGA